>NW_027518683.1:39367500-39967500 GCF_043159265.1 Tasmannia lanceolata | reverse complement strand
GTGTTTTTAGGAAATGGTATAGGTATATTATGGGATTACTATTTTAGGTAAGATTTTAACTTTATTTAGTTTACTTTGGATTAGATGAATGGTGAGATTAGTTGTTAGGTTTTAAGTTATCTTCTAAGATTTCTTTTCTTATAAATACATCTTATGAAAGCAATGTTTGGGACTTTTTGAATATTAAATAGAATTGACGTTTTGCTTGAAGCCAGAAATTTGGGCTTTTCTCTTCTTTCTTTTTCTTGTGGTTTGGAACCATCTTATCTCATCTCCTTTCATCTATTCTCTTCTATTTCTTCAATCAAATCAGCACAAACAAGGTTAGTAAGTCAGATTTTCTATTTTCTTTGTTCTTAACCCTAAAACTAGAAAAACCCAAAATCTATAGATCTCCCTTGTTCTACAAGATCTTGTTTTGAGATTTTTGAGGGATTGTTTTAGTGATTAAATATCACCTAAAACTCACAAGAATCTCAACTTTCAAACCCTTTTGAATCCTATTGCAAGTTTTACCCTTTTCAAGCCCGAAAACCCTTTTTAAAGATCCATAGCCTAAACTTACCATCAAATCAGAACCTAAACCCTAGAATTACGTTTCTTTTACCTACCGAAGCCCCTTACTTAAGATCTGGACATCATTTTCCTTCAATTTCCAGATTTAAAGAAATTACCAAAATACCCCAATGGTCTAATTCTGGACTGTTTTGACCCAATTTCTGCTGTTGGATATATTTTTTGTTTTCTTCATTGTTTATTATTAATTTCTCTTGCTTTTGTTACATCTAATCGATAGGTCTTACATTATCTTTTAGTTCTTTTAATTGGTTGCATGCGTGGGCCTAGTTTCAGACTAATCCTTCTATTATCAATTCATCTTACGAATCTTTATCGCTTTGATTGATTTGTATGAGGTTTAGTTCTTGCTTAATTATGATTTTTACAATTATTTATGCTATTTAGGTCTCATTATTGATGTTGTCCATATAGATTAATTAGGCGTTAATTCAGCCCTAGGTTAGTTGTTAAGTATTCTTTTAATAATGCTTTTGACTTTTGGCAGCTTTTGTGTACATTTCTTCAAAACCATGGGCTGGTTTTCACATTCTCCAACAAAATTATGACAACCCACGTGACTTGTAGAGGAAGGTCTGCATATGACAACGAAAGGGCTAGTTTAACAAAGGGCTGATTTAGGAAGGTCTGCATATGAAAACCCATATTTTAGTTCTAACAATGTTATTCACTTATTTGGGTGAAATTTCACCAAAATTTCTTCCAAGTTTTCATTCTCTTTTTCAGAAACCCACTTTGGCATTCCCCATTACTGATACCAAAAACCCCAAAGGCCACCATCGAATCCCACATTCATCCTCCATTGCTCCATCAAAACCCAATACGGCAATTCCACATTCAGCCGCGATTAGGGCTTGGATCCAAAGGAAAAGGAAAGGGAGAAAGGATCAGGCAAACATGTGAATGTATCACTTCTATAGTTCTATCTTCCTCTTTATCTTTGCTTCATATTATGTGACTAATGTCTCTTTATTTCTCGTCACATCTGTGCATTTTGTACTTTGTGTATTTTGTGTCAAAATCACCATTCGGTTTTTACCGAACTAACCGAAAACCGAACCGTATTTTTCGGTTTCGGTTCATTTCGGTTATCCAGTAAATCGGTTTCGGTTTCGGTTTTAGTTTTTAGGTAACCGAAAATTTTTGGTTCGGTGAATTTCGGCTCATTCGGTTCGGTTTTAACCGATTGAACACCCCTGGTGGTCCTCTGATATGTACTCAATGAGGGTTGATAGTTGAAGAGTGGGGGCTTCCAATATTTTGACTTGAGGATTCCCAGTTATGTTGAAGGGTCTGAGTGGTTAGTTTGAGTCTGGTACAGATGGTACCTTGGATGCTATCAAGCAGCCTTTGGGTAGCCAAGGGCTTCTTTAAATTTTCAAAACTAGCGGCAGAAAGCTGCTCAAAATTATTAGGTTATAGCTGGTCCTTTCTAATAAGCAATAAATTACATGTTCTCAAGAGTTGGTTTAAATTTCCACCGAAATTATTTGTGAAATGTGGCATGCACTAAATTATCAGAAATGCACAACAACTCATGTCACTAGGTATTCTATGTTATTAAAGAGGATCTAGGTATCCCTTTTCCCTAGTGTAAAGAGGATCTTTCGAAAAAAAAAAAAAAAAAAACTCATGTCACTAGGTATTCTATGCTATTAAACCATTATGGATGGCGTCTTGCTTGTGTGATGGTTTCTATGTATGTATTTGTGCATATTCTAGCATTTCATGAAGTTTAATAATAAAATTCTTTCATTTGTATTTGTTTCCTTATGTTTCCGTGATTTTACAGAATTTCTATCAAAGTTTTCAACCAAAACTTTTCCATTTCCGCGGCGACGGAAACCCAAATTTAAAACCTTGTTCTCAAGAGAAGAATGGAAAACATGGACTATTGTTTATAAATGAAATGTTTGTGTATTGTCATTTTAACAAATGATTAGTTTATCAAAATATAATTTTAAAAACATTTATTAGGCGATGGGTTTTATCTTTTGATGTGAAAGATCAATTTGAGATACAAAAATTTTATGTTAGCAAATACTTGGATCAGATGGATCAGCACATATCATTCAACTTTCTATAACAATGCCTTGGCTTTTCTTTTGCAGGCAGCTACTAAATATGAATCTCTCAGGGAGTTTGGATCCTCAACTTGGCCAACTATCTCATTTGATAATATTGTAAGGCATAACTTAGATTTGAATGATAAAACAAAAATTTGCGCAGAGCAATTTTCAATTTTTCTAGATATAACTTGGCAAAAAAAGCTTTTCTAGATGTCCTATTTGTTTAAAAAATCGTTCGTATGAATCAATGTTGCATAAAATATTCCTGCAATATTATGCTTTCGTCCTTTGTGTTGGAAGGGACTTATGTGGAACAGCATAAGTGGCAGTATACCAAAGGAGATAGGCAATATCAAGTCGTTGAAACTCCTGTAAGTTGAATTGCTATTATTTCATAAATAGTACACTGTCGTAATATGTTGCAAGAACTTGCCTACGTGCACATATGTATGTTTTGAACTTCCAAGTCTTATTATTATATAGTTCTCTCATAGCCACTTGCTGATCATACTTTATTTATGTGGAACATAAATACTTCTGCAACCAAAATAGAGACAAAACAAAGTGTTTAAACTGATATAGGAATAGAATTAGTGCTTGTTCTTGATTTCTGAGCTCACATCTAGTACTCTTGTGAGTATTGAGTATTTATAATTTGATTAATAGATGGAGTTATTTCATGCAAAAGTTAAAGAATTACAAAGATAAAACAGTCTAAAGTATGCAATCCCAATTCTTAAAATTTCCACATATGCAACAGTTGACTTTTTTCAGTGATATTAGCTGCCAAATTTGGAAACCATGGCAGCTAATATCTAGAGGAATGAATCTCGTGTCATTCTCATGGCTGTAATAAATCGGCTAAAAGAGGATCTCATATGATCTGTACAATATAGGATTTCTGTTCTTTTGTTCACTTTTCTTTCTTTTTGATGCTTTTTTTTTCTGGAAGAGACCATTTTAAACCCATTCTTTCTCTTGTTAGACGATTAATAATTTTTTATTGGACTATTCTTCCACCCATCTAAATGGAATATTGCTCCATCGTTTGCAAATTTCATCTCAAGAATTGATACTATGAGCTTTTCTCCTTATACATGGTAATTGATTCTGGACTTCTGGTTTAAGAGGAATGTCCACAAGTGCAAATGTCAGGGTAAGTACTTTCATAATATGGCTGAATGGGAAAATTTTCTTGCAAAATATAAGGGTAAAAGATTAATAACAATAAGACTATAGCCATTAAAAAAAAAAACCAATATGTCTACATTATACAAGAAACTAATTCTAATAATATTACTTTGTAATGCAAGAAACACCCTGCAATAACAACTACTCACACATTCTCCTCCAATTGGAGTGAAGAGGTCAGTTTCTAGTGCAGAAGCACCATTATAACCTTGAGGAAGGAGCACTAGCAGCCCTTTTCTTTTGAATTTCATTTTTGGGGTTTTAATCACTTAAAATTGTGGAGACCGTCAACTTATTAAGTCATAACTTAAATAATGTAAGTTGGTCTTTCAATAACTAACCGGTGGGGACTATCAACTTAAAATATTACTCAGCAATTGTGGATCTTGGACTGCCAGGGGGTGGTGCGCCGCGTGCGACGCGCTTCCCCGCCATCTCCCCACACTTGGGGGTGTGTTTGCTTGTGCATGTGAGTTGCTGGCTGGTTTGGTTGTCTCTTTTTGTTTGCTTTGGTCAGGGGGTGTTTGTAAATGTCTGCGATTCCTGTGAACTTGGGATAAAGATCCGAATTTCACAGGAAAGAGATTCTCAGAGTCGCCGCTTAGGTTAGGGCCTAGGACCCTTGTCTGAATTTCTGATGAACTAGGGATAAAGATCCTAACTTCATAGAAAAAGCAGTGACCAAAGCTACCATCTAGGTCGGGGCCTAGAACCCGTGATTAACTCTGTTTTTAGCCATGGTCTTGACAAAAATCTGGGTAAGGGATATAGTTACATTCGGGGAAGGTATTAGGCACCCCCATGCCCGGGTAAACTCGGTCGCTTGACTTGACTTGACAGTTTTGAGAAAACTTGGCAAAATTAGTTTTAAACCTTTGTTACGATTAAGCTTATTTTCTAGTTGGATTTCAAACAGACGATAAGGTAAAAATAGTAAGGAAAGGAGGGCTTTTCTCATTTATTGAATAGAAAAAGATAAAGAATTTTTTTTAATTTGATCTTCGACGAACGTTAATGCTCAAAAGATTGAGATTACCCTTGAATCTACCCTCATTTTTGACCGTTTTATAGCTGTTGGAAGGGTATGTGACGTCTTTTTGCATCCAAAAGCCCTTAGATCTCTCTATATATACCCTTCTAACCATTTTTTACCACCAACAATTCCTTCACATTCTCTTACAAACTTCACTACTACACTTTCCTAATTACTATTCTCTACTCTAAGCTTCAACTACACACTTCAAGCTTCTTCAATCTCTCCATAAGGGCTTATCTCCTCCAACTAAGGCTTCAACACCCAAAGGTTTATCTCCTCTATGTCCAAAGGCTTCTACTTTCTCCGACTCCTCCAAAGGCTTCAACTTAAGGAGATAAGTTGCAAGGTTTCTTTAAATTTATTTCCTTAAGTAATTCTCTTTCTCTTTGATTAAGTAACTCCTGGAGATGGTGGTGACTGCGACGACGAGGTTTACCACTTGGTTGAGTATGATGATCCTCAGCCAGACGATCCACCATGATGATCCTAAAGTCCCAACACCTTAGGAAGATTGAGGAGTTACTTGACCTAATGAGCTATGCTATGAGAGATGTGATTTAGAGATGCATTTTTTTCTTTTTTTTATGTATTAGTTGTAGTAACTTTGTTTTTTAAGTCATAAAGATGTCTTTTTTATGTATTTGGTTCATTTAATTATTTCTCATATTTTTGTAATAATTTCTGAATTTTTTGGAATTTCTTTCATATTCTTAACTGTTAAAAAAATTTTTCCCTTGTCGTAGCAAAACTAAAAGTTTCGAACGAAATGCAGAACAAAACAGACGAAACACCGAAGCGTCCCGTTCTGGTTGCCAAAACGAAACGGCGAACGAAACGGAATTTATAACATAATGTCATTTCATACACCAGAGAATCCAAAAGGGCGAGATATGCACTACCTTCACTCAATCCGTGGATCAGCTAGCTGATGTTTTTACCAAGTCCTTGAGTAAAGCAAAGCTAAATGATATTTGTAACAAGCTAGGAATATATGACATCTACATTCCGCTTGAGGGGGAGTGTTAGAAGTGTATATGTGCCGACTCTTTTTCACATTTATATAAATACGTAAGTGAAGGGGAGGAATCCCTAACTCACTCTCTTTCTCTCATTCTCCTCTCTTTTCTCTTCTCTCAAGAAAAACCTTGCATGGACGTACGTCTTGTATCCTCTGATAAGTCCATTGCAGGAAGAGTCTGTGAGTTGTAGAAGGCTCTATATGGGCTGAAGCTATCCCCGGGAGCCTACTGGTTTGAGATATCCCATCAAGCTATGTTAAAGTTTGGGTATGCTCAGTCAATATGTTCAAACATTGTTCATTATATCTGCCAATGGAAGAACTACAACCTTGATCGTCTATGTGGATGACATCATTGTCACTGGGAACTACCGAAAAGAGTGGAAGAAAAAAAGGCTTGCCTGGCACATAAATTTATATCTATCGAGGTTGCAAGATAAGGAAAGGGGCTTTGTCTATCTCAACAGAAATATGTTCTGGACCTGCTACGAGGGACTGTAATGCTTGGTTAAAATCCCAGTGACACACCCACTGACTTCAATCCCAAACTCAATCCGGACAATACTCGTGATCCAGTTGGGGCTGGAAGATACCATAGGCTTCTAGGTTGACTTATCTATCTGTCCCATATACGTCCCCAGAGATTGCTTATGTTAACTGTGGTGAGTCAGTTCATGCACACTCCATATTCATCTCACATGGAGGCCATATTCAAGATACTCAGGTAAAATCAAGCCCTGAGAAATATTTACTATTTCTAAGCATGGTCTTATGAATTTAGAGGCCTATGTGGATCCTGATTAGTTGGTGATCAGAGGCCCACGTTTGAATACTGCACACTTGTGCGTGGAAATCTCGTGACATGGGGAAGCAAGGAACAGTCTGTTTTGGCCAAGGTTTTAAATTTCGGTTTCGGGAGTAGTTTCGGTCGTCATCGAAACTGAAATTTCAAAATTTCGGGCGAAATCCACGAAATCAGTTAAATACTGTTTAATTCCATAGAAAATTTCAGCCGAATTACTGAAATTACCGAAATTTCATTCAGGAAATTATTATTTAACGGAAAAGAATCTACTTTTTGGGTGAAATCCCTAAAATTTCCGCCGAAATTTACGGGGAAATGAAATTTCGACCGAAATTATATACGGTTTCGTGTGTACCTAATTTCGGTTTCGTTCTCGACCGAAACCCGAAATTCCGGTCGAAATTTAAAACCGTGGTTTTGGCTCAGTCCAGTTCTAAAGCCGATTATCGGGCATGGCCCTTGGCACATGAGTTGATACGGCCATTCATCCTTATGGAGTGTAGGAGATAAATGTATTTAAATGTCAGTTGGGGTTTGGAGGGGGGGGGGGGGGGGAGTATTTATGTCTTTTTCAATCATTACGGGGAGGGGCACTCTGCTTTGTTTGTTATTTTTTTTAGAAAAAACCTGTTTTTGGGTTGATGTGTGAGAACTCTTAGCCCGTGGCTTGTTAAAAAGGAGAATCTAACCTGCTTGGATCGTTTTTTGGGGAGGAATAATTTGGTGGTGCCCTTGTTTCGAACCGAGCACTTGGAAGGGACTTTTTCTGATTTTTATGGATTTCTTTGGGGGGTCTTTATACCTAAGGCATGCACACAAAAATAGGAGAAAGGGGGACTCCAAGTCGATCCCATGACTTGTCTCTCCATGTATTTATAATCACATCTTTGGCCACATCTTTGGCCAATTACAAGTATAACCCTTTTGTGTATTGTACCTTAGGTAAGAGGCATAAATGGAAAATGCTATCAATCCATCTGAATATGCTTGGTTTGGTCATGAAGTAATGGATTATTGGAAACTTGAATAGCACTCTTATTATCACCATAAAGAAGAGCTGATGGATGGAGCATAATGCCAATGTCCAAGTGAAGAGCACAAAACCTGACCAATTCCCTGATATTGCTGACATTGATCATTATTTCGCTTCAGCTGAAGGTTTAGAAACAGTATCATGAAATCAACAAATCACTTTGGAACATGCACCAACCAGTTGGGGGACAGCTTGTCCCCTTTATGAACTCTTCTTGTTTGGTTGAATAAAAATCGTTACCTTTCAAAAAGAAAGAAAGAGCGCTTCATTCTAAACATGATATTTCTAGGCTTAGAAAGTATGTGATGAGTCCCAAATCCTGCATTCGAAATGAAAACTGACGAAATGATTCCAGGCATCTAATTCCTTCTTTATCATTACCAGAGATAATGATATTATTGGCATAGTTAAGAAGATTAGTGGTCTTTGATTTACTACGATGTGTGAGCAAGGAATAGTCCGAAGTAGTCTACTCAGATTCATGGTTAACCACTATTGTGCGAAAATTTTCAAACCATGCAATGGAGCTTGTTTGAGACCATAAAAAGATATCTTCAAATTACAAACAAGGGGCAGAGGACATAGGAGTGAGTATTCTAGCTCTTGGCACATCAAAACTGGCAATTGATTAGGTGTGAGAGCTGCGTCACCCCAAAGGTAATGTGGAGCATGCACATAAAAAACTGGCATTAAAAATGTTCTCGAGCTCCATTTTTAGAAATTCTTGAAAAGGTATTGACCCCCTTAATCAGAGAGTTGGGTTTTAATAGCCATTTCAAATCGTGTTTTCAACAATTTTACATGAACAGGAAATACGTTCATTGCATACTATTTCTTGCACACTGGATATATCCACCAGAATCTTGTATGATCGCCAATAAAAGTGACAAAATAGTGATATCCTTGTAGCTATGTCATGTGTTAGGGTCCCTACACATGGCTATGACCCACTTCAAACGGTGCCTTTGTAGCATGGGTGCTTGTGGGAAAGGATAATTGAGTAATTTAGCTTAGTACAAATGTCAGAATGAGAAGAGTACTAAGTGGCATGCGAAAAAGTATTTTTATTCATTATTATTTGACAATTCAACATATATTTAAATCTGCCCCCATATGGATTACTTAATCGTCTATGCCATAGAAACTACAAAATATTGACTGGCAATGAAGAAGCAATTAGCAGATGAATAAGAGTAGGAAATTATCTCCTTATTCACATCGATGAAGTGAAGGCGCTCGCGGGCTATGCCACATTCCAATCACCTTCCCTGATCACATGTCTTGTATGGCACAACCATTGGAAGAAAATGGGACAAAACATTTTTGCTCTTTTAGTTTTCATACAAAAGGTGAACTGGTAGAGAGATGAAGGACAAAGAAAACATCATTCGATTGAAGGGATTGCCTACGAGGGGTAGGAAGGGCAACAATACCACATCCAAAGATAGGTAAAAGATCACCACTAGCCATAACAATTTGGCAATCACTGGGTATTTCTATAATGGTAGAAAGATTTTATTTCACTCTCAGTCATATGAGAGGCACCTGAATCATTGCACCAATTGAAATTAATTGATCCTAAGTTGTTTACTATGATTACCTGAAAAATCACTAGCAGTGAGGGCTGCGGAAATGCCATTTGTAAGAGCAGCCACTATGATTTCTTGAATAAACTTTTGGATAGCATTTGTACAGGAGTGACTGGATTGAGCAATCTTATCACAACTTGGATATGCTGGAAGGTTTTGCCTAGTAAGTATGATGAGTTCCACACCCTCCACCTCTACCACTTAGGTGAGATCCTCATTGATTTCCTGGTCCTACTATTCGGCCACCCACCAGAGCCTCAGGAAGATGAAAGCATTTGGAAATTATACGTCCAGGATGATGGCGATCAGAATAAGTATTCCTTTTCTCACAGTTTCATGCCAGATTCCCACACTCCTTGCTTTCAAGACGTTGCATCTTGCTTACATCATGTTTTTGGGGTTATCCCTTTTCACCATGAGTAGAAATACGGTATTCTGTTGTTAAAGTATAAAAGATTAAATAATGCCTTCTCCAACAGCTTAAGCTTTTGGAGTAACTGGTTGTTTTCACATGGTATTAGAGCCAAAGGTCCTGAGTTCAAACCTCCTTGATAGCAAAAATCCACATGCAATGGCCAAACCCAAAAGAGGGGCCACATGTGTCACTTGTAGGCCAACCCTAAAAGAGAGGGGCCACACGCGAGGGGAGTGTTAAAGTATAAAAGAATAAATAACGCCTTCTCCAACAGCTTAAGCTTTTGGAGTAACTGGTTGTTTTCACATCTGCGGTCAACGAGATCCAGCTTCTAACTTCGCCTGCATGTGTGTATGAGTTTCAAACTAATGCATTTCATAGAAAGCAGATAAGAGGTCAAGGAGCTGGCTGCGGCTAATAATGTTGGCACGGTAATGCAAAAGTGATTGTTGCAGAGTAGTGGTGGCTACAGAAGCTAATTTTCGATTTCATGGGGAAGAAACCAATCATTCGGACCATTAAAAAAAACAAACCAATCATTAGGAGACAGGAACTCAGTTCTTGCATTTGAAAATAAGCAACAGGAGAAATATATCTGGGTTCAAGTGAAACTCTAAAAAACAATGAAATAATTCAATTTTGTTTGCTGCAACACTCTTGAAAAAATTTCTCTATTCAAAACTGGTCAAAAGCCCCATTAGATCTTTCTTTACTCTATAGGCTTATAAACACTTTAAAGAGAGGGCGAGCCTTGGCGCAACGGTAAGATTGCTCCATTGTGACCTGGTGGTCACGGGTTCGAGTCACGGAAACAGACTCTCTGCAAAGCGGCGGGGGCAAGGTTGCGTACATCTAGCCGTGCCCAGACGCCACAATGGCAGGAGCATCGTGCACTGGGCCGCCCTTTTAAATGCTTTATAGAAACCCTAAAACAACTTCTTCTATTCCAAGGCAATTACATGAAAATAGACTCCCAAATCTTTAAGGAAACATCTAATGAAAACAAAAACTAAAAATAAAACTTGCAAAAATAGTTTTCTCTACCGTTATTCGCTGCCTATCAATTAACAGCTGAATTTGTAAATCAATGGTCTGCTCCATCGATCAAAGATTCAGGCCATCAATTGACCATGATTCTCTATAGGCGCTACGGTTCTTCACTGCCCATCAATCAAAAATTGGATCTGTCGATCGAGGATTTGGCCTTTCGATCAGTGACCTAGACTTTCAATTGAGCTGCAGTCCTGGTCACTCATCAAATTTTCGTTCAACCCCTTCAATCTCTTAGGTCTATGCTGGACCTTCGGATGGCTATGAGATTTCAGAAAATCCCACTCAACTATACATCAGCCACACTTAAAAAAACTCAACCTCGAGTTCAAATTTTCGTTCTGGCTATAGTAAGGAGACAAATGCTTATCATTGAAGGTGTCATTGATGTTCATGCTAGACGGCAAACATATTTTGTCAGCATTATCATTCAACTTCTCTAGCACTTCACAAGGACCAATCCTCTTCGGCTTCAACTTGTACTTTCCTCCAGGATATCTCTCCTTGGAAATGAACATCCAAACCTGATCTCCAACTTCAAACTTGAGATCTCGCTTATGCTTATTGGCCTGTTCCCTGTATTTAGCATGCCTTTCCTCAATATTTGCTTGAACCTTCACATTAATGCTTTGAATATCAGTCATCATATCTTTCACCTTCTTGCTCAAGTTTCCAATTGTAGAAACAAGAATAAGATTAAGTGGTCGCTGAGGGTAGTGGCCAAGAACTACTGTCTTTCCCAATGTTTCATGAAAAGGATTATCCATCTCTAGCTCATGATTACTGTCTTTCCCAATGCTTCATTTCGGATGACCAATGGGCTCTTCATTGTGGTGTCTTTACGATGTCTCTATTTTGGCCCCTGCTCACTCTCAGCGCTGTAAGTTTTGCATCTCCCATTTCAGATGCTCTTCTATTCTTCTAAATTCAAACAGTCCTCTTGTTGTGCTTGATTTACACGAGCACCACTACATCTAAAAGAAAGATTTGAGGATTTGCTAAAATGTTTTTATCAATTCTGAAATTTTAATTTTTTATATAATTATATAGTTATAACAAGTAATATATTGAAAATTTTAATAGTTTATAAGTAAATATTATGTTTTATTTCATCTAAAGAACTTACTATTTGGATGGGTAAAACTCAAAACATGCAGTAATTGTAAGTTATGGTGGTAGTATTTGGGAAAAAATTGATAAAAGAATACGAAGTTTTGGAATCCGACACTTGTCCGACATTGGTATGTTGCCCATTCAGAAGAATCCATGTAACATGGCACAACGTCTATCATGTGCAGCGATGTGAATCGAACCTGGATCTTATACCAGTTTGACACACCAAAACAAAAGGAGCAGATTTGAATAGATTATATCCAAAGGAAATAAAGGATGTAAAAGCAAAACTAGAAATGCTTCAAGGTGGTGCCTTCTGGTTGTACAACCAGTTTGGGGAGAAAACTCTCCTTGTTTTCTTTAATCTTCCATAAATGCCCTATTACATTCATAACTTCCCCGCAAATACTTATGTAGCCCTAAAAACAATCATATTCCTTGAAGCTTATCTAATCTTAGAGGTACAAAACACTTTACTTTTAAAGTGAATAATGTAAAAGGCTAACCAAGTGATAGTCCCCAAGGTTCAACCTATTTAAATGACTGACTTAACTTGATGATCCCCATCACTTTGTCAAAACACCCCAAATTAAGATAAAAGAAATAGCCAATGAAAATAAAAGAAAGAAGGCTGCTACTGCCTCTTTCCCATGACCATGGATTTAAATTTTGTCCGAAACCGAAATTCGGGCAAAAATTTTGGCTGAAATTTCGAAAAATTGATTTTTTTTTTTTAAATTTTTTATTCCGAAATTTCGGCCGATATTTGGGAATTAGTAAAATAATGCTTTTTTTATTACCGGATTTGGGCTGAAATTTCGGTTTCAGCCAAGGGTGAAACCGAAACCGAAATTTAAATCCATGCCCATGACAATGATGGCTGCCCCTGCATCAAGGTTGGAAGGTGGCACTTCATAAAATTGATGGTCGTCATTGCAGGTGTTTGAATAGACACAGAATTGGCATGCCTTATTTGATAATATCGATCAATTGTATTCCCACATTTCTTGGCATGAGCGCATTGCCATTCATTTGTCTCACAGCCATTGTTACAGTCATGAACATGATTAACACATGACCATCACAATTGTCTCTAAGCAGTTCCAAAGTTGAATATCATTATGGACAGAAAAATGTCATTCAAATAATGTAACTCTCATTGCATTGATATTGATAAAAAATTCTATTTGTATAAACATGGGCATCACACTTTACTAGTTAACCTTCAAATTAAAACCTTATAAAATTATTGACCTATGTTAAAGGTTATTGTAAGGGCATCTTGTACGATAATTATTGACCTATGTTAAAGGGTATTGTAAGGGCATCTTGTACGATGCAAGCATGATCGAGATGGTTGAGCAAAATATATAACTTTCGATAGAGTATCTTAAATGTGATTTGCTTGAAAATATTCTTGTATGTGTTTTTTTTTCTTCCATGAGTACATAAAATCAATTTTAGTATTTCAACCCAAAACTCACTCAACTTCTAAGAAACTGGGGCTTTCTTGCGAAAAATGTAGACCCTTGTGCGTATTGCACAAGGAGAGGCACATATGCACATCCGGGATTGTACATCTAGTAAAAAATATGCAGTTTTTCGCCCACCTTAATTGATGTACAGTGTTACATATAAGTACTTCTCTGCTCCATTTTTAGAGGTCACTGCTTGCCCGTGGACATCTCAAATATTGCTTGAACGATATTATGTTTCTTTTCTTGTTTCTTTAGTTAAGTATCTCAGCTATAGTTTGGTCTTAAGAAACTTCTGGTCACCTATGGATGTCCTACTCTTGAGGTCAAAGATATTCTACATTGATATGAATCTTTTTTGCTCTGATTTTCTTGTGGGAGCCTTAGATAAGCACTTTCTTAAAAAGTTGACTTGTTTCTTTAGTTAAGTATCTCGGCTATAGTTTGGTCTTAAAAAACTTCTGGTCGCCTATGGATGTACTACTGTTGAGGTCAAAGGTATTCTACATTGATATAAATCTTTTTTGCTCTGATTTTCTTGAGGTAGCCCTAGATAAGCACTTTCTTAAAAAGCTGAATTGCTTGTGCATGATTTTGAATTTTCAAAACACATGTTTGAAGGATTTATTTCTTCACTCATTTACTTACTCTACTCTGCATTTGCAGGCTTTTGTGTGGAAACCAATTATCGGGTTCTTTGCCTGATGAGCTTGGTTATCTTCCTAACTTGGATAGAATCCAAATTGACCAAAACCATATATCAGGATCATTACCAAATTCATTTGCATACTTGAACAAAACAAAGCACATGTAAGTGGATCTTAGTTAATTTTGATGTTAGTTGGAAAGAAAATTCAACCATTTTCATCTAAATTCTTTCTTTCCTCTTTGGCAGCCACATGAACAATAATTCGATTAGTGGGCAAATTCCACCCGAGCTTTCCAGATTGCCAGAGCTTGTTCACTTGTAAGTTTTTGCTCCTGTTAAAGAGGAATGGGCGATTCACAGACGCCCTTGCAAAAAAGAGGGCAAAGGGCGCCCTTATTGGTCAAATTTCACTACAAACATTTATGATCTTGATTTTTTGTGCCATCTTAAATGGGATTTGACCAATGGAGGCGCCATTTGTTCCCTTTTTTGCAAGAGCGCCTGCTTGTGAGTCTAGAGTCTAGACTCCCTCATGTATAAATTATACAATACTCTATTAGCTCCCAGTTTCAGTTATTCCATATGATTAGACATTTGCTTTTCATTTATAGTGTGTAGAATATGGTCTTTTTGTCTTTTGTGCAGTATAGGGATGCCTTTTGTGTAGTTCAGGGATGTATTCAAACCAATGTCTATGATCCACTTATCTCTTTGGACTGGATCCGGCATGTCGGTCCAGTCTGCCTTAATATTTTGTAATTGCAGGATGGGACTACTGGTCCCGATTGCTAAACTTAATATTAATGAAAATTGTCAATTTTCAAAATAATAATAATGTGTATGCTGCTTTCATGCTTCTTGACTTCTTGTTACTGACAAGATTTCGTGGATTCTACAGGCTGTTGGACAATAACAACTTATCTGGATATCTTCCACTGGAGTTATCTACAATGCCAAATTTGCACATACTGTATGTTCTATCCTTGCAATGATTCTGTATTCAACCAACTTTTATTGTTGTTTTCTATCTTTGAAATGGCTTTCCGCGAATTTGGCTAGTATTGGAGAAATGACCAATATACCCTCAATACTACACAATACATCTAACAATCCCCATCAAGCTGGAGTATATATGTCATACATTCCGAGCTTATGATGAATATCATTTAACTTGGCCGATCCCAAAGGTTTAGTGAACACATCCACTAGCTGATACGCATCAACAGAGCTCTATAGGGCAACACCATCACTGCCTTGCTCAAGATAATACAGGGCAACGATCTCACGACCCAAACCAATCCTCTTCCCAGTCTTTAGATCCCGAAACACACGATAAGAAGGGAAAAAGGAAATAAAACAGTTTAGATATTTAGTCAACTGAGTAACAGGGAGTAAATTAAAAAGAAACTTCAGAACACAAAGAACAGAAGATAAAGTGAGGCCAGTGGGATTTGAGATTACACCAACTCCTGATACATGGGATGTAGTCCCATCAGGCAAGTATTAATATGGCCAGAGGAGGAATTTGACTCGAAAGAAGAAACAACGGTGGAATTACCATTCATGTAATTTGAGGCTCCTGAATCAATGAGCCAGGATCTAGAAGATGTAGCAGTAAGGAAACAAGAGGTGCTATTTTTTTGTGCAAAAGTGGCAGTCGATTGCTTGCCCTTCTCTTTCAGACATAGCAACTCCATATTCAGCAAAAGAAACAACCTAGGTATTTGTAGGATCAGTCGGTGGAGAGGAGCTCTCCGAAGTAGCAATAGAAGCATCAACATACGAGGAGGTTGCAACTCAGGATGCAAGTCATAACAGAAATCAATAGAGTGGCCCTCCAAACCACAGTTAGTGCAGATTCGGGATCCACGGCCTCCAATGCCATAGCCTCCCCCTGAGTCCTGAGCAGCACCACGACCACGACGCTTAAGACCTCGGCCTCCACGACCACCACAGTCATAGCTAAACTGAGCAGCAAGAGTTGATCGCTCAGTGGAAGAGGTTATCGACATTGTGGACCCTCATAGAGTTGTCAAGAGAAGGTAAAGTGCCCGAGCCAATAGTCTGTTGACAAATCGAAAGAAACTTGGGTCCCAAAGAGTCCAAGTACTATACTACCCGCAAGTCCTCATGGTGCCCAGCACTGTACATAAACATGTCCATCTGCTCACAGAGCGTCACAAATCGGGTGCTCGGAGATGCCGTAACTGAAGAAGTACCCATCACATATCACATATCCTAGTTAGATTGTTGGTGCCAGAGTAAAGAGTCTCGGCACACTTCCAAACAGCCTTGGACGTAGGGAGATACATCATCGGTCCAACAATCTTTGGCTCCATAATGTTCCATAGAAGTGCCTGAATAATAGCATCTTCCTGGCTTAATTTATTGTACGGCTTATCATCAATAGGAGGAGGATCCTGGGTAATGAAATCTGATTTCCCCTTGCCTCAGAGAATGGACGCTACAACTCGACGCCACTAGGGTTGGCAACGGAGTGGGTCGGGTTGGGGCCGGATGTTACATTCCTCGTCGCCGTCGCCGTCCCTATCCCCGTTCCGGGGAATTTTCCTCGTCCCCACCCCTTCCCCGCTTCAGGGATGGCAGTGAATCCCGATCCCCTCCCCGTGGGGAAATATCACATCCCAACCTCGCACCCTACCCTACTGGGCAACGAAGCATGCATACGAGAACGGGGTGTGGGTACGACATGATAAGGGTACGCGGATACGTGATTTTTAAAAAAAAATTGGATATGTGTACGTTGGGGCTATGCTGACTATAATATTTTTTTTTTAATTAGAGAACAATCAAATAACAATAACATCACCAAAATCTAATATTACTTCTACTTTTTTAGGTTTTTAATTACGGGATATATATATATATATATATATATATATTATAGATATTTTGAAATATTCACCCCGGCCTTTTGTTAATTGGGACAACCCCTCTATTGTAAATCTATAATTTTCGATTTAATTCGAACCGGGTGCGCACCCGATTTGTACCCAAACCTCCAAACTGGATTTTCGTTTGTTTGCTATTTTGGTGAGTACTCGGTATGCACCCGAAGAGTACCCAAGAGCACCAGCACCCAATACGCACACGATATAGGTGCGTGGGCCTCCAGAGAGTACACGTGCTTCTTAGCTACGGGGACAAAATCCCCGCCCGTCCCCTCAAACAGATTGTTGGAATCAAATTATTACATCTTTAATAAGGCTCTGTTTGTTTTGTTTTTTGTCGTTTTGAGAACCGATTGTGTCCAAAGCCCCCTTTTTTTTTCTAACTCAGAGAGAGAGAGAGAAAGAGATGGGGGTGGAGAAATGGAGGATGGATGGTGCCTGAAGTCCGAAGAGATGGTGGTGGCGTGTGGTGGAGCACGAAGATGAGGCCCAAAACCCTAATATCCAAAACCCATTCCCTCTCTCTCTGTTCTCGTTAGAAAAAAGAAAGCTAGAGTAGAATCCCTAATTCTAAGTCCTATGCGTTAAAGACTAATAAGGCTAATGAATAATTAATGATATTGGCACTGCAAGTTCTAATAGTTGATCGAAATCAGCTTGTCCTTTCTTTTTAAATTGGCTTGAAAGAGTTCTTTGGAAACTGTAATAACTTTTGAGTTTTGACAGCTGTTTAAATGATAAAAAGACAATGAGTTAGTGTATTTACAATTATCAGTAACCTATTAAAATGTTTAATGTTCCTAGTTTTATGATAAAAAACACTAAAACATTGAGGGATTCGTAACGGGCCGGGCCCAGCTACATCCCCATCCCCGTCCCCGTCCTGCCCCCGCTTCGGGGAATTTTTCCATCCCTGTCCCCGCCCCTTCCCAAATTGGGCCCGTCCCGTGCGGTGTGGATCCCCGTTTTCACAGGTGAAATTGCCAGCCCTAGACGCCACGAAAGATAAGTAGTGCCATCAAACTTGATGGAGGTCATCTACACCATAGGAACCTCTAACAAAGAAGAACTAGAGGGGGCAACCGAAGTAGGTGTAGCCATGAGGATATTAACATTAAGAAAGAAAACCACAAACGACGACGGAACAATAAACAAATCAGCAACAACATGTAACTGAAAGTGCCAACAACGACGACAAAGAAAACCACAAGGGAGAACAATATGTTGTCCCACACACCACCATGCAACTCCGAAATAAAGATAGAACCCGGCAAGAACCTCAACCTCAACCAACTATGGAAACATCAGCTGCCACATCAGCCCGGATTCGCCAAACACAAGTTTGAAAAATAACTAAGGGTTTAGATGATGAGGGAGGATCCAAAAGAAACCCAAAATATGATGGTTGGAAGACAAAAAGGGTATCCGAACATATGTAAACTGTATGGAGGGTGGGGCGACAGTTATATGGGGTGCAAGTGCGGGGAGATAGTGAAGTGAAGGGGCAATAGGGTTAGGGATGGGTTGCCTTTTTTTTGTGGGGAGGCGGGGGGGGGGGGGGGGGGGGGGCAAATGACAGATTGGATTTTTTTGGGATTACGACAATGAGAAAAAGGGTAAATAGGGCTAGAGTTTTGGGAGTGTGCGGCAGTAAGATGGGGGTGGGGGCGTAGATTGAGGGTGGTGGGTTGATTTTTAGAGTAGGGTTTGTGTGGGGGATTGGCATGTAACCCTAGGGCTCTGATACCATGTTGAGTAGAAGAAGAGAAGAAGAGAAGAATGTGAGAGAGTTAGTCCCCTCTCACCAATAACACACACACACACACACTCACAAGTATTCACCCCATGCTATGCATGGGTGTAATATGGTGGACATACATCAAAACATGAGATGTAAAATGGTGGGCACACCAAGAACGATAGAAACATTGTGATAAAAGTTACCAAAACAAAAGCATACTTAAACAATCACATTGCAGACCAAACACGAAGAAGTGACTCTAAATCAAGTGTTAGGATAATCTATTTGCACTGGATCTCATCAATGACTCTAATTGCCATACGCCTGTGCTATGCCTTAATGGCCATGGTGCCTTTGAAACGCCGTGAGGCTTTGCATTTCTCAAAACAAAAAATGAACCGCTATGCTTGGATGCAAAATGGTGTGGGCTACATCAAAGCATAAGGTCCAATTTTTCATTTGTTGGATAGTATTAGTAAAAGCCATAAAATATCTCTTTTTCCCATGACTGTCTTTTACGTTCGGTAGTGGCTTACTTGACTGGAAGAAATTTCTGGGATTTTTGGCTCGTATCAAATTTCTTACTTGATAGCAAGAAATTTTTGGGATTTTGGATCATATCAAATTTTTTACTTGATAGCAAGAAATTTCTTGAATTTTTGTACTGTATCAGATTTCCTTGACTCGGCCTTGATTCATTTTGGATCATATCAAATTTTTGTACTGCATGAGCTTTGTATCAGCAAAAATTCAAGCTCCTCGGAGGATTTTCTTAGGCTCCTGTATTAAAATTAGAGTTTTGAACCTTGTCTATAGAATTGGAGTTGAAGTTCTTGTCCCGTCTGTCTGCTCTGCAATTTTCGGGCCATCATCGACCTTGGTTCGACGGCTGCCTGGAGCCGGCTCGGCACCGGACCTGGTCGTTCGACCGAGTTGGGTCCCCGTTGCCTCCCTAGTGCCCCACCCGTTTTCAAATTTCAAATTTTCCTTCCATGGTGCTCTGCCCAACGTGGGTTTTCAGTCCAGCTTGATGTCTGGTGTTGGCAGGCCCTCAGATCCCGCTAGCCTGCCGGTGGAGCCCCTGATGCTGATTTCCCCAGTCCCTAAGCGAAAAGTTAAGTGGCTAGATGATGACTGTAATAAGGGTTTAAATCTTTTGGATAGGGTGGGCCATGATCATCTGACTCATATCCATGGTTTTAAATTTCGGTGGAAAACGAAACGAAATTCACAGTGATTCGGAAAAGTACCAAACTTCGCCGAAACGTTTTGGAAATTTCGGCCGAAACGAAAACGTTTCGTTTCGGTAAAATTTCGGTGAAATTTCGGAAATTTCGGTGAAACGTTTCGGACATTTCGGTGAAACGTTTCGGAAATTTCCAAGAAATTTCGGTGAAATTTTTACAAGATTTTGTCCGAAATTTTATACTGAAACGTTTCGGTTTCGCTGATGACCGAAACTGAAACCGAAACCGAGATTTAAAACCTTGCTCATATCTAGGGATGGCTCCTGGAAGTCTTTGTAAGGGTGAAAGGCAAATTCGTATTTTTATCTTTTGTGGACAGAGTTGATCCTATTTTTGAATGGTCTGTCCCGTCGTTGCCTTTTGAGGTGGGCCTCTTTGATCTTATCGCGAAAAGGAATAGTTATTTCAGGTTCTGATGAGCGGAAAGCTGTATGGTCATTAATTTGGACTTTATTAGTCCAACTTCTGCATTTTTGCAAGTATTTGAAGGAGTTTATTTGACTTCATTTGCTATTTGGGGCGTTTTTTGTACTCTGGGTGAGTTTATTTTTGGACAACTAAGATATCCTCTAGAAATGGAGAATCAAGGTGATTTGTCTGCTTTCTCCGGTGGAAGAAGGAGACGTTTATTTACAGAGGTAATGATTTTAGAAAATATCCTTAAGAGGATTAAATCGATGTCCTATGATGAAGAAAGGACTTCTATCATGGACCCGACGCCCAAAGAGTTAGCCGAAGATTTGCTTCGTAAGCAATGGAATTTTTTTAAATTTGATGCTCAGGACTGCCCCTTCACCTTATCCTGTCTCTTTGGGACAAGTGAGATTAGGGAAACCCAATCGCCATTATCTTTGCATCCTTTCTTTAAATTCCTATTGGCTGAAGAAAGGACTAATAGGAGGCTAAATTGGGAAGCCAATAAGGTGGTTGGTATCAGACAAGTGGAAGAGAGGATTGCGGACAGAAAAATCCCAAGTCGCTTGGTGCAGGTTTCAGAGGAGCTTCTCATTGAAATGCTTGACTTTTTAATTCAACATATCTTGGATGAATTGGAGAAGTGTGTGGCTTAGGTGTCCTGGATATGGGCTATATCCACGATCGGGGTTGGTTTGAAAGATAGTTTTTTGTTAAGACTGGATTTTTGTCTGGATCTTTCTACTTTACAATTTGTTCACTGGAGGTTTGGAAGTAAGAGCAGGTGTGGCATATTTGGAGGTTGTAAATTTTAGGTTGTAAAGGATGAAGGAAGAGTGTTACTGTATTTTGCTTTGTTTTTCCCGTCTTACTTTCTCTTGGTAAAGGGTATGCCCGAACCAGCTTGATATTTGGTAATACAGGGCAGGATTCCTAGTCCCCGCTGTAATTCTAATATCAATGAAATATGTCATCTTTCAAAAAAAATTTAGGCCAGTTCACCTCTTCTACCATTCCTTGCTCATTTGTTTCCTTATGGTTTAACCTCTTACTTTATACTAAATAACTGAACTCTTCTTTAAAATATATATTCTCAATCATCTATGACCGTCACCCTTCTCTAAAAGATTAAGATAAAAGAGAATTTACCTGTTTGAGATGAGTTTACTTGATTTCCTCGAAAGTCAGTCAACTTCTTCGCCATCACCACCGTCATGATCAACATGGGTCCCTAAGTAAACTTGCAATAGAAATGTGAAGAATTCATTAGTTCAAAATCTTGCCAGCAACTAAACGATAGAGTTGGCTTCTTGTGATTACCATGCAGAGAGAGGAAGAGCGCGTGAAGGAGGAGAATGCCACTTGCAATCGTGGCTGTCATTCACAATATGTGTTTGAGAGAGGGAGAGAGGGAGAGAGGATTGGGGGTTTTGTTTACGCATAAAGGAATGGACTGGTGGGTTTAATGAAGGAAGCTTTCCATTTTCTTTGGCTCTGCAAAATCACCGTTGGAGAAGGAAAAACTTACTATTTTCTTCTGCAAAATCGCAGGATCCATTGATTTAATAAGGTAACCGAATATGCTTTCTTTGCCTTCAAAAAGTAACAGAAAAGAAATGAAGCGTTCATTTTTTTCGACGTGCCAAATCTTTAATTTCATTGCATTATTTTCGTTAGTTACATTATACGAACCTGTCAAATTTATAGGGGCGATTTTGTAGGTGGCCAAATTAGTAAGATAATTTTGCAAAATGATTTTGTTTTGGGTCATAGATAAGCAAATTTATAGGGGAAGAAGTTAAAAATGGCAAATCATTATTAGTCATGGGAAAAGTTGAAAAATTAACGGGAAATCAAAATTAAATGGGGCAAAGGATGATTAGACTCAAAACCTTTTTCTTAGGGGAAAAACTTTTCTGGGAAAAATTTTTCTTGGAAAAAAGACGAATGACAACGGAAAAAAACATGCTTAGTATACTAGTATGAAACCCGTGCGATGCACTGGGCGACGAAGGAAAAAATTGAACACACGACATAATAGTAAGTGGGAAGATGTAGTTAAAAGTCGCAATTAACTAAGAATTATACAGATAACCAAAGAAATTATGGAAATCGGAGGCTATAAAAAAAGGTCACTAATTCTATATTGTAATCACTAATTCATTAGAAAGGGTAGCATATATAATATGGAATAGGCATTAAGATACAAACAAATTGATGTTATTAATACCAGCAAAAGTTCTAAACAGATTGCAACTAAATCAATATTGAGATAAAAAATTCTCTAACGTATACACTGATTGCATGAATGATGTTAATTAATTCAAAGGTGAGTGGCGGCTTACCTACCAACATATGACAAAAAATGAAGGAGATCCAATGACTCGAGTTAATAAATTTGTTTAAGTGATTACCACAAATACAGGTTTGTAAAGTTGGCCGTATGCAACGAAAACAAATCTAAGCAGAGGCGGACATTCCTTTGTTGTGATGAGGCATCAATGTCTTATTGTTGATCTTAAATCAAGATCAGCATCATTTCCCGCTCAAATGTTCTTCATATCGGGTCTTCCCCAACCCCTTTAGGATGGTGTATCCTCCCAGCGGAGAAACTTGCCCGTCTCCACCTTAGAGAGATGTAGAAATGGACGGTGGTTGCGAGAGAGAGCCAATTTACGTGTTGCTCTGTCTTGGAAAGAGCAATCATTACATATGATATCAAGATTACAATGATAAGAAGAAGATAATCAATTAAAGGAAATTAAACAGATTTATCTAGAAATAAATGAGAGAGAGATTTACTTTTTAGTGACCTATTAAATATGTGGAAACAAATCGTTTGATATCTATTAATATCCATTAATATGGAGAAGGGGATTTCAATGGGTTTTGGAAATTGTCTCATTGAGAAAACCTTCTGTTTTAAATACATTTGAGAATGGAATCTGCAAAAAATTATGTGATTAATGGGCGTTTCCAAAGTCCAAAAATGGGACTTCTTTCTATGAGAATTTGATGCTGGAGGAATAAGAAACATTTTGGCAAGATTTTCTCCCCATATTAGCTGGGAGGGATAATGTGAAGGGGCGAGATTTTTTCACTGCATAACTGCCAATTTAAATTCAAAATTAAAAAAAATCCGAATTTAAGGTGAAATTGAAAACATTTTGGTGAGATTTTTGGGCGAGATTTTCTCTCATGCTATTTTCTTTATTTTTCAACTGAATAACGTGGGAAGAGAAATATAAAAGGCCGACTAAATATGCACCCAATGTGAAGGGGCGAACTTTTCTCACACCATTTAAACTCAAATTAAAAAAAAACACACTAATTAGCACCTAATTTCAAGGGGGAAAAACTTTTCCAAAAAAAGAAATTCGATGAAGAAAAAAACATGCTTAGTATATATTATAGATATATATTAATACGTGCACAAGAACATGATTAGGGTATATTGGTGAAGTGACCAATATACCCTCAATACTATACAGTACATCTAATAATTTTTTTTTTGGGGGTATGATAAGGAATGCTATTATCTTTTATGAGGAAGATTAAATTTTTTGTGCCTTAGGCTGTATGACCTATGATGGTCTGATGACGGTTGGAACTTGTACAGTAGTTTATTTAATAGGGCTAATCATGAGTCTGATTGTGTTGTGCCATTCTAATATGTGACCAAATAGGTTTCAGGGATCTTAGTTCTATTTAATCAAAAAATTTGATCTTCCTTTAGGTTTCTTCACTGCTAATCATGAGTCTGATTGTGTTGTGTGACCAAATAGGTTTCAGGATCTACGGGGATCTTAATTCTATTTAAACATAAATTTTGATCTTCTTTGCTTTTTTAGGTCTCTTCACCTGTTTAGTGCTTTCTCTAAAGATTGTCTGGCCTATGCATCTTTATTTGACAATTAGCTAGCAAATATTCTAAAATGCAAGAGTTCCTATGTGTTTGTGGCATACTGGTGTACTTTTTCTAATGGTCATAGTTACATGATTGATGCCATCCATTCTTCTCGATTGTCTTGTTATGAATTTTCATGTCTACTTTACTAATATTTAACAAGTAATGGGCAATCATGTTGTTTCTGATTTTTATTGTTATATGTGATTTTCTTTTTACAGTCAACTTGATAACAACCACTTCGATAGTGAAATTCCAGCTTCTTATGGTAACATGCTGAAACTTTTGAAATTGTAAGTGCATTTTCTATAATTATGTAATTTTTGGCATTCTTTCTTTTTAAATGATGTTGATCTAGCTGATCCTCAAACCTCACTGCAGAGCATCTAGGTTGTTCCTTGCATTATTCTTAAGTTTTGAACTGCACTAGGGCCTTTCTATGAGATCTGTGCAGACATGTTCTACTAAATTCTTCCCGCAACCCTTTACTTCGATTTTGATTCTTACTTTTCTGATAATGGCTTTATTTCATCGGTTTAGGCTATATCATTTGTTGAATGTGGCAAATAAACATAGATAGCCCTTTATGATAAATATGATTCTTCATTGCGAACTTGTAACTACACAAATAGACAAAAACGAAGAACTTACGGGTTTTTAAATGATTCTGGAATTATTGAGAACTTCGCACTTTCTTTGATTTCTGTTAACATTCCAATAATTCACAATAATTCCCAACTCTAAACCAACTTTTCTGTTAGTTAATATAATTATGACTAAAACGACCAATGCCCTATATATTTATTAAGAAACGTAAGAGCTCATATGTATTTTGGTAAATTCTTTAATCATTATTCAACTCTTCTCTTCTCTCCCTTCTCTCTTTCCTGTGACATTTCCACCTTTGCCCTTATTGCCATTCACCCCCTTCGAATATTATCTCTTATTTTGTTGTTTTTTTATTACTTTTAATTCGTTTCTACAACCTTTGCTATTTGAATTCTTATATGGTAATGCAATTGTAAGGAGACTAGATTACAAAATAAGTAAAAACTTAGAGAAAATATCAAAAATGGTGTTCAAGAATCACAAGGTGCAAGAGCTCTCAAATTTTCAATTCTTCCAACATAACAATAAAATAATTAAAAATCCTATAAAACATAATATACTTAAAAATTTACCCTTAACACTCTTTTAATCCCGGCCCTTCATTATCATTTAATCTTAGCCCTTTTTTGTAACGCTAATGACACGAGGACTTCTAAACTGATATTTATAATCTTTTGAATATCTACTTTTTATTAGGTAAGCTGAAATCGAGGTTTTAAATTTTTCTTTTCATTTCGGTCGCCACAGACATAAACATTTCAGTTTTGGTTGGAAATTTTGGTGGAAATCCAGTAAAATCACAAAAACATCTGGAAACATATGCAAATGATAGAATTTAAAGACGAAACTGCGGGAAATGCTAAAGCCAAATACCACTTAGAGACCAACACATCAGCATGACAATCACCTATAGTGGTTTGAAAACATCAAACACCTAGTGTCATGCACTGTAGTGCTCGCTTGATAATTTAATGCATACCAAATTTTACATGTAATTCTTATAAATATTTATAATCCATGCACCACATTTCGCATGAAATTTATGTAAATATAATTATTTAAGACATTGATATGGTATACCACTATTACACTTACGATTTTAGTTTCTTGATTTCGCTCGCTTTCGGTTATGGGAGCAGCCGACACATTGGAGGTGGAAGCAGCCTACTCTCTCTCATGTTCAAAGCAAAGGAAAACCCTAAAATGTGCATAATTCCCCCACACCCAAGGTTTTAAATCTCGGTTTTGGTTTCGGTCATCAGCAAAACCGAAACGTTTCGGTTTCGGTATGAAATTTCGGATGAAATCTTGTAAAAATTTCCGAAACGTTTCACCAAAATTTCGGAAATTTCACTGAAACGAGCCGAAATTTCCGAAATGTTTCGGCGAAGTTTGGTACTTTTCCGAAACAATGTGTATTTCGTTTCGTTTTCTACCGAAACTGAAATATTTCGGCCAAAACGAAACGTTTCAGCCGAAATTTAAAACCATACCCACACCTCATTCCCATAATATATATAGGGGGGAACGAAATTGGGGCCTACCGTCTACATACTAGGACAATTAAAATGGAAAAGCAAAAGTTACATATGAGAAAAGAAACAAAAAGTGAGCCTAGCTCATGGTTGTTCCTCTAGTAAAAAAGGGGGACGTTACAAATCCTTCCCCTTCAAAATTTTTTGTCCTCGGGCAATTCTGGGCTTGGTGTGCGAGAATTTTTTGCCCCTCCCAAGTTGCATCCTTCATAGGTAGGCTCCTCCATTTCACCAATTATTCTTTGATTACTTGGTTCCATAGCCACTTTTCTCTAGTTTTAAGAATCCCTTTAGAGCTAGATAACTAGTTTTCCTTGTCCAAGAGTAAAAGCTCTTTGAAGGGCATTAGTGTCCAAGCGCTTTCTTCATGTATGAGACATGAAACACATTATGAATGCAACTGCTGCTTGGAAACTTGATCTCACATGCGACTTCCCCTATCCGATGTGTGTCCTTGTAAGGACCAGAAAAACGAGTTTTGAGTTTTTCAGCTTCCCTTCTCTTAAGTCTGGATTGTTTGTAAGTAATGCCCAAACTCGCCAAGGGTCGGAAGTGTGTGTGTTCTTGATTAAATCCTGGCCATAGATCCCCTGATCGATGAATCAGATCGCATCGCTTTGCATGAATCTCTTTAATCGGAGATCAATAGTCTAGATCTATGATCTGATACCCATAGGACCCTCAGATCGATTGGATAACCCACGCCAGTAGCTGATCTCATTAAAATTATTGGGAGATCGTTTTGATCTCTCTTGATCGACGAACACATAAGTCTGATCTAAAATCAGATCAGTCAGATCGATCATCGGGTCTCTCAGATCGTCGATCAAGCTCGAAAGGATGACAAATCATGTCACCCGAGCCTCGATCTCTCTTGATCTTCAAAAGATTAATAAGTTTGGAAATCTGATCATTTCGGATCGTTGGATCAATCATCAGACCCCTTAGATCTTCGATTAGACTTGAATGGATGCGAGATCGTATCATTCGAGCATTGATCGTGCGTCAATTATCTAATTAGTGGATGGGATGCAAATCGAGGGCCCGTATTGTATATTCGTCATTTTTTTGTAGTCAAATTTCGAGGCATCAAATCTTGTCCGTTTGACTTGATTTTGGTCTCATTGGTTGGCTTTTTCGATTTCGTATTCAACGGGCCAAGATCACATGATTCAGACGTTATTTGATAAAGTTATGACCCATTTACCATTATGGTACGTGTTTAAGGGATTTTTGTTTTAATGTTATTATAGGCAAGTTTTTAAGTTGCATTATGTTATTTAAATTAGAAAACAAATTTCAGGCAGCCGCACTTTTTGGCTGGGTGGAAAATTGAACTGGGTTAGTTTAGAAATTTGGTAAGATTGTGTATATTTTCTAAATCCTAGATAGTTGACTTAGGATTCTTTTTGCAAGCAAATATAGCACACCCTTCTTTTTGGGAAGAGGATTAGCTTTCAAAATTCAAATCCTAAGGGAGGGAAAACTTAAGGGGAAAGTCAACTAAGTTGCCTTTAATTAAATATTATGACAGGATTTGAGAGGGAAAGAAATAAGTAAAAATGTAAAATAAAAAGGGAAGAAAAATGAAAGGAAATTTTATAAATAACTTATAACCCACTCCTCTTGGGTTGGAAAATTCGTCCAACCCTATGTCTTATTCCACCGCAGTGCGCATCTATCTAAACGCCCCCATTTGTGTTCGTCTTGTTATCGTCCAATGTTGCAAAACCTGTGGGGATTTTTTTGGTGTTAGCTCATAGAACTAGGCAGAGCCATTTGGTATTCTAAACAAGTACAAAAAATAATTACTAAATTAAAGTACATAATTTAATTCATTAGTGATCATAGAAAAATAACAATATCTGAAAGAATATGGCATTTACATTAATAAAACGATAAATTATGTAACGCGATATAAATCGTAATTACACTAGCGTAGCATAACAAAACAATAACAATTCTAAATATGCTATGAATAGTGTAATAAGAATTAAGAAATATGAAGTCTGAGATATGAAATATGAGAAAGCTATCCCAAGGTACTCAAGCTTCCAAATAGGAACAACCTTGCCCACCAATACGTTCTACTACGCCTGCTTACAAGTAGTGGACATGTGAGACTTTTTACAATGCGCCTACTGGCCACTCCGCCTCTTGACATTATAGTCTAAGAGGATGCATTTACCGCAAAGGGAGTGTGCTAAAACCCAAGGCCTGCTTGGAATTCTGTGATTCCTAGACTACTCCTCCGCCCAACCCACCATATAACCCTCATGCTCATGCAAAATTTCTTTTTCTTTCAGTGTATTGGTATTGATTACTAATCATTATTCCCATATCAGTTTAAGCAATTTCTTTGCTTCAATTCTTCATTTTATTGTAATAACATGGAGTCTATATTTAATAATTCTAACATAGCAAGATAAGAAAACAACTTTGCATAAGAAACCACTATTATTCAATAATTCTGCAGTTCAACCATATAATAATAATCTCATGCTTGTTAAAGAATTCTTTTCATACACATTTAAGTCAATAAATTTTTAAGGTACGAGCATAGGGTCCCGTCACCTGCCTTGAATTCAAACCTGACTTGAAATGTGAGAGAGAATGAAAAGTCTTCTATGTCTGAATAGAATATGCCACTGAACTTGAAACATGAATCATATACCCACTCTACGTTTTCTCATTAAATTAGAATTAAATTCCGACCATAGCATTTAAGTTTCTCATCCCATTTTAATTTAACTCTCACCCTAAGACAATTTGAGACTCATTTATCCCTAGGCTTTTACCTTTAATTCAGTTCTCTAAGATTTCCAGTTTGATACCTCCCGCAGATTTACATATATGTATTGCTACCTGTGTGTATATTTATATATTAATAAGATTCTAGTACATATATCTATGTGTGTGTATATATATATATATATATATATATATATATATATATATATATATATTTATTTATCTATATACCCAAAAAATATCGTGCTAGATGCTCTTTTGAAAAATCAGTCAAAATAACTGTTGTACCACCCATAAATGAACTGTTTTTAAGGAAAAACAAAATATATATTAATATACTTCACACGCAATATATATTTTGAAAAGGAAAACCATCACAGATGATTTATAGTTATGTATAAGTTCTTGTTTCAAAAGAAACAACTACATACACTCTAAGTTTCGCACTTAAGACCAAATATTTAAGGAAAAGAGACACACACACACACACACACACACATTATATCATTATAACTTTAATCTGATTTTTAAAGGGACATCATCTCGTAACCTTTACCTATCACACTTATAAACTGAAATTGAATAAAATAATCATACATGTTATATCTAACATATGTAGGAACTGATTTTGAAGGCAAACAATTTTATTTATCATAACATATCATGCAAATGAATGAATTTTAAAAGAAAATAATGCTCTAGGTCCTAACCATCATATGTGAACCTTTTTGAACAATAAATAATTATTTACATAATGTATATCACCCACATGGATTTTTTTTCAAAGAAATTCATCATTTACCATATAATCTTAAAAGTATATGAACTGATTTTGAAAGATCCTAATTATTTCATATCATACACATCGTTTAAGACATTGGTAACTTTCATATCATACCCTAGATTTAATCCGAAACGAAAATAATCATTCGTAAGATTTATTAGGAGGGAATTAACATGTCAATTTAGGGTTTTTTCCTTACTTGAATCACTTTTAGAGACCCATTAACACACTAAGGTTTTTATTTAGAAAAGAATAACAGCCCTAAAATCACAAAATCGAACAATACTTACTTGGATGTAAAAACAGAGTTTGAAAGGCCCCAACAATCTTTTTCTCCTCCTCCTTTCCCTTCTTCTCTTCTCTTTTCTTCCCCTTTTCTTTCTCTTTTTTTTTCTTTCTTTCTCTCTCTTCACATGAGTCTCTCTCTCCCTCTTTTTGCGTGTTTGCAAGTTTTGGGTGAGAGAGAGAGACCACGATATTATTAGTTTTTGCTTGGTAGTTTTCCTAAAATCTTTCAATTTGATCTAAGAGTTTTGATTGGTTGCCTAATATGTCAAACTCCCTTTAATCTTATCAACAATAGGTTAAATATTTTAAAAGAAGATTGGAACTAAAGAAATATGTGATGGTCCCACAAGTTCCTACACCAACCCCAAAAATTGGGAGTCGTGCGCACAGTTTCTCCCCTCGTGGAGATGTGAAACTCCTAAAACTCCTCCCTAGTTCCTCCTTTATCTCATTCTTTCCTTATTTCATTAGTAAATCTATAGATCCTGCTTTATTTAATATTTTTTTTTGAAATGGTAGTAATATATATTGAAGAAAGAGAACTGAGATGGTCCTCAAGGATTACAGCATAAAGCGAAAAATTACAATCAACTCACGGAGGGAGAAAATCAAACCACTCCAACTCCAACCTATGAACCCCAGATTTAGCAAGAGTATCAGCTTCTCCATTTGCTGATCTCCTAACATGCTTGATGACAATAGAAGCCCCGAATTAAGTCAGAGATCTCCTCAAAATAACTAAGAAACCTCCATGGGGGAGCCACTTTCCCGGATAGCCGACTAATAACATTGGATGAATCACCTTCCACTATCACCTTATCGTAAATATCTTTATTCAAATGTTTTATTCCTTGATATGCCGCTTTAACTTCCGCTTCAGACGAATCGCTTATACCAATAGGACCTGAGAGGGCCCACAAAACCGATCCTAATGAGTCCCTACATAGACCTCCAACACCAGCAGGACCAGGATTTCCCAAACTGTACCTGTCAAAGTTGACTTTTGAGAAACCATTAGGAGGGGCTTCCCATCTCTGAATAATCTTAGATCTTCTGGTACCTTCAAAACATACTATGCGCCAACCCTCCCAAAGGTCAAAGGCCGAGACAAATCTAAACAAAGGTAGATATTTTGCCCACAATATAGCCGAGGTTATGATTTTCATATAGAGCCAATAAGAAGATTTAGCCACACCTTCGAATACTCTAGAGTTCCTTTCTTTCCAAATCACCCACCATAAGGTCAAGAGACAAATCTTCCATAAAACCTTCCCTTTCTTCTTCCATGGAACAAACTCCCAACTCTTCAATAGCTCAGGAACCGATTTTGGGAAAAACTTGTTCTTTGTAAGAAGGAATGCCCGAACAACATGTGAGCCTGAGTTCTCTCTTGCTTCTTTTAAGAGAATTCTCTCCGCAGAATCCTGTGGCCTCATGGAAACTGATTTTGATACAAGGGAGCTCTGTACCATCCATCGGAATACCTTGTTCTTTAAGAAAAATATGACATGGTGTTTAATGAATGGTGACCATCTATGGGAGGAGAAGAATGAAATTGAAGAGTTGATTGTTAACTTTACTAAACCAGAGTGTTTTATTGTCTACCATGCTGAAATTGGTTACTCTTCCATTGAAGTTTGTGAAAAGTGGATTCAAATGAGAAGTTATGCCAAGGCCCACTGGATTCATATAAGAAGTTTTATTGTATACCAAGCTTAAATTGGTCACTCTTCTCTGATCACTTTATTTGTTGAAATTGCATTTTATATTTCTGTTGCTATAGTTGTTTGTAAACTGGTTACTGTCATACCAACAAGGTTTTGAATTTCAGTTTCGGTGTTGGTTTCGGCCACCACCGAAACCGAAATGTTTTGGTTTCTGGCCGAAATTTCAGCTGAAATCATGTAAAAATATGATTATAATTTCGTTTATTTTTTTAAATTTCAACCGAAATATCTAAAATTTCGGTGTCTGTGATTTCGGTTGAAATTTCTACTATTTTGGTTCTGCTATTTCGGTGGAAATTATAACATTTTGGTGTACATTTTTTAAAATTTGGTGGAACTTTATTAAAAAAAGTCCAAAAATGAAATTTCAACAAAAAATTTGGCGACATTTTGGTGAAATTTCGATGAAATTTCTGTAAAATTTTGCCGAAATCTTGTAAAGAAATGACTTCATGTGAATTTTGTTTCGGTTTGTGCCGAAACCGAAATATTTCGGCTGAAACGTTTCGTTTTGGCCGAAATTTAAAACCATGCATACCAACTTGTTCTTTGAACTTTAAATGCTTGACTGGTGAAAGTCAAGAAGTATTGACATTCACAGACATTTCCAAATATCAGCTTGTGAAAAGTGGTTATAGTTTGTTTTATTGGCTTGGCAGGAGTCTTAGGAACTGCAGCTTGCATGGAGCTGTTCCTGACCTAAGTAGGATACCTGGGCTTGGCTATTTGTAAGTTCATACGTGCATTTTTGGGTGGTAATATTTACCTTCAGAAGCGATCTTTCTTGTATTTTTTAACTATATTTTTACAAAGGCATTCCATTTAATGGTTAATGATGAGTAAATCTATATTGGTGGTGGTATCCATATTTCAGAGATCTCAGCTGGAACCTGCTTACTGGAGCCATTCCATCAAATAAACTTTCTGCTAATATCACAACTATGTATGTAGAATTCCCCACTTGAACTTGCTAAAGCATTGATGAACCTCATTCATCTGCATTTGCTCGGCTTGAATCTGTTTTAATTTTATAATCATCAACTGTCCAGTTCTCTAATGTCACATCTATCCGAAGTTTTTGCTGGAATCTTGATTGAACTATGATATCATTGATCTTCGTGACTTTAATATGATACAGAAATGGATTATGTTATATAATTTATGCAGTGACCTATCGAACAACAATCTTAATGGGTCTATTCCAACGAATTTCTCAGCTCTTCCTTTTCTCCAGAGATTGTGAGTATATGTTTCCTGTGTTTCCCTTCTTCCTTGTCATTCTTTTGAGTGTATGTGGTAGTAACTTTTGTACTTCAAATCAGCTAGAGTTCAATCTTGGCTCTGCCTAATATGAAGCTCTTGCTTTTTAACTTCTATTTACTGGCTAAACTGTAGTTATAGGTCCAAGATATATATATTCGTTCACAACTCAAGTTACAGGTGTCGCCCACATAAATTGAATCTTGGAATGCAATAATGCCTTAATTATGCAATTCATTATCCGTTGCAGGTCTCTTGAAAATAATTCGTTGAGTGGATCTGTCCCATCCACCATTTGGCAGAATGTGAATGGAACTAGAAGACTCATCTTGTAAGGCCTAAATCAGAAAGCCAATATTTCAGTCTGAATTTCCTTCTTTTTTTTGCCCTTTTTTTGTGTTTCTATTTGTCTGAGTACGTGTGTTTGTTTTTAAAAACTTTCAATGTATGTTATGGAGCGGAATAGTGGGATTTGTGGTTCTGGTTTTTGCATGCTCTTGAAAGCACTGTACTGGGATATGTATATATATACAGATACATAGTAGTCATTTTGTATGTTTCTCTTTTATTTTCCTTTTTCTTCATCCTTCAACATGGTATCAGAGCCCTAGGGTTACCCTAGGGAACCATTGAGGATCACCATCCTCCCATCCTTCTTCCACCTCCCTTCACACCTCAAAACCCTAACCTAACTTCCCCCTCCACCTCCACTCACCATCTTCTACCTCCAAACCCTAGCCCTAACCCTATCCTAACCAACTCCACCACCTCTCAGCAACTCCAAAACCCAACCCCACTCTCCGTACTCCTCTCAACCCCCTCCAAACCCCCTGTACTCCTCCCACCACCTCCCATCACCACTCCAGATCACTCCCACCCCCTAAACTAACCCCCGACACCCCTCCTGGGTAGTTCCCGACCCTCGTACCCGACCCCATTCCCCTCCCTGGGTTCGTCCCAACCCCCCAACCCTGCCGTAACACCCTACCCCACCTTCCTCGACCACTCAACCCCGCCGTAACACCCTAGTCTACCTTTCCAGACCCCAACCCCCCTCCGTGAACCCCATTTCCACCCCTCCCCTGCATTTCCCGATCCCATGGCCCTCCTCTCCCTCTTAACTCCTCTCATTTCCCTTTTCCCACTCCTTTTTTAGTCCCTTCACCTTATTCTCTAAACCTTCTTCTCTCTTCTCTTAGTTCTCTCTCCGTTTCCCCCCTATTATGGTCTAAATCTCCTCTTGTGCCACTCCCACTCTTCGCGCCTCCGATTTTCCTTGTGCGATCTTCCATGTCTCTGTTTCTCTCTTCTCTTACCTAGGAGCTGCGCTCTCTCTCTTGGGCCCATTGAGTAGTCCTTTGTCCCTCTTGCTATCGTTCTTTGTGGGGTTCTCTATCTTTCTCTCTTTATGGATTCTCCCGTCATTGAGGATCCCTCTCTTGGATAGGCTTCTCTTAGTCCTGTTCCTCCACCCCCTATGGCTTCCTCCTCTACTCGTTCTTCCTCGAGGGATGGTTCATTCCCTCCGATGACGACTGTTCCATCAGATGGGTCCAATTATGTCAACTAGAAGGTCGCTCTCGAAACCTATCTCATTGCTTGCCGCAGGATCTACATCATTCGTCGGGCCCCTCCCTCTTCCACTGATTCATCCTATGAGAAGTGGGAGGAGGACGATGCTCTTGTCCGCACTCTCTTGTGGCAGAGCATGACCTCAGATATCTGGCACCATGATGCATCTTCCGACCGCCAAGCGCATTTGGGATGAGACTGCATTTCCTTTTCTGGGGTGGGCGATCTTGCTCGCATTTGTTCCTCCTATTCCCAGTGGATGCATCTCCGGCTCGGTGATGCCCCTCTTTCTGGGTACTACAACCAGTTTGTCTCCCACTGCCAGCAGTTGGAAGTTCTCATGCCTTTCACGACAGACTTAGCTATTGCTGCCCAGCAGGACCAGCTCTGGGTAGTACACTTTCTTGAGACGCTGGGTTCTGAGTTCCTCCCTCTGAGGCAGCAGATCTTTGGCTCTGGGACTATGCCCTCCCTACAGGAGGTCTATTTACAAGCTCAGCAGTGCATAGCTGGAACTTCTCTGCCCACTCCATCTTTTGATGGCTCTGCGACTTTGGCCTATAGTACTGATTATCGTGCTTTCCGTGGGGTGGCACCTTTGGACGGGGCCGTGGACGTGACTTTGGCCGTGGCTCTGGCCAAGATTTTCCATGTGGACGGAGCACTAGTGGTCGCCCTCTTCCTTATTGTTCTCATTGCCATCGGGAGGGACATTCTCTGGAGACTTGCTATGTTCTTCATCCTGAGCGTCGTCCGCCGTCTGCTCCACATTTTGGCCAATCAACACATCTCTCTGCCATAGACACATCAGACTCAGTGCCTTCTTCCTCTTCTTAGCAGAGCCACGCCGCGCCCCTGATGTTTTCTTTCTTTCTCGCGCCGACTATGATGAGTTTCAGCGCCTCAGGCTGACCAGTCACCCTCCGAGTACCGGCTTTGCTCAACCAGGTAGCTCTCATGCTTCTCTTCTCACTCATTCGAGCTCCTAGATCATTGATTCTAGAGCCTCGAATCACACTGCAGGTATCTCATCATCCCTTCACTCTTTTCGTCCTCTCTCCTCTCAGTTTATTCCCCTGCTGATGGGAGTACTACTCCCATCTCTGGTATTGGTACTACCTGTAACTACCCGATTCCGTCGAGTCGCTACGAGCTAAGAAGGCAACTAAAAGCACAAGGATTTTTTTTTTTTTTTAAAACATAATGAAGATTATATTAACTACGACAATCCAACCATAAATCTTATTCCAAATTAAAACTTTCAGGTCCATCCTCAAAACAAAGCAATAAAAACTTTAGAGAGTCGCATACAGTTTCAAACTGTCACTCTAATTATTAAACAATAAAATAAAGCTTTATTATTCTAAGAAATGATGTAGTCCATCATTCACGAACTCTTCGCCGTGCACTCCCCATAATCTAGACCTCCCCATTAACAAAGACTCCTTCATCTCCACCTATAAAACCTGAGATGTAACAACGTTAGAGCAAAGTTTATACAGCGGCTTCAGCACAGTAAATAAAACAATAATACAATCGATTATTTACCATACAGTATTCTAGGCATTCAACAATAGAATTAACATCCTACATATGGATTTCAATAAAGTTGAGTAATCTGAATAAATTTACAACTTAAAACAATTAACATATCAACAAATATATCTAAAGAACAGGTGAGGAATAATTAACATTTACTACTAAAAGGAAGCAAGTTAACCTGAATGATGTATGCATGCAATGAATATTATGAGATGGCTAACCTCAAGATTAATTAGAACCAAGAAAATGGTCATACTTTCAGTGGTTTATGCGAATACGCATACCCCATTTCTGTCAGATTTGGATTCATACTTTCAGTGGGAGCTGTCCCAATCAGATTAATTAGAACCAAGAAAATCACAAAACTTACTTGGATGGAGTTAGGGTTTGAAAGGGCTTCAATCTCCTTCTTCTCTTCTTTCCCCTTTTCTCCCTTTTTTTTTTGAATGAGACTCTCTCCCTCTCCCTCTCTCTCTCTCTCTCTCTCTCTCTCTCTCTCTCTCTCACTGATGTGCGTTGAGGGGGGGGGGGGATAGGTATACACGTTTTGGGAAAACGTGTATATCTCCCCAAATTGTAGAGTTTTTGGGTGATTTCACAATTCTTTCCCTTTATCACCATCTATGTGTCACTTTTCTATTGGTTTATTCATATCCTTTCAAAGTTGTGGGTTGTTACAATTCCTAAAATATCTACTATTCACTTCTTTCCAAATATTTGGGGATCTTTTCTTTTTATTTTATTTTTTTATAATCTCTTAATATAAGTGGGCCCACACTCCAATTAGGAGTGTACGCACATTTTCCCATACAAGGGAAAACGTGGGTCTCTTCCCATAATTTTAATTTTTTTGGTTTTCCATGTTTTAAGTAATATTTTCCATGGAATTTATTTTTAGAACTAATTTTATATTCTTCTCTTATTTAGGAAATTTTAGTTATAACTCTCAATAGCCATTGATTCTAAGATCAATGGATCAAAGCAAATCAAAGGGAAGAGAGTGATGAAAATCTAAGATCAAGGGTTGATCAACGATGGATCGTTGATCTCCACCCTCGAAAATAAGATCTCCAATGGCCTAAATCTTAGGGTTTTCAAAGAAGAGGCCAATCACAGTCATTACACTACCTCTCCCTGTCCTGGTATAACCCTATCCTCTGTGCTTTGTGTTCTCAAATCCCCTTTTAGCTTACTTTCAGTTAGTCAGCTTACTAAATATCTCAATTGCTCTGTCTCATTTTATCCGTCTTATTGTTTATTTCAGAATCTTTCGACTGGGAAGACGATTGGCTCGGGTAGAGTGGTGGATGGACTCTATCATCTGGACTGCGGCCCTTCTTCCGCCATTTTGCACAGTTCCGTCGACGCCTATCAGTGGCACTGCCGTCTTGGTCATCCATGTCTTGAGCTTCTACGACACACTTCTATTATGTCTTCCCTTCATTTCAGTGCGAGGCCTGTGAACTTGGAAAATACCACCGTGTGTCATTTCCATCTAGGCTTGTTAGTAGGGCCTCACACGCTTTTGATATAGTGCATTCTCATGTATGAGGTCCCGCGAGGACGACTTCTATTTTTGGATTTAGATATTTTGTTGTCTTTATTGATGATTTTTCTCGCATGACTTGGGTTTATTTGCTTCGAGATCGGTCTGAGGTTTTCTCCACTTTTTGCACTTTTCATGCCGAGGTTACAAATCAGTTTAGTTGTACTCTAAAATGCTTGCGCACAGATAACGCTAAGGAATATTTCTCCAAATCCAATGGTTTTCAGGATTTTCTTTCCACTCGTGGCATTGTCCACCAATCTTCCTGTGCTCACACCTCCCAACAGAATGGTGTAGCGGAAAGGAAGATGAGATCTTTACTTGATGGGGCCCATACACTTCTTAATCTTATTCAGATGAGGGTTCCCAAATCTTACTGGGGTGATGCTATCCTCAGTGCATGCCACCTAGCCAACCGGCTTCCTTCTTCGGTCCTGGCTGCTCCTCTCCCGTTGCCATATTGCATCCTCATCATGATCGTTTCCCTCTCACCCCTAGGATTTTTGGTTGTGTGTGCTGATGTTACCTTCTTCGAGTCAGAGTCTTATTTTCTCACTCTTGCGGATTTTCCCGCTGTTCTCGATTCGGATATCCCTCTTCCTCAGGTAGTCCTTCCAGATCCTACTCCTACTCCTCCTTTGCAGGTTCCTGAGCTGACCCTTGTGTGTGATCCCTCTTCATCCTTATAGGCCCCTGCAGCTAACCCTCCTGTTACTCGGAAGATCTATCAGCACCGGCCAAAGTTGGGAGCCCATCCTCCTAAGCCTGCGCCATCTCTCTCTCTCTCTCTCTCTCTCTCTTAGCCGGAGATCCTGTCATCCTCCTCTCATGTACCTATTCTTCCATCTCCTACAGTTACTCCAGATTCTCCCATTGCTTCGCGTACTTGCTCTCACAGTATTGTTCATCCCATTTCTTCTGTTATTTCCTATGACACTCTTACCCCTCTGTTTCGAGATTTTGTATCTTCCTTGTCTTCTGTTTCTTTGCCACAGTCTTTGCCAGCTGCTCTTGATCATCAGGGTTGGCGTGCGGCTATGGATCTTGAGATGGAGGCCCTTCAGGCTAATCATACATGGGATTTGGTTCTCCTTCCTCCTGGGGCTCGGCCAGTGGGTTGCCGGTGGGTTTATGCAGTGAAACACTTACCTGACGGCACTGTTGAGCGCCTTAAGGCGCGGTTGGTTCCCAAAGGTTATACATAGACTTTTGGCGTTGACTATAAGGAGACCTTCTCTCCTGTTGCCAAGATACCTTTAGTTCGGGTTCTTATCTCTCTTGCCGTCAACCAAGGGTGGCATCTGCATCAGTTAGATGTCAAGAATGCCTTTTTACATGGCGATCTTACTGAGGAAGTGTATATGGAGCAACCTCCTGGGTATGTTGCTCAGGGGGAGATGTACTCCTCAGTATGTCGGTTGAGGAGATCTATATATGGCCTCAAGCAGTCCCCTAGAGCTTGGTTTGGCCGATTTAGTGATGCTATCATATGCTTTGGCATGAAGCAATGTGCTGTGGATCACTCCGTCTTCAGTTACCACTCCACTATATGTTAATGACATTATCACTACAGGCATGATTCTGTAACGACCCGGATTTGGGCAAATTTTTAGACATAAATAAATAAATATATATATATATATATATATATATATATATATATATATATATATATATATATATTTTTGCCAAAACCCGAATCGCTACCCCAAAAAGGGAAACAAGCTAACTAACCAATTTTATCCCATGCGGAAAATTCACCAAATAAAATGAACAAATCTTATACCATTATGAAATTTATGTTCCATTACAATATTAAAATCCAATACTAAAAATACCATTGAATTTAAAATAAAGCTGAACTGCAACTCAAACTAAAACACCATGACTGAATATAGCTCGACACTCGAACCAGCTCCCAATCCCGTGACATTTATAGTGTGTATTTCTGCCCGACAAAAGCTCCATCGCTAACACCTAGAGAACCTGTGGGTGGTGACAGAGTTAGCAGCAAGCTGAACAAGATCCCTTAATGGCTCGCAAAGTAAAAGCCACTAAATGAGATTGTATTATGAAATTATTTCTTATGATTTAGAGAGTTAGCATAAGCAAAACAACCATTCATTAAGATAAAAATAGAACTAGAACTAGAACTAGAAATAGAAATAGGAACCAAACTTAAAAATGCAAAGGTGCAAGCATGCAAAAATAAAAATGCACGAGGCTACCCCAAGACCATACGACATTTCAAACCCCCCTTTCATTCATTTTCTTTTTCCGTTATTTCTCATTTCATGGCATTTCTATGCCACCGTTGATCTTGACCATCTAGGCCCCCACCCATATTTGGGTGTAACCTAGGTAGGATTCATCGGTCATCCTGTCTACTAGGTCCACCTGAATGCATTGCCAGCCCAATGTCGTACGCTCTCCTCGGGGTGGCTTTTGGCATCTCGCCCAAGGTTGGCTCCAAGGGGGTCTCCCATGGGCCTCCCTCCCATAGTATCCTATATGTGAATGCATGCTTTTTATACGTACCTCTTTCCCTTTCTGTCATGAGGGGTTTTTCTTTTACTTTCCCCTGCATGGTTAGTGTACTACCATATTTTCAACAATTTATCAAAACAGAGCTTGCTATCCAGTTTAGCCATTTAGAAAAGAATCTAATGATACGAAATGCAATCATAATAACAAGACCATTTATGTAATTGTTACCATGAAAGCCACTATCACTTGCCTTGAATTTTCGAGGGTGAATTGAGATGAAAAGCTCTATGAGTCAATCACGAAGTGAACCTGTAGATATTATATGTCAAGGTGTCAATTAGATTGGTGAAGCCTAAAAGTTTCTCTTTATTTTAATTCGTTCGTCTCAACCTTTTTGTTTTTACTTGATAAATCTACTTCTAAACTATTCCTAACACTTAAATCTAAGTATAACCTTTTACTTTAAAAGATGCATTTCTTAATTATATCATATTTATATCTTTTTCCCTATCAGGCTCATCAAAACTTTGAATTTATAAATCTTGGGTACTAATTTTTCTAAAGATAAAACATAAAATTCATCATGTGACACATAAGGTTTATTTCTAACAAAACAAATCTTGATATGATTCATTATCATATATAAATACAATATTCTTCTTATAAATAATTATACACTATATATATCACATCTAAAGGGCTGATTTTTAAGAAATCATGTTAAAAATCTGAAACGTATCTACATAGGGCTGTTTTATAAAAACGGTAAGTGCATTACATTAAACACATCACAAGCGATGTTTTTCCCTAAAATTCATGCTCTATTATCATCTAAAAACATATGAAGGGCTGTTTTCCTTAAAACCAATTGGTATATTGCATCAAAACACACGTATGGTGCTGATTTTTAATGAAGTAGTTGATATAGCATATAGATTTAATACACATAAATCTGATTTTTCGAAAACCATGATTAAAACAAATATCCACCCCTTTTTGGTGCTGATTTTTAATTAAAAACAGCACTCTAAGGCTTTTAAATTGTATATATATATCCATATGTTTCATGAACAAGAATATATATAAATTATTAACAAGTATATAGAAAAAAGTATACACAAAACAGCCCCTAAAACCATTCGTTCTAGCTGATTTTCTTGGAAATCAGCACTTTTGGGCTTATTCACATCTCATACATATCATAAACATCATATAAGACTACTTATATAAGTTATATAATATATCTGTAGAAAAACCTACTCAAAACAGCCCATAAAACTACTGTTTTTATGCTGATTTTTATTAAAAACAGTGACAAATCTTCACAAACATGACACGCATGGATTAAAGTAACAAAAAACCAAACTCTCCAACACATAAGATCATACCCAATAATAATTTATATAAGAAAAATATGATTTCTACATTAAAAATCCTAAAAGAAAATTGAAAACTCTTTTCTTTATCCAAAAGAATCATGATCAATCAAGAAACACCACTAAAACCCTTGTTTTGAAAGATCAAGAACAAAGAAAAGCAAACACACACAATTCGAACAAGGAATATGAAAAAAAGGATTTTTCTGACACTTACTCGAAGATGAAAATCAAACCGAAGATCGAACCTCTTCTTCTTCTTATATTCTTCTCTCTTTCTATCTCACGGTCTCTCTCCAAATCGTTTTTGGGGAGAAGGGGGCGTCCATGGGTTTAGAAAACCCATGGTGGGTTGTTTTTATAAACCCACATGTTGGGTTTCCTAATCATAGTCTACTTCTAATAAAGCAAGAGTCCTTTGTTTAAACTATTGTAAAAGGGTGTAGTTATCAATCTAAGATCAATTAAAGTTATTTAAAACATGTGGGACCCACTTACTATTTATAGTAAAAACGAATTTTACTATTTATAGTAAAAACGAACTTACTATATATAGTAAAAATCGGAATTTGCTATTGATAGTAAAAATGAAATTTAGTATTTATAGTATGCTGAAATCCGACAGTAAAAAAGTTCACACGAATTTTAAAAAGATATAATTATCAATATTAGTAATTAATATCATGATTAAGAATAGTAATAATAATAAAGGGAAATTAAAAGGTGTGGTCATTACAGATTCAGTTGGGATACAAAAGCTGAAGACCTTCTTGCAGAAAGAATTTTCAACCAAAGACCTGGGTCGTCTTAGGTATTTTCTTGGTATTGAGGTTGCCTATTCTACTAGACGCATCTCCCTCTCACAGAGGAAATATGTGCTGGACATTCTTGAGGAGACAGGCCATCTCGGAGTGAAACCTGCTTCTGTTCCCATGGACCCGAAGGGGATTTATTAGAGGACCCTGGCAGATACAGGAGGCTAGTTGGCAAGCTCATATATCTTACAGTCACTCATCCAGATATATCATTTGCTGTCTGTGTTGTCAGCCAACATATGAACTCTCCTTGTACTTCACACCGGGCAGCAGTGATTCAGATTCTTCGTTACTTGAAAGGAGTGCCAGGTAAAGGCCTCCTATTCAAGAAGCAACGGCATATCAGGGTGGAAGGCTTCTGTGATGCAGATTGGGTAGGATCTCCTGCAGACAGGCGATCCACCACTAGATATTGTACCTTTGTGGGAGACAATTTAGTGTCATGGACGAGTAAGAAACAAGATATAGTTTCCAAGTCCAGTGTTGAATCAGAGTACCGAGCCATGTCCATACTAGTGACGAGCTTATTTGGTTGCGTTCTCTCCTATCAGAGATTGTTTTTCCTTTTTCCTCTCCAGCTTGGCTTTATTGTGATAATAAAGCTATGATTTATATAGCCATCAATCCTGTCTTTCATGAGAGAACCAAGCACATAGAGGTTGACTGTCACTTCATTCTCCAGAGAATACATAGAGGCGAGATTCATGTTTCCTTCACTCGATCTATGGACCAGCTTGCAGATGTTTTCACTAAGCCCTTACGTAATGCTAAATTGAATGACAATTGTAACAAGCTTGGAATGTATAATATATACATTCCATCTTGAGGGGGAGTGTTAGAAGTTGGTGTATTAGCCTTAAGGGCATATTAGTCATTTTGTATGTTTCTCTTTTATATAAATACATTAGTGAGGGGAAGCTTCAACTCACAACACTTTTCTCCAATCTTCTCCTTTTTCTGCATCCTTCAACAACACACACACACACACATATATATATATGTGAGGAAACTGTTGAGGAAACTGTTGGTGAGCTTAAGCTCACCAAACTTATGGTGAGCTAGCTTGCACAATCACATGGGGGCCCACTTTGTTAGGATGATCCAAACCATTCATTTGAAAGTCCCTTACATAGATCCCCGTGTACCAAAAATCAGCTCCATAGGATCATCCTAACCCCTCCATTTGTGGAGGACAAAAATGGACAGACACAAATCTGCCCCATTTTTGTCCTCCACAAATGGAGGGGTTAGGATGATCCTATGGAGCTGATTTTTGGTACACCCCCTATCTATGATAAGGCGTTGCAAATGAATGGTTTGGATCACTCCCCAAAATGTGGGACCCATGTGATTGGGCAAGCTAGCTCACCATAAGTTTGATATATATATAGAGAAAACGGTTCCTACACATATGTGTAGAGAGTTCTCTACACACTAGCTTAAAATACAGTGGGGGCCCACATTGTTTGGGTGATCCAAGCTATCCATTTTAAAGGCCCTCACATAGATAGGGTGTCTACAAAAAATCAGATCCATAGGATCATCCCAACCCTACGATTTGTGGAGGTAAAATGGATGTCTTTAAACCTTCACAAATTAGTTCATTTTTTTCCTCCAAAGTTCGAATGGTTAGGATGATCCTATTGATCTGATTTTTTGTGGACACCCTATCTATGAGAGGACCTTAAAAATGAATGGTTTGGATCACCCAAATAATGTGGCCCCCACTGTATTTTAAGCTAGTGTGTAGATAACTTATCTACACATGTGTGTAGGAACTGTTTTCTCATATATATATATATATATATATATATATATATATATATATATATATATATATGGGGTGTGTACCAAAAATCAGCTCCATTGGATCAACCTAACCCTTCCATTTGTGGGGTGAAAAAATGGGCAGATTTGTGGACAAACAGTATCTGTCCATTTTCTCACCCACAAATGGACACCCTAAGATGATCCAATGGAGCTGAGTTTTGTTACACACCCCATCCATGATGGGGCCTTTCAAATGATGCTTAGGATCACCCAAAAAATGTGGGCCCACCCTTGTTTCCTGCACTCGAGTGCAGATAAGCTATCTAAGCTCGAGCGCAGGAACTCTTTACTCATATCTATATCTATATATATATATATATATATATATATATATATATATATATATATATATATATATATATAATGGTAGCCAATATTATTGTGGATATATTTTATTCACATTTTTTTCTCACTCTGTTTGAAGTTCATTAATATGAATGTCTTGCTAAATTTTCTCTTTCCACTTTGACTTTGCAGGGATTTTCAGAATAATTTTTTTTCAAATATTTCAGATGTTCTTAATCCTCCTGCAAATGTCACCATCAGGTATGCTTCTGTATAAAAGCATGTACCGTTAATCTCTGTTCCTTTTTAATGTTTCTATATTTATCCCACCGTTTCATGTGATGTGTTGCTGTTGTTCCTGTCCTTTTAACTCTGAGTCAGTATAATATTTTTCTGATCAAAGGCCATATTCCTGTCCTTTTAACTCACAGGTTATGTGATCCATCTCATAGTACTCGGCTTCTGCATTGGATCATATAACCACCTTTTGTTATTTTTCTATGCCAAATAACTCTGCAACAAAGGTACAATAACCAATAATCAATTGTCTATCCGAACTAGATCCTTTCCTGTATGTATTTGAAAAACATTCCACTCTGTGATGGTTGTTTTTATTGATTACAAGCACTTTTCCTACTGATCCCATACTGTACCTTAGAATTCTTCTAATGGCTTCGCAATGATCCAAGGTGGGACTTGGCATGAACTGACTGACAACTCTTATGAGAAAGGATAAATTAGAACATTTGACCGTCAGATAGATAAGTCTCCGAACAAGACACTGATATCCACGATGATTTTCAAAACATTCTCCCTTTTCCTTAGTCGAATTTATGTTGGGATCCATAAGAGTGTCGATAGGTTTTGCCCCTCAACTCAACTCAACTAAGCCTTTGTCCTAAACTAGTTGGGGTCGGCTAATGAATCCTTTAGAAAATTTTCATGAAGAAGGTGAGAATCTACCCAGCTCAAATTGACTAAGTATAATCCTGACACTAGTTGGGTTCGTCTACGTGGATTATCTTCCATTCTCTCCTATCCAAGGTCATGTTCTCTGTTATGTTCCTATCCATCAAGTCTTTCCTCACTGTTTCTACCAAAGTTGTTTTCGGTCTGCCCCTACCTCTTTTTACTCCATCAACTTGGCACGAGTCACTTCTTCTCACTGGAGCATCCAAAGACCTACGTTGGATATGCCCAAACCATCTTAATCGGTGCTCTCTCATCTTATACTCAATTGGTGCCACCCCTCCCTTATTAGGGATGTCTTCATTTTTAATTCTATCTAACCTTGTGTGTCCGCACATCTCTAAGTGGATTGTCTTCATTTTATCTCCGTTACACTCATCTTATGCACAAGTTGCTGCTTAGTGGCCCAACGTTCTGAGTCGTATAGCATGACTGGCCTCACAACTGTCTTATAAAACTTTCCCTTCAACTCTGTAGGTATTTTACGGTTGCACAAAACTCCTGAGGCATGCTTCCACTTCAACCAACTTGCTCTTATTCTGTGGTTAACATCCTCTTCAATCTCTCCTTTCTTATGTAGGATTGAACCAAGATAGCGAAAGATATCCCTCTTAGGTACCTCCTGTCCAGTCATATTTACTACATCCTCGCCCCGCCTCCTTACATTACTAACGTTGCACTCCTTATACTCTGTTTTAGTCCTACTCAGTCTAAAACCTTTGGATTCCAAAGTAGTTCTCCATAACTCTAACTTGCATTAACTCCTGCTTTGGTTTCGTCAATTAATACTATGTCATTTGCAAATGACATACACCAGGGCACCTCATCCTGGATACCCTCCGTAAGTTCATCCATAACTAGCGTAAAAAGATAAGGGCTTAGAGTTGATCCTTGGTGTAGTCCTATTGTAATTGGAAACTCAGTAGACGTGCCATCCGTAGTTCTGACATTGGTTACTGCTCCATCATACATATCCTTAATCCAATCAACATATTTAGTGGGCACTTTTTTCCTTTCAATGACCCACCACATAACACTCTTGGGAACCCTATCATACGCTTTCTCCAAATCAATAAAAACCATATGAATCCTTTTCATTTTCTCTAAATCTCTCCATTAACCGCTTAATCAACAAGATAGCTTCCATAGTCGATCGTCGGGCATGAAGCCAAACTGATTTTCTGACACCTTAGTCTCTTTTTTTAGTTTATGCTCAATTTCCCTCTCCCAAAGCTTCATGGTGTGACGGTTTTGCCCTATCATACAAATTTAAGTCAAACGATCAGTAACATACTTTTCTTTGAGACAGATTGATGACAAGTTTTGATCTTGCAACTTCAATCCCAAGAAAGTAACGTAAACGTCCCAAATCTTTGATCCCTACATGTTCTTTTAAGTACCTCCTGATCTCATCTATTTCTCTTTTTTCTTTCCTTGTAACCATGATGTCATCCACATATATTGCTAGAATCACAGTATTACTATCCTGTCTCCATTGTAACACCAAGCGATCCACATGGTCTCTACAAAATCCAAATTGAATGACTATAGAGCTGAATTTATGGTACCATGCACGTTAGGGGTGCAACTCGGGTCGGGTTTAACCCAAACCCGTCCTGTTCAACCCGGGTTGGGTCGAGTTCGAGTTGACTTTTCCCAACCCGCGTTGAGTTCGGGTCGGGTTCGGGTTGAGGTTTTGGGCAACCTGACCCGAGTGAAACCCGACATTTTTTGTCAAAATATTTTTTTGTAAGCTTAAAAAATCAGGTTGGGTCGGGTTGAACTCGGGTCGGGTTTAGGTTGGAAAAAAGGGTTCCTCAAGTCGGGTAAGGTTGAACCTCGTTGGGTTGGACATCGGGTCTGGTTTGGGTTGGAAAAAAGGGTTACTCGGGTCGGGTTGGGTTGCCCTCCACTCGACGTGAGTTGCACCCCCCTTGTTGGAAGCTGTTTGGGACCATATATTGCCTTCCGAAGCTTTCAAACCTTTCTTGAAACCCTTGAGCAACATGCCCACGAGGTTGCTCTATATATATCTATTCGTTAAGATATCTGTGAAAAAGGGCGTTCTTAATATCGATTTGCTACAATGCACAATCTTTATTGGATGGAATTAAATAATTATGCAGATGAAATTTAGTAGCCACTAGAGCTAAATTATCATAGTAGTCAATGTCAAAGGTTTGGGTATAACAGCAAGAAATCTGGCTTTCAACTGCTCAATTGTTCCATTTGGTAGATATTTATTAATTATTAGTATACACCCAATGTTGATCGTGAAATTTTATAAAGGGATGGGCCTACATATTACTCACTAGGCATGTAGGCTAAAGCATTCACCCCTTGCTTCTCATGAGAAACTTTAATCTCAAAATTCGTTTACCTCTTGAAGAGAGCGTACGTGAACACTCAAGCATCCCTTTTGGGTCTGTAAATACTTGTTTCAAAAGGTAAATCAATACCTACAATCTCTATCTCAGAAGCTTTAACAAAATTCCACCATTCCAGGCCTCAAAAATGGGCTCAAAGCTTGGTGATGAAAATTCCCCTAAATGCTCTTAAAATTTCCAGGAGATTTTTGCTCCCTCTTATGCAAATCACCACCGATGACCGAAAAGGTAATGTGTGTGTGGGGCTTCCTTTTAGCCCCACATCCAAATTATGACATGGCATTATTGCGGCTACATTTTATCCCCACTCCCAATTGATGATGTGGCATTAATGGAGCCACTTTTAGCCCCACTCCGATTAATGATGTGCCATTAGTGGGCCTACTTTTTAGCCACACTCCCAATTGATGATGTGGCATTAGTTAGGCTACTTTTTAGCCCCACTCGCAGTTGATGATTGTTCATTATTGGGGTTAGCTTTTAGCCCCACTGTTAACTGATGACATGGCGTTAATGGGGCTATATTTTTGTCCCGCTCACGGTCATTTTAAATTCAGATTTTGATTAGTTTTAAAGGGTGTTAATTTACTATAGCATCCCCACGACTCCATAAACATCATATTAGCCATATCTTATTTTAGAAGACATAATTCATAGAGGCATCTTTCCTAGGAGTTTTTGTGTTTGTGTAACTACCAGGGGTAAGTTTTTGTTCCCCAACTTGAAATACGATCTCTATTGCGCATTCTTCAAACACTTATCTTCCCACATTCTTATCATTTATTTATGCCAGTCTCGTCTGTACAGAATTCACATGTTTTTTCTGTTTATAATTCGAGGGTGCCTTTTCATTTATAATATACTATGCCGTACATAAAATCTAATAATTTTGATGAATTTTAATTCAATAGAGATTGATTTCAATGAATTGTACTTCAAAATCGAAATCTGGTTCCTTGCTATAATTATCATTGTTGCGTATGATGTTCAGGCTTCGAGGAAATCCTGTATGCACGAATGCAAACCAAAACATAGTCCAGTTCTGTGGATCTCAGATCGGGTGGGATGATAAACCTGGAGTTTCCAAAATTGTTTGTCCTGATACAGCATGCCCTACAGATTTTTTTTTCGAATATGTCCCAGAATCTCCAGTTCCATGTTTTTGTGCTGCACCTCTTAGGGTTGGATACCGTTTGAAAAGTCCTGGATTGTCAGATTTTCTTCCATATAAGGAACCCTTTGAGGTGTACCTAACATCTGGTCTTCGGTTGGATCTTTATCAGCTATCCATTGATTCATTTATATGGGAAGTAGGTCCTCGGCTAACGATGTATTTGAAGTTATTCCCTCTATTTAATGACCAATCTGGTAGTATTTCTAGTGAATTTAATCTAAGTGAAATAATGCGAATCAGAGGCTTGTTCACAACGTGGACAATTCCTCATAGTGATGTCTTCGGACCATATGAGCTGCTCAACTTTACTCTCTTGGGGCCCTACGCAAACAAAGGTATGTCTTGAAAACCGTACCTTTATAGTGCATATAGTAGCAAATTGTTGAGGCTCCTTTATCTTCTTCTGAAGGAATTGTGTAACTTGTGTTATTGATTCTAGGTTGAAAGACAAACATGCTCCCACATGGTGCTTCAAGAGTACAAGTAGTCACTATAATTGTTATTGCATAAATCATTCTGATGGATTTATATTTATGTATTAATTTTCAAAAAGAATATTTATGTCTTCATTCAAAAATCATTCTGATGGATTTACACTTATGTATTCATTCAAAAATCATTCTGATGGATTTGTAAGTATTATTTTGTATCTGTTACATATTGATATGCATTTGTTTCTATTGATATTTTCTGACAGGTACATAGAAGCATAGTTGTCAAACTCGTTTGACTCGTACGAGTCGACTCGTGAGTCGAGTCGGATGTTTTTCGAGTCGACTAGAAGGGTGACTCGGTGATGTTGGAAACTCGTACGAGTCGTGTGGTGACTCGTATGAGTCGGAGCGAGTTGACTCAAAACCTTAGGACTCTTACGAGTCACAGAGTTTACATCATAGTTGTCTCCTTTTCTCATCTTGGTTCTCTTCTCCTTTCCTGTTCTTAGTATTTACATGTGAAGTCCTTGAAGTAAATGTCTTTTACTATTTTTATTGTCCATTTACTTAAGATTTACATGTAAAGTCATTAAGTAAATGTCTTTACTATTTTTATTGGGGGAGTGATAAATCGACTCCCCAATTGATAAATCGACCCCCCATGTGTCTTTCTCTCTCCTCTAGGTTAGAGAGAGAAAGAGGAGAGAGATACACACATGGGGAGTCGATTTATCCAAATGGGGAGTCGATTTATCACTGCCCTTATTATTGTCCATTTAGTTAAGATTTACATGTAAATAATGGAGAATTTATATGATGCCCGACCGTCAAAACATAAAGGGCGCATATAGACAAAACCTGCCTTGAGAACTGAACCAAGGAAAAGTAAAAAACTCTTGATTAAAAATCAAGGGAGAGATGGTTCTCTCTCTCCGCCCTTTAGGTTTTGACGGTCGGGCACCATATAAGTTCTCTTAAAGAATACCTCCCATTTGAATCTATTAAAATAGATTCAAGACAAAAATCTAAAAGGATAAAAACTCAACTTTCCAGTTCTGGTACAAAATTCGAAAAAACGTATCGAGTTAAAATCTTAACTTCCAAATGATGGGTTATTTTTCTTATTTTGAAAATTCATAAATTCTATCACATCCAACCATTATTAAATCCCAAAAGTCCGGTAAAATAAATCTCATAATTTAGTCTCTAAAATTTTTTCATCTTGTCAGGCACTGGTCAACGTACTGGTCAAGACACTAATCAACATAGGCATTTCAGCTGATAATGAGTTTCCTTTAAGTAAATGTTGGATCTTTTACATATTTGGCTCATTTAATTGTTTCTTATTTTTTTCTAGCAATTTCTAATTTTTTTATATTTTTAACTATTAAAAAAAATTTCCCTCGTCGCAGCGGAATGAAAAGTTTCAAACAAAATCCGACCAAAATGAGTTGTCTGCTCTCGTGCGACAGATTTTGTCTTATTCATGATGGCCCCTAACAAATCCCTTTATGAACTTCTAGTTTAAGCTTGTAAAATCCAGAATTTTACAAAGGGAAATGATATCAACACAACCATGGATCAATAATTCCGCATACCCATCTTGCCTTTTCTGTTTTAATTGTCTTGTGAGAACTTTTTTGAAATTGTAATAACCTTTTGATACCTCTTTAAAAGCTAAAAGACAAGCTGCCTTAGTGAAAATATCGAAACTTGGTAGTGCTGATATCATTTCCATTTTACAAATTACAAATTTACAAGGGAAATGTTATCAGCACAACCATATTCTGATATTTGCACAAACCGAGCTGTATTTTTTCCTTTAGTTGACTTCTGAGAGCGTTTTTGGAAAATGTAATAACCTTTTCACAGCTCTTTTATGTGCTTCATGTCTTCATCTTTTGATATATAATAGAATTATATTTTTTTCAACTAAATTTATGTTGTCAAAAGCTCTGACGAGTCACGAGTCGAGTTGAGTCACGAGTAGAGTTGAGTCACGAGTTAGAAAATTAAGAAATCAAGTCACGAGTCGAGTCACGGGTTGAAAACTATGCATAGAAGTCATTTTATACTTTTGCATAACAAGCCTTAAATCTATTGGCTATTTCTATGTATAGATAATCCTTGTGCATGTGAGTCCCTGATGATGGAATAAACCAAGATTTTATCATAACTGCAATATTAGAGAGACATAAAGGCACAAGCCTATGTGGTGCTTCTGAAACTGGATATGTTTGTATATAAGAGGTAGATTTGGACTTTAAGCATTATGCAGTTTACCTACAAGAATGCTGGAAATCAAAATATCCTGTGTCACTTACTGCAACTTTGAATACATTAAAGCCCAAAGGAATAGCTCCAATCTCATTGGACTTAGTTACTGGGCAGAATGTCGGTGTCCTCCATAGAGGGCATTAGTCAGTGCTCCATTTTGTCGTCAGCCAATGTTTTTGAAAATCAGGAAGTGAAGGGCTTTATTGGTCACAAAGTCCGTGCAAGGTATTTGTTTCATTACAGGAACAATATCATAAAGTCTCCACTAGCAGAAACCTGGATCATCAATTTGGACCATTGACCTTTTTTACCAGAAAGAAAATCTTACTAGAAATATTCTAGAAGCTTGATATTCTCTGGGAATCCAGTAAGATATGGCCATTCTTAACTGACCATGGGCCGCAACTTTTTTGAAAGTATCTTCAACATCACAATCATTTCAAGGGCATGTTAATTTTCATAAATTTCGTGTCAATCTATGATTTGTGGAACACAGAGTGTCAGCCACAACAAACCTCCAAAATTTAGAAACGGAGACACGGCTAAAATAGAAAGTATATATAATCATGATTTGTGAATACGGATTTGTGTGTCGAGTTTCAACATGGATAGGGTTGTCTGACATGTCAACATGTAAAAATCTTAGAATTATGAAAATTATATATAAATATGGTATTCATTTAATAAACTAATAAATCTTAGAATTAACCATGTATAATCTAAAACAAACATGAGATAATCAAATAACAATGCATTCATCAATTACTATCATAATTTGGTTCATGTTTCTTTTTATTGTTGCAGTGCCTCTTCAGCCTACAAATACAGGATTAAGCAAGGGTGCGGTGGCTGGGATTGTATTGGGTGTTGTTGCTGGTGCAGTTATTATATCTACTATCGTTTCAATTCTTATCATGAGAAGGCTTACCATAAAACATCGTGCAGTTTCAAGAAAACGTATATGTAAGTCGCTAGATTATTTCGAATTAAGATCTATAAGGTCTTCACTAATTATGTTATATCCTTGATTCTTATCAAAATAACCATTGCATATTGAAAATTATTAAAAACAGCCCATGGACTCACTTATGACTAGTTTTTGTGATTTTTTATGACATAGGGTATCCCCACCCCATTTTAGAGCAAGACTTATCCCTATGGGTGCACGCAATCACCTATCAACCCACGTGCATCAGGAGTTACTGTGATTTTGGTTAACCATTTCTGATGAATAACATGAGCTAGCTTCCTGATCAAGAGCACAGTCTATTGCATAGTTTCAAAACTCACCCGCGTCACTGTGGACTCCTCCGAGTCGATTCCCTCTTACCTTGGCCACGTCCTTCTCCAATTCCGTATTTTTCCCTACAAAGTCAATCAAAAGTCCCTTGACTCTCCCGACTTATGACCACGTCAACTGAGTACTCAGCCGCATCAATCGAGTACTCGGCCACGTCTTGCTGAGTCGACTAGGATTTTCTTTAGCCACATTCTGGCCTGTATCTGCGTTTGAAACTGTTAGGAATTGAGATTAGGGCTAGAGAAAGGAAGAAGAGGAGTGAAGAGATGGAGAGTCTCCACTAAGGGAGCTCCTCATTTAAATGATGTATATATAGGCCCAAATAGGGCAACATGTCTACAAAGACCATATTACCCTCTACAATACATGTAATACCTAGACTATCCTTACATATTATTCAACACTTCCCCTCAAGCTGGAGTGTATATACTATGGAACCCCAGCTTGCTACAAAGAAAACTACGACAACCAATTACAAATAACTATACAACAAAAAAGAACAATAAACTCATACACAACCAGCTTGGTACAACACTCCCCCTCAAGCTGGTGTGGTGAATATGTAATGAAAATCATAACAAAATGATAGCATCGATAACAAGTGTACAACAACGAGATCGACGGCCATCAAAACGGAGCAGCTCCCCCTGAATCCGCATGATGGCGAGAACGATCAAAACAAGGCCTTCTCCTGAATGAGAACAAGATCGACGGCAACATGTCACCTGAAGAGAACCAACCAACGATGGGGACACCATCGTCTGGAGACAAGGTCGACGGGGACACCGTCGTCCTAAGAGAACAAACCAATGATGGAGACATCATCGTCTGGAGACAAGGTCGACGGGGACGCCGTCATCCATCGCCCTAAGAGAATAAACCAACGATGGGGACACCATCGTCTGAAGACAAGGTCGAACGGGACACCGTCGCCTGAGGAGAACCAACCAACGATGGGGACACCATATTGTCGGGAGGCAAGGTCGACGGGAAAACCGTCTCCTGAAGAGAACACCGACCAACAATAATACGTAAAATACACCAAGAACATGAAGAGGAAACAACGAACAATGCGAAGAACAACGGAGCATCTAACAATGTGAAGGACGAAATGACAATGCAAAGAAGAGACAAAACAACCATAGAAGGCTGAACAAACATCAACTAGAGAAGAAGAAAAGACAGAAGAGGAAGAACAATCAGCAACTAACCAACAACACTCCCCCTCGGGCGAGATTACATGAGCCCCGAGACAACAGCCAGATATGAAAGGATAACAAAGAAGACAACACCAAGATATGAAAGGACAACAAAGAAGGCAACACAAGAACAATACATACAACATGACAACACTCCCCCTCAAGTTGAAGGCCGCAATGAAAGGAAGAATTTCAAGGCACACAAAACCCTCTTAGACATTTCATCAAACACTTAGGGTGCACCTTGGAGATCCAAAAAATATAGAAAAGAGATAATAAATGATTTGAGGTGGAGCTTTGTGAATGGAAAAGGATTTTGCAGAGTAGATCTACACAAACACAAAGGCCATAGAAGCCAAAAAATATAGAAAAGAGAAAATAAAGGAATTTGGAGTTGAGATTTGGGGTTTGGGGATGCCAAGAGGGATTTGGGATAATTCAAAAGAAAAAGGAAAGGAAAGGATAAGGGATTTGAGTTGAGATTTAGGGATTTAAAATAGAAAGAAAGGGAGGAATATTAAATTTGGGAGTGGGAAAAGGGAAAAAGGACACGGGATTTTGTGTGTGTGTTTGGGTTTACTGGGAAAATAGGGAAAAGAAAGGTGGGTTAGCGCAGAAGTGGGATTTGCGCATGAGAGGGAGAGAAAGATAGAAAATCTAGGGGGAGATATTTTAGGGAGAGAGATTTTCGAAAAACAAAAAGGAAACAAATTGCATGGAGATTTGAGAGATGCGCACTAAAAAGTTAAAGAAAATAAGGGGAGATTTTCGAGATTTATGACTTACGGCAAAACAAATATGGGTTTTGTGCAAAAGAGATTTATCGCAAAAATGTTTTCAGGGATTTTGTGGAGAGATATAGTGGGGATAAGGTTTTACTAAAAATAGAACCAAAATGAGGAGAGAAAACGAGAGACTTAGAGTGCGAGAGAGATGAAGGCGTGACTGCATGACTCTTCTCCTTTTCTTCCCTCAGGATCTGACCTAGAGATCTGATACCATGTTAGGAATTGAGATTAGGGTTAGAGAAAGGAAGAAGAAGAGGAGTGAAGAGATTGAGAGTCTCCACTAAGGGATCTCCTCATGTAAATGATGTATATATAGGCCCAAATAGGGCAACATGTGTCCAAAGACTATGTTGGAGTGTGAAAAAGAAGAAGATGGGAAAGACTGTTGAGAGTGGGAGCTCCCCCTCACTAATGTATTTATATTAAAGGAGAACATACAAAATGACCACTATGCCCTTAAGGCTAATACATACACTTCTAACACTCCCCCTCAAGCTGAAATGTATATATTATACATTCCAAGCTTGTTACAATTGTCATTCAATTTAGCATTACGTAAGGGCTTAGTGAAAACATCTGCAAGCTGGTCCATAGATCAAGTGAAGGAAACATGAATCTCGCCTCTATGTATTCTCTGGCGAATGAAGTGACAGTCAACCTCTATGTGCTTGGTTCTCTCATGAAAGACAGGATTGGTGGCTATATAAATCGCAGCTTTATTATCACAATAAAGCCGAGCTGGAGAGGATGGAGGAAAATCAATCTCTGATAGGAGAGAATGTAACCACATAAGCTCACCACTGGTATGGGACATGGCTCGGTACTCTGCTTCGTCACTGGACTTGGAAACTATGTCTTGTTTCTTACTCCTCCATGACACTAAATTGCCTCCAACAAAGGTACAATATCCTGTGGTGGATCATCTATCTGTAGGAGATCCTGAAATAAATAATAAGACGGATAAAATGAGACAGAGCAATTAAGATGTTTAGTAAGCTGACTAACTGAAAATAAGCTAAAAGGAGATTTGGGAACACATAAGACAGGATAGGGTAAGACCAGGATAGGGAGAGATGTTACCAATACCAAAGATGGGAGTAGTACTCCCATCAGCAAGGGTAATAAACTGAGAGGAGAGAGGACGAAAAGAACGTAAGGATGAAGAAGTACTTGTCGTGTGGTTCGAGGCTCCAGAATCAATGATCCAGGAGCTCGAGCTAGTGAGAAGAGAAGCAGGAGAGCTACCTGGTTGAGCAAAGCTGGCACTCGGAGGGAGACTGGTCAGCCTAAGGCGCTGAAACTCATCGTAGTCGGCGCGAGAAAGAAAGAAACTATCAGGGGCACTGCATGGCTGGGCTCAGAGGAGGAAGAAGGTATCGAGTCTGATGTGTCAGTGGCAGATAGATGTGCGGATCAGCCAAACTGTGGAGCAGATGGCGGGTGACGCTCAGGATGTAGAACATAGCATATCTCTAGAGAATGTCCCTCTCGTCGCCAATGAGAACAATAGGGACGAGGACGGCCACCAGTACTCCGTCCACCAGTAAAATCTCTGCCAGAGCTACGGCCACCACAACCATAATCATGTCCACGACCTCGTCCAAATGTGTCACCCCCATGGGAAGCACGATCACCAGTACAATAGGCCGTCGTCGTAGAGCCATCGGGCAGAGAAGTACCAACGATGCACTGCTGAGCTCGTAAATAGACCTCCTGTAGGGGGGCATAGTCCCAGAGCCAAAAATCTGCTGTTGGAGAGGAAGAAACTCAGGACCCAGCGTCTCATTAAAGTGTATTACACGAAGCTGGTCGCGCTGTTGGGCAGCAATAGCTAAGTTGATCATGAGAGGCATGAGAACATCCAGCTGCTGACAGTGGGAGATAAACTGGATGTAGTAAGCAGACAGAGGGGCGTCACCGCGACGGAGATGCATCCACTGGGAATAGGTGGAACAAATGCGAGCAAGGTCACCCACCCCAGAAAAGAGAACTGCAGTCTCATACCAAATGCGCTTGGCGGTTGGAAGATGTATCTTGGTGCCAGAAATCTGCGAGGTCATGCTCTGCCATAAGAGAGTGCGGACAAGCGCGTCGTCTGGGCATTGTACGGCGAAGAGCTGACCTCATCAACCTTGAGGGGTGCAATTTACTGTGATGATTGGTCCACAGAATCCATAAGAAAGGCACCACCAGCACCGTTAAACAACCAACAGGTCTGCCAGTAATACCAACAACATGAATATCCTCCAATAGGTCACCCAAGAACTCTCTCGATAACTACGATAGCACCAACAAGAATGACAAAGAACATAAAGAACCTCCAACACATCCACCAACCACTAACACAACCACCAACAACCAACAATACCTCCAACAAGTCAAACAACAACCATGTCGATCAACAACAGATCGATCACCACAATAGCACCAACACTCACCAACAATAATGAGACCACAACCCATGTATCAAACCATCCACCAATATACTTGTGCGAAGACATCAATATCCAGCTCCAGGACACACAAGGATTCGAAACACCACCCAAACATATGAAGAAAACAAGAAGGAACCACCGAGGAACATCTCGGACCCAACAACACAATAAATGGAGAGGGAAAACAAGTTTAGATCATAAAGAAAGAAGGATTAGGGACTGATTTGAAGTAGAACTTGATTTGGGAGTAAGATTTGAATACAAAACCGAGTCTGACTAACAATTTTGTCTTGGATTAGGGTTATGCGAAAATCACATATAGAAAGTCTAGGGTTAGGGTTTTGGTCAAGTACACAAAGGGTTAGGGAGAGAAGAAAATTGGGAGAGAGAGGAGTGGGTGAAAATAATAAGGGCGGGTTAGAGGGCTGTTTGGGTGGACTAGGGTGAAGAAGGGGTGCGGTTTGTAGTATGGGCAGAAAACTCAAAATTTTTTTGGGCCACTGGCTAGGGTTAGGGCTAAAGGGAGGAGGCGGTTGGGATTAGGGCTAAGGTTAGGTTAGGGTTAGGATAAAAAAATAGAGAGGGGTGAATGGAATCAGATTTCAAGAGAAAACCCCAAAAAAAGTGTAGTTGGCTAGGGTTAAGAAGAAGGAATAAGGAGATGGATGAATATGAGAGAAGAAAGAATAAAAGTGTACCTTTTGGAGAGATCTAACTTCAGCTCTGATACCATGTTAACATATTACATGATGGAGGTGAGAGAGAGAGAGAGAGAGAGAGAGAGAGAGAGAGAGAGAGAGAGAGAGAGAGAGAGAAAGAGAGAGAGAGTTGATGAATGAGAGACAGGGAGATGGAGAAGAGGAGTGAATGGGAGAGAACAGAAGTCGTTCTCTCCCCCCCCACGATTTCAATATATATTATGTAATATATTACATAATGACCATAGTACCCTTCTTCCATAATACACTTACCAGATATAAACCGAGGTTGAAAGACTAAATAAGTGGAAATAAGAAATCAGAAGAGTGGAAGAGATCGAGAGACTATGAAGTAGTGGAAGGACAGGAGAATAAGAATCAGAAGGGACAAGATGTTCTTGTAATTGGACTCACCAACCTCAAAGCTTTTATTGTTGAACAAATCGAAAACTCAAAGAGGGCCGACACTTATGACTTAAGTTATTTAAGTTACTTAAACATAATTTGCAGTAAAATCCTCAAAATACCCTCGATATATAAAGGCTACTGATATTGGCAGTACCATGTTTAATAACTGCACCAACTCAGATTGTCTTTTCTTTTTCTTTTTATTGTCTTCTGTGAGATTTTTGGGAACTCTAAAAACATTCGACGGCTGTTTTAAAAAGAAAAGACGTGCTGGGTTTGTGCAAATATTAAACATGGCAGTGCTAACATCAGCAACTTATATAAAATCCACGAAAATAACATATAACGCTTCACCCCTGCGACTATGAGATGATGGGCCCCATTCTTCTAAAAGTTCCAACTCCTTTAAATCCCACCTGAGCTATCTTGTATATGAATGTCTCAACAATAACTTTCTATGGAAAATCTACTAGGAACATACCGAAGAGATTTAATTCCACAAACTCCACTAGATTTTCACAATCAATGCCAAAGAGAGGCAAAACAGTAGCAGATATAATTAGAACATTGTCGGATTATTGAAAAACCCAGATCTTCTTCTCTGGCGTCTGATGGGTGGCTGGTAAGCGCTTCAGAGAGATTCAGAGTTGGGTGGAATCGGAGTAGGAGCTCTTCTCAGACTAGCTGTTGTAGCTTGGTCTCCTCCCCTATTTCTCTCCATGTCAGCCTCGAACTCTTCCCTCTCCGATCCTGTTACTGAAGTTTCTGATGTAGAGGTTTCTACGTTGTACACATAGGGCTCATCGTATTCCTCTTCTGTTTCTTCTGCTTCTTCTTCTTCTGTCTCTTCCGCTTCGGTGTCATTTTCCATTTCTGTCTTCGTGGGTATCGGAATCGGAGTCCGGTGGATTAATCCTGTCTAGTGGCCTGCACATTTTTCTGAAAGGAAGAGGCTTTAGTGAGGTCTGTTAAGCTCGGTGTGGCTTGTAGCTTCTATTGATGGAGGAATTTGTTAAGAACATGAACTCAAATGGGCACGAGCGGAATCTGGGTCGGCATGCCTTTCAACCCCGTACCTGGAATATCAACAGGGATTCTCAGGCAAAAGAGTACCTATCTGGGAGGAAACTTTATCAGGAGGTTTGGAAAGTAAAACGAAGTAAAAGAGATGAGAGATTGGTTAGGGTGGCAAAAAGAAGAAAAGAAAGCAATTTAGGGGATTGTAAATGTTCTAAGTGTAAGTTTATCAACTTTAGAAGAAGGGTGGAATGTTACAGGTGCCGGAAAGTATGGTCGGGGTTTGACATTGACGTTCCCTATTCCTTTTCAAAATACTCCTCAGTCATCTCCTCCAAGGAGAAGTTGATAGAATCTACACCTAAGGTAGCTTCTAGTGTGAAGGAAACAAAGTATACAGGGGTTTTCTCTGACGTAGAGTGTAATGAGGAGGGATTTGTTAACTATGCTGACGAGCCAGAATTTAATGAGGCTACAGTTTTTTGTCCGGAAGAAATCTGGGCGGAATCCATCGCTTTAGCTTCCCAGTTCAGTATTGTGAGCACTCTAATGGTGAAAACTAAAGGAGGAATAACTCTTGATGTAGAGGAGATGTAAAAGTGGTTGGAAATGTCGTCAGGCAACACAGGAAGCTTAAAGGTTACGCAGGTGGCTCCTCAGGAGTTTGCGATTGCCTCCTCACACATCCTCTTACTGGACTCATATAAGGATCAATGGGCAAATGCTGAAGATAGTCCTTTCGAAAGGATATCTGTGTGGAAGGATAGATTCACAGGGAAGTTCTTATCTTCGTGGTGGTCGATTAAAGGTTTGCCTCCTCATGCTTGGTCGGTGGTCAATTTCAGAAAAGTGGGATGCAGAATCGGGAGAGTGCTAGCGACAGACGGGTCTTGCGAACAGGGTAATGGGTATGAGACAGCTTTGATATTATTAATGGTATCTATTTCTGCTCCCGATGTAATCAAAATTCCGGTGTGTATAGATGAAACAGTATTCTGGGTGGTGGTAGCACGATGTTCTACTCGGACCTTGGCTAAATGAAGTTCGTGAATCGGAGGAGTCGGCATAACTGTTTTTTCAACCTTGGTCTGGTTCGATCAAGAATAATGGCGGAGTCGTGCCGGAGAAGAGGGGTGCGCAGTTTAGCAATCAAGGAGGAGAAAAACTTTCGTACGCCTCTTCCTCTTCTAGCATGCCCTGCGACGTGTCCTATTTACGTGGTAGTAGCTTGAACTATAAGGGGATAGCCTACGACGATTTGAACGTTGAGAAGATTGCCATGCAGAGGGACAGCGTGGAGGGTGCTCATTCGTCTACAGTTCGGCGTGCGTCAGAAGTAGGTTTCTCGAACGTGGTGGAGGCGCATATCCCCCTGTTAAGCTTAGTGGGTCCTCAGCCGTCGGATGAGCAATATTTGCAGATGGGCCCGTTAGTGCAGTTTGTTTCTTCACCTATCCCTCGGATCTGTGGATCTAGCCGTCCAATCCTTCCTTTTGAATCCTCTCCGTTAGGAAGTATAGTATTATCACGTTCGACGGACCTTTTTAACCTTGGCTGTATGGAGGCCCAAAGTCCACGGGATTTGATGGACTTTATGGATATTTCGATCAATGGGCTCTCTATAGATTCTCCAAGCGGGGTTGGAAGCGCGGAAGATTCCCAATTTCAGTTGAAAGTCTCTAAAATCTCTTCTTCCTCTCTTCTAGTCAACTGGTCTGTGCGAGCCAAGGGCTTTTCGACCTTTATAACACCAAGTTTGGGGACCCGAGGGGAAGTAGGGATTATGGGTGAATCTAAGCTTATCTCTAATCTATTGGACGAGTTTGTAGAAACCTCCCTAGTAGCAAGTAACTACGAGGAGGGCGTTCAGGGTGATGTTTATTTGACAAAGGGGAGTCAACGCCAGTTACTGTTGCAAAGTGAGGAGGTGAATGATGTTATTCCTTCATCAAATGCATCTTCCGATAGTTGCGTGCAGATGGATAGGCGGGAGGGAATCAGTGGGGAAGATAGAAGGGGCCACGAAGAATCTTTTTGGTCCGATAACAGGCGTAATAACCTGGCTTTGGTTATTTCTCAGGAGGAAGATCCAAAACCCATTTCCTGGGTTGATCCTAAAGCTCAGATTTTGGAGGTGTTTGTTAACCACATCATTTCTACGAGCAGGGCTTTGGGCTTGACTTACTCTGGACCAGAGGATCAGTTAATAAATTTGTTCAGGGTTGCAGAGGGAAGAGAGTTAGACCAGAGAATGTTATCCGACCCTTCCAGTTTAGAGGGGATCAAGAAGATGCTGCGGGAATTAGCTAAACTCAAATCCGATGTTAATTATGATGGGTCTGATGGTAGAATCTCTAAATCTTCAAATAGGAAAAGTAGTAGAAGAGGAGGCCCTAGGGGTCTTGTACCTCTCCAATCGGTGTGTCCATGAAGATAATTTCTTGGAATGTGAATGGGTTGGGGTTTTTGGAAAAAAAGGCCCAAGTTAAAGCAGTTGTAAAACATAATAAACCTCTGGTAGTGTGTATTCAAGAAACTAAGTTGGGGGGGGGGGGGGTGAATAGGTCTCTAATTAAGAGCTTAGGAGCGAATGCGAATTGGGAAATCCTAGCCTTGGATGCCATTGGAGCTGCAGGGGGCGTTCTAGTGATGTAGGATCAATCACGGTGGGAAGTACAAGAATCATGGATAGGCAAGTTTTCAGTTTCAATTGTCTTGAGGAAGGTGGGGGAACCTATCCTGGTAACCTTCACAGGCATTTATGGTCCAACAGTGAGGAATGACAAGGTCAATTTATGGGAAGAATTAGCCGTAGTCAGGAATAAGTGGGGTCATCCGTGGTGCTTGGGGGGGGGATTTTAACGAAGTTAGATGGGTGGAAGAAAGAATGGGGTGCAGAAGATCCAATCAGTATATGGGTGATTTTTCAGATTTTATTGCTAGGCATGAATTGATTGATATTCCTTTGTCGGGGGCTAAATTTACTTGGTCTAGAAACTCCAGGAAGAGTTGGATTGATCGGGTTTTTTTTTGCTCAGAGTGGTTATCCATCTTTCCGGACTCCTATCAAAAGGCTCTTATTCATTCTGTCTCGGATCACTGCCCGCTATTGCTGGATCCAAGATTAGATTCTTGGGGTCCCTCCCCGTTTAGGTTTGACCTGGCTTGGCTTGAAATTCCTAAGATGGAGGAGTTGATGGGGGGATGGTGGGTATCGCACAAGGCTGAAGGGGCGGCGAATTTTGTCATAGGGGAAAAGCTCAGAGCGGTAAAAAAGAAACTCAAAGAATGGAACTCTAATAGACTGGGGGAAAGATCAGGAAGAAAATTGTGGTTTCTCGACAGTAATCGAGCGATCTCTTTGGCGGATGAGGAGGGGACTGCTTCAGAGGAAGAGCTGATAGAGTTGGGTCGATACAAGGAAGAACATAGATGCCTTTTATTGCAGGATGAAATATCGTGGAGGCAGAAATCAAGAGCTTTGTGGTTAAAGGAGGGGGACAAAAACACAGCTTACTTTCATAGCATCGCTAGTGCGAGGAGGCGAAACAATCATATAGCGGCTCTTGAGGTTAACGGCGCTTTTTCATTCAATCGGGAAGTCATCACCAAGGAAATTATGGATTTCTTTAGGTCTTTATATTCTTCGGAAGTCATTGTGAGACCGGTCTTAGATGAAGTGCATTTTAAGGTTTTAGATGAGCACAACAGGTTGGCGTTGGAAAGACTGTTCTGGGAAGAAGAGGTGGAGATTGGGGTTTTTTCGATGGACCGCGATAAAGCTCCAGGGCCGGATGGTTTTTGTCTGGCCTTCTTCCAATCCTGTTGGGAGTATGTTAAAGGGGACATCTTTAAAATTTTCAAGGACTTCTTTGAAGGGATGGAGTTGGATAGAGGTACTGGAGCATCGTTCATAGCTTTGCTGCCAAAAATTAAAGGCGCGGCGAAAGTCTCGGATTTTAGACCTATCAGTCTAGTTGGTTGCCTTTATAAAGTTCTGTCAAAAATATTGGCAGAGAGATTAAAAGTGGTTATTCCTTCGATCATTTCGATGAATCAGTGCGCTTTTGTGAGTCAGAGGCAGATTTTGGATTGCTCGTTGGTGGCCAATGAAACGGTGGACTGGGTGTTTAAGTCGGGTTCTGCGGGGGTTGTATGCAAACTTGACATGGAAAAAGCGTATGATAGAGTTGAATGGCATTGTTTGGACCATTTCCTTGGGAAAATGGGGTTTGGGAATCGTTGGCGGGGGTGGATAAAAAGTTGCTTATCGTCGGCTTGGTTTTCCATCCTTATAAATGGTTCTCCAAAAGGATTTTTTAGATCGACTCGAGGCTTGAGGCAAGGGGACCCATTATCTCCTTTCCTGTTCGTTATCGTCGCTGAAGCTTTGAGTCTCTTAATGGAGAAAGGCAAATCCGTGGGTCTAGTTAAAGGGATCCAATGTGGACAGAACGGCGTTGAAGTGTCTCATCTGCAATTTGCAGATGATACTCTATTATTTAGTTCCCCCCAGATTTCGAAAATGCTGAATCTTAAAGCAGTGCTGAGGTGCTACGAAATCATCACTGGTCAAAGATCGAATTTTTCAAAGTCTCGAATGTATGCTGTGAATGTGGGGAAGGAGGAAGCAAAGAATTTGGCTAATCTAATGAGATGCCTTTTGGATAGGTTCCCTTCTTCTTATCTTGGGCTCCCTTTGGGAGGTGGTAGACCAAAAATAGGTTCGTGGGTGCCCATTGTGGAAAGAATCGACAGGAGACTAGATACATGGAAAAGGAATTTGTTATCAAAAGGGGGAATATTGACTTTGATTAAGGCAGTGCTGTCTAATATTCCTATTTACCAATTATCTTTATTCTTGTGCCCTATTTCTATTGCAAAGCGGATCGAATTGATTCAGAGGAGGTTTTTGTGGGGAGGATCGAAGGACAAGAGGAGCTTCTCGTTGGTCTCTTGGGAAGATGTTTGCAAGCCGGTACTTGGCAGAGGTTTGGGGATCTGTAAGATAAAACAGGTAAATGCTGCTCTCTTGGGGAAATGGCTGTGGAGGTTTGGCGAAGAACAGTCACAGTTGTGGGCGAAAGTTATTGGTGGTAAATATGGCGCAGACGTGGGAAATTGGAGATCCCTAAATCGATACAACAAACCAGGGGTGACTCTGTGGAGGGATATTTTGCGATTGAGTCCATGGTTCGACCGCTGCATAAGATATAGAGTATACTCGGGGGATAGAATTTCTTTTTGGAATATGGTATGGTGTTCCGTCATTCCTTTAAAGGATTTGTTCCCTGATCTATATATTGTGGCCGGTGACAAGCAAGCTTTAGTCAAAGATTGCTTTGAGTTTTGGGACAATAAGGTGATCTGGAAGCCGCTGTTCCGCATAAATTTCTTTGATAGGGAATTGATCTCGTTGGTTTCATTACTTCAGGTCTTAAAAGGTAACTACATTAGTTCATCAGGGGCGGATAAAAGGATCTGGGTGTGGGATTCTTCGGGTTATTTTTCGGTAAAATCTTTCTACAAAGGACTGAATCTGTGTGCGGTAAATCTTTCTGTGGCAAAAGTGTGGAAGATGAAGGTTCCCCCAAGAATTTGTTTCTTTGGATGGTCGGTGATTCAAGGCCGTATTCAAACGGTTGATTTTTTGAGGGCAAGAAATATGATCATAGTCAATCATTGTGCTATGTGTATAGAAGCAGGAGAATCTGTGGAGCATTTATTTATTCATTGCAAAGTCGCTCGAGAGGTATGGGGAAGGGTATTGTCGAGATTCGGTATCGAGTGGGTTTTTCCTTCCCAAGTGAAGGATCTTTTTGAAGGGTGGGCTTTTAGTCCATGGAGGAAAAAAGGTAAAGTTTTGTGGTCGATTTTGTTATTGGCTACGATGTGGGTTCTGTGGTCGGAAAGAAACAATAGGATTTTCGTTGGGCGTGCTAATTCTTCTTACTATCTGTATATCAAGGTAGTTGCATTATCGATTTCATGGGCGAGGGCACTGCCCATGTTCAAATTTGTTTCGGCTTTCGACCTGTGGGCGGGATGGAAAGTGGTCTGCAACAGTCATGTACCCGTTCCTAGAATTTCTCAGCAATGGGTCAATCCTCTTGTAGGTTTTTCCAAGCTGAACTTTGACGGATCAAGCTTGGGTAACCCTGGTCCAGTTGGGATAGGGGGTGTCTTAAGGAATTCAGATGGGGATGTTGTGCAGGCTTATTCCGGGCCTATAGGTGTTGCAGATTCAAACGAAGCTGAAGTAAGAGCCGCATATCAAGGCATTCTGCTATTAGGGAGCAAGAGGGTAGCGAACACTATCGTGGAAGGAGACTCGTTAAATGTCATTAGGTGGCTTAAGGGTTCGGTGGTTCCTCCTTGGAGATTTCTTCGTTTTTTCGATGAAAGAAAGGATATAACGGTCGGGTACTCTGTAGCTTTCCAAAATGTTAGGAGATCAGCCAATGAAGTCGCTGACAAGTTGGCTAAAGCGGGTGCGGTCAAGTAGTCTCTGGAGCTTTACGACTTTCTCCTCCCTTAATTTCTTTTTGTATTGTTTTCCTATTTTCCTTTCTTCCTTTGTGTAATTCTGTCTTTGTGGGGTGTGCAGGGGTCCTTTTTTCGGTCTATCCCTTTTTAATATATTCAGTTACCATTCAAAAAAAAAAAACAAGAACTTTCTATGGTTAAGAAAATCGCTTAAATCTGCATAATTTATTGACAGTCAAATTATTGCACTCTGAAATAAATATCTGAAGGGCAGTTCTCTATATGTCAGTTTATTGTTCAAATAAAAGAGGTGTGAATGTTTCTATTAATATCTTATAAGCAATTAATAAAGCTCAGGTATATCAGTAACTGGCCTCTAATCATTCATTTTGCAGTGTCGAAAATCCCAATCAAAATTGACGGAGTGAAAGACTTCACATTTGGCGACATGGCTCTGGCTACAAACAATTTCTGCAATTCCACTCAAGTTGGACAAGGAGGCTATGGGAAGGTCTATAAAGGAATCCTAGATGATGATACGATTGTGGCCATAAAGCGTGCACAAGAAGGATCCTTACAGGGTCAAAAAGAGTTCTTTACAGAGATTGAGTTGTTGTCACGACTACATCATCGGAATCTGGTTTCTCTGTTAGGATATTGTGATGAAGAAGGTGATCAGGTACTTTCTTTTGTGTGTCTGAACCATTAAGGATTTTATGTTTCCACTGGATGATTTCGTTGTGCCTTTCACTCATCCCCTTGTCTTGGATAGGAATACAATGAGATCTGGGATTGGCTTTGTTAAATTCAATCTTTACACAATAGACACAAAGGAAACAAAAAATAAAAAGCAGTTGACATAGAACATTGAAAACCACGAGTCAGAAATTGTAGGGGTATATTACCATTATAGATTTTTTAAGTGAATAAGAAAAGAAATTAAGACCATAGAAAAATATGTGAAATATTTGTGAATAATGATATCATATTTAGTTGTTATTTAATATTGAGAATATAGAACAACTGTGAAGAGGAAATATTACTTTCATTAACTTCAAAATTCGTAATTATTGCGGAGAGGGGCACCGATAGATGGGAAACGAGTGGAGAAAGGAATGGCGAGAGCGAGATTATGGTGCATCCGCAAGAGCACCCTGGAACATTGTCAAGAACAGAAGAGACAGAAGAAGTGAGCGTGTGGCCCAGAGGAGAAGAGCTGGGGGTTTGTGCGACTGGATATGCAGCAGATGCTCTTTCAACAACTTTCGAAATCGTGTCCTATGCTGGAAGTGTGGCAAGTTCTGGACAGGATCAGATTGCAATATTCCAAGGGAAGCTTTTGAGGACCAAGGAAGAGATGCTAGTAGGGCAGAAATGGGAAACAAGGGAAGGGTTGCAGATAACGTTGATTTACACCAAGATATCGCTGAAGATAAATTGTCTAGTCATGAAGCTGTTCCTCTATTGTCGATCAAGAATGCAAACAAGGGACTATGGGGTCGGATTCGTGATGGATGGTGGGAATATCTCAGCTCTGGAGGTATGGCTTAGAAACAGGAATGGATCTAAGAACCTGTTGGCCAATTATAAGTTGGATGCTCTTGAGGTCTTAATAATTCTTCCTTCAGGAGAGAACATAATGAGATCCTGAAATCTTTGGTTGTCAGCAGTTAATACCCCTTTTCTGGAATTGATGCCTTGGGCATCCAAATTTTCTGATAGAAAGGAAGGTGAATGGTGGCAAATATCTGGTATGCCACCCGAAGCATGGTGTGAAGATAATTTTATGAGGGTGGGTAGTAAGATAGGCAAAGTTATAGCCACAAATTTCTCATGTAAATCGGAAAGGGGATACAAGCAGGCCTTGATCCAGGTTGGCGCAATTAGTAATTGCCCAAAAAATCTATCGATTCCGGCCTCAAGGGAAGGAACGATTGTGTGGGTTCATGCGAAAAAGGTTCTTACGAGAGACCAAGATCTGGAATATCTGTCGAGTTCGAAAAGTGATAGGGATTCAGGGAAAGCAAAATCCATTGATGAGGTCTCGTCATCCATTGGTAACCCGAAACAATTTCGTGATGCAGGGAGAACATCGGTGGCTCATGATAGCGGCTCAAAGCGCGGCGTACTGACCTTGGCGCACGATAGCGAGTCTCTGCACAATAGCCAAAATTTTGAATTTCAAACCCTTGCTATCCCAAATGAAGCGATGGATCTTGACGGAGGAGTGCGAAGGGAGGAATCCAATGGTAGGGGTGAGAGTATGCCAGCTCGCGTATCGGAAACGTTGGGCTGCAATTCTGGCATATTAAGTTCCAGCTGTGTTATAAACACAGATCATTCGAATGTGTTGTGGCGACCGGAAGCTCCAGGTAGCAATAGTGAGTTAACTGTAACTTGTACCTTTACAAGAAGCACCCCAGCTATCGAAAACTTGGCACACTCAAGTCAATGGGTCCAGTCATCCTTGTCCCGCCACGTGTCAATGCCGAGAGAGAATATCCTGAGGGAGGATCTGGACTCTCCCTCCTCAGAATATTCAAGGATCCAAAATCTGTGTTGTCTCTCAGATGTGGGGCCCTTAATAAGGTGCTTTACGAGAGAATCAAATCTCGTCTTTTTCGCAGTCAGGTTGATGACGATTCAGTGGATAAGATCATGGATGATGAGCTTGTCACCATGGGTGACGATCCCGGCACGTTGTATAAGAATGATGTTGTTTGCACCCGAAAGACTTTCATGGAGATCGAAAACAAGGATCAAGCCGGTAAACATAAAACAAAAAGCTTGGGAAAAGGAAAAAGGGAGCACAAAATCTCACGACGCACGAAGGTTAGAGGGTATTTGGGAGGGGCACTCGGTTTCTTAAAAGAAGATCATAATCTGGAAGATTAGGGGTTTGGGGACGGAGAGGAAGAAGATGGGGGCAAAGGACATCTGCCATAGGAGAAGGCCTGACATTTTTGATATCATTGAATCTAAATTTTGGGGGTCGTGGAAAATTCTATCAATGAGTTTTGGGGTTGAAACAATCATAAATGGTGCTGATAAGATGCAGTTGGATCCGTTGGGGGTATTATTGTTGTCTGGAAGGAGGATTTATTCCGATTAGATGAGCAAATGATTTTGGGTATCAAGGACCTCGTTCGCGAAATCAAATCGATGATAGCACTAGGAGGTCGGCAAATGTGATGGTAGACTGCCTGGCCAAATAAGGTGTTTCTCCTGGAGGTCACGAGTGTCTTTATTGCACCTGACAGGGAGGATCACTGAATTGTTTTAGGGGGTTTTAACTACTGAATGGGTGTTATTATCATGGATATCGGGGACAACTTCTAGGAAGGTTGCAGAATTTGGTACTTAAGTGTTTTTGTTTTGCACTGGTGTATGTAAAGCGGATGGTAAAGGGGGAATAGTTTTGGATTTTCTTTTAGGGCCCTGGAGTTATCTCCTAGGTCCTCATACGCTGTAGTTCTTCATGTAATTCTCGTATGAACTATCAATATATTTCTGTCAACTTTCAAAAAAAATATTGAGAATATACAATTTTTACTTTTTATCGTACGGTACTTACTAACAAGATGCTGGCAGTACTTATGTACCCCTATGATTTCTTTGACCTTTGTTACCGACAATTTTTGAGTCAAGCATGATTATTGTATAGTTTCTTTCCAAAACGGCAGGTTCATAAATCTCATGTTACCTTAAGCTAAACTTGAGTGAGTTATATTTTTTCCCAAGAAACTAAGCAGCATGCTACAACTACAGTCACAAGTGGCTTTGGTGAATCTAGTCCTTTTGGATTTTCTTTTAGGGCCCTGGAGTTATCTCCTAGGTCCTCATACGCTGTAGTTCTTCATGTAATTCTCGTATGAACTATCAATATATTTCTGTCAATTTTCAAAAAAAATATTGAGAATATACAATTTTTACTTTTTATCGTACGGTACTTACTAACAAGATGCTGGCAGTACTTATGTACCCCTATGATTTCTTTGAGCTTTGTTACCGACAATTTCTGAGTCAAGCATGATTATTGTATAGTTTCTTTCCAAAACGGCAGGTTCATAAATCTCATGTTACCTTAAGCTAAACTTGAGTGAGTTATATTTTTTCCCAAGAAACTAAGCAGCATGCTACAACTACAGTCACAAGTGACTTTGGTGAATCTAGTCCTATCTAAATCAGTAATGAAATTTCTAAAAATTATGCTTCTGATTTTGTTGTTGGTGGTACAGATGTTGGTTTACGAGTTCATGCCAAACGGCACGTTGCGAGATCACCTTTCTGGTAAATCTTTTTCCATTTTTTCTTAAGCTAGAAATTTTTGTAAACAGAGAGTTCTACGTCATGCCAAATGGCATGTTGCGAGATCATCTTTTTGTCAAATCTTTTTCCATTTTCTCATAAGCAATAAAGTTTGTAAAAAGAGAGTGCTATGTTACGTGACTAAATGGGTCCCACTTAGGTTGAAATAAATTAGTTTAGATATTTGTTATACTTAGATTTACTCTCTAGTTGTTTAGTATAGGTAGGAGTCTTAGAGATAAGGGTTATCTAGATTAGGGATTTTCTATAAATAACATGTAATTAGTTTTTTTTTTAATTTAATGAAGAAAATTTTGGGATGTGGCTTCCTCATGCGAAGATGGTTACAATAAGAGGATGGTGAAATTAGGAAAGAACGAGGGTAAGAAGCAAACTATTGTAAGAGGCAAGCAATGAAGGTGCATTACCTTCATTACGTATGTTTTAACCAGTGTTGCATGGATTCAGATTCGCGTGTTGGGATCCTACACGGATTTGAGGTCGGTAAACCCAAAAGTGGCTATTTGTTCCTTGGTGGGGTAACATAGTTTGCAGAAAAGATCCTTGGTTGGTTTGGCAAATATCTCTTTCAAAAGTACCAGAAGAAAAGACAAGTTCAAAGCTGAACTGATTTGGTCGTGATTCGTGATGGAAGTCGGGTTCTGTTGGACTGAAATTTTATAAAATTGGGACTATAGTAAAATCCCTTTAGTAAATCAAGAAGAGAGAAAAAAGGGGTGACTACACGTTAATTTATTCCCTAAAGTGAAAAAGGGATAAGAATAAAGTCAAATTACTTTAATAAAGAGAAAAAAACTATGATTCAGCCGACACTTTGAATTTATTGTGGACACCCGTGTCGTATCGTGTTCGACACGTCACCCGTCTCCACACGTATCGACACTCTTTTAGACACTTTTAAATGTACTACTAGAAGTGTTAGTAACATTAGTAACTTTATATGTATGTACGTGTATGAGCGTGCCACTATTTCTAGATTTTTAGGGTTTGGCATGTCAGATACCTCGTATCTGTGTTGAAACTCACCACACAAATCCTTGTTCACAAATCTTGATTATTTGTACTTTCTATTTAAGTCGTGTCTCCGTTTCTAAATTTTGGGAGTTGGCCGTGTCCGACACTCCGTGCCCTTGCCGACACGCGACACTCGTGTCCGTGTCCACAAATCATAGGAAAAAAAGGGGAGCCTACGACCAAGGGAATAGAAATCCCCAAACTTTAGGGAATAAAGTAACTTTCGCGAAGGAAGAAGTGAGTCGTTCACTTTTCAAAAAAAAGAAGTTACGTTACTCCCCGCAAAAGGGGAAGTGTAGAACGTGAAGTTGAGGGATAAGGGGGTGAGGTGGCAGGTGCCAACCACTTCAAAAGAGTTCTATAAATAAATATCCGATCTTTGAGAAAAGGGATCACATCCTTTAGAGGAAAGAGGTTACGAAAAGGAAGAGCAAAAGAAGGAAGCAGAGAAATAAAGGAATGGTAAAGATTTCCATAACTAACAGTTCTTTTTCCATTTTGCAGACTTCATCTAAAACGGAGAGAAGTCCTTTTGAGTCTCTTATCAGTAGCATTTCTAGTCATCACAGTTCGAAAAAACACAGGTATTGTTGTTAAAACCAATCATTTATTAATTGTGAGATTTTCCTTTGGTGAGATCCAATACTTGAATGAGACAAGAAGTGTTTTACAAAACACTTATTTTCCTTCATTTAGAAATTCTCACAGGTATCGATTGACTCAGCGATTGGATCATTGGAGTTATCATGTCATTAGTCTAGGGTTTATCTTTTCAACCTTAGGTATTCTTTCGGGAGTAGTATGGGCTAATGAGGCATGGGGATCTTATTGGAATTGGGTCCCCAAGGAAACTTGGGCATTTATTACTTGGATCATATTCGCGATTTATTTAAAAGGCGATGAAGACCTTTTCTCTACCGAGGTCTGGAGAGGAAGATGATAAAGAAACTCGAAGACCTTTCTCTACCGGGGTCCGGGGAGAAAGATGATAAAGAAACTTGAAGACCTTTCTCTACCGTGGTCCGGAGAGAAATATGATAAAGAAGCTCAAAGACCTTTCACTACCGGGGTCCGGGGAGAAAGGTGATAAAGAAACTCGAAGACCCTTCTCTACCGGGGTCTAAGGAGAATGATGAAAAGAAAGAAGATCTTTAAGTCTCTTCCCGAAGGCTAAAGATGACAGGAGACCTTTCTCTACCGGGATCCGGGACAAAAATGACAGAAGACTTTTCTCTGCCGGGATCCGGGAGAAAGATGACAGAAGACCTTTCTCTTCTGGGATCCGAGAGAAAGATGAAATGACTCAAGGGAATTCCTCTCCAAGAGGACTCTCTTACAAAAGAGTCTAAATAAAATCATTTGAGATGACTCAATGGTTTCTTTCTTTCGGGAGAATCTTTTACAAGTCTAAAATAACTCAGACGAATCATCATCAAACAAATCATCACCAGGACATTTTTTTGGGATGATAATCAAAAGTTGTATTTAGATAGGGAACCACTTGATGGATAATCAGAGGTGTTTTCTTCTTCAAGAAATGTAATTTTTTTTGAAATGGCAATAGATTGAAAAAGAGAACCGAGATGGTCCTAAAGGAATACAAAGCATTACAAAGAAAACAAAGAAAACATCAAAACAAAACAGCTCATGGAGGGAGAAAGTCAAACCACTCCAACCCCAATCTATGAACCCCTGATCTAGCAAGGGAGTCAGCTTCACCATTAGCTGATCTCCTAACATGCTTAAACACAATAGAAGAGTCCGAGGTAAGATCAAAGATCTCCTCAAAGTAGCTAAGGAATCTCCAAGGGGGAACCACTCTCCCCGAAAGCCAACTAATAACATTGGAGGAATCACCTTCCACTATCACCCTATCATAAACCTCTCTACTTAGATGCTTTATCCCATGGTTTGCCGCCTGACTTCCGCTTCAGATGAGTCACTTCTACCAATAGGACCCGAGAAACCCAAGATACCAGACCTAGAGAATCTCTACAAAGATCTCTAACCCCAGCTGGACCGGCTTTCCCAAACTGGATCCGTCGAAATTGATCTTAAAAAAGCCTAGAGGAGGGGCTTCCCATTTCTGAACAATCTTTTCTCTTCTAACACCTTCAAAACACACAATGCGCAAACCCTCCCAAAGATCAAAGGCTGAAACAAATCTGAACATTGGGAGACTTTTCGCCCAAAAAATAGCCAAGGCAATAATTTTCATGAAGAGCCAATAAGAGGACTTTGCCACTCCCTCAAAGACTCGAATTTCTTTCTTTCCATATAACCCACCACAGAGCTAAAAGGCAAAACTTCCATAAAATCTTCCCTTTGTTTTTCGAAGGAACAAAATCCCAACCCTTCATTAACTCAGAAATCGATTTTGGGAACACCCAACAAATATCAAACCTTTTCAATATGAGCCCCCAAATTTCTCTCGCTACCTTGCAATGAATAAAAAGATGGTCGATAGATTCCCCATCTTCCAAGCAAAAAGAGCAATGATCAACAAGCCACGTACCCCTTCTTCTTAGGAATTCAATAGTCTGAATCCTCCCACTACACAGCCCAACTGAAAAATGTAACCGAAGAAGGACAGTGGAATTTCCAAACCTCAGCTGAAAGAGGGGCCCCTGAAGAGGGCACCAAACGGAAGTAGAAAGATTTCACCGAGAACAGCCCCGAGGGGTTCCAAATCCAAATTCTTTTATCAACCCCACTTCTTTTGATACAACAACCTTCGATCACTTGGAAGAACTGAGAAATAGAGAGTAACTCTCTATCAAAGAAATTCCTCCTAAAACTTGGCTTCCAAATTACCTTATGATCAACCCTCTCAAAACAATCACTCCCTAGAGCTTCCTTATTCAGCGCCACCAAAAACAAATCAGGGAAGAGAACTGCCAAAGGATCGGCAGAACACCAAGCATCCAACCAAAACCTAATTCGGTCCCCTGAATAAACTTTAAACCGGACACCTTTTTCAAAGCTTTGCTTGAACCTAAGAATATTACGCCAAATAGTCCCTCCTTTCTTACTATAAATATCATTCGATCCCCTATTCCCATGCAAAAACCCATACTTGCTACCAATCACTTTTACCCACAACGATGATTGCTCCACTCCAAAACGCCAAAGCCACTTACCTAAAAGAGCACGGTTGAACTCTTTCAATCTTCGAATCCCCAAACCACCATTCTTGATTGGAATACAAACCCTTTCCCACTTCACTAAAGGAATACCATTGTTGTTATTTGAAGCTCCCCACAGAAATCTTCGTTGGATCTGTTCAATTCTCAAAACCACACTGACAAGGCAATTAAACAGAGAAAGGAAATACACAGGAATATTAGCCAACACCGCCTTGACCAAAGTCAATCTCCCTCCCTTAGAAACAAGGTTCCTTTTCCAAGTTTCCAATCATCTTTCTATTTTTTGCACAATAGGAGTCCATAAATGTTTACTCGGTCTTCCCACCCCAATGGAAGTCCTAAATACGAGGAATGAAGGGACTCCAACTTACAACCCAAAATTCTTGCATAACCTAAAGCTTCACCTGAGGATAGGTTTATAGCAAACATACTTGATTTCTGAAAATTTGAACGTTGGCCACTGATCATCTCATAACATCTTAGAGTAGCCTTCAAGTTTAAAATCTTACTCATAACAGGAGCACAAAATAGGAGAGTGTCGTCTGCAAATTGCAGAAGCGAAACTTCCACCCTATCTCTTCCAATGATGAAGCCCTCAAACAGCCCCCTACTACTACCTTTTAGAATTAATCTACTAAGAGTTTATGCAATAATAACAAAGAGAAAAGCTGAAAGAGGATCCCCTTGCCTCAAACCCCTGGTAGACTTGAAAAAGCCTTTTGGAGACCCGTTAACCAGGATGGAAAACCAAGCCGAAGAGATGCATTTCCTCATCCAACCTCTCCACCGATTACCGAAGCCCATTCTACCAAGAAGAAAATCTAGACAATCCCAATCCCCTCTGTCGTATGCTTTCTCCATATCAAGCTTGCACAACACACCTCCAGCCCCACTTCTCGAATAATAATCAATAGCTTCATTCGCTATAAGAGAGCAATCCAAGATTTGCCTCTTACTAATAAAGGCACTCTGACTCTCAGATATAATGGAGGGGAGAACCAATTTGAGCCGATCAGCTAACACTTTAGCTAACAACTTGTAAAGGCGACCAAACTAATTGGGCGGAAATCAGACACCTTAGAAGCACCCTTGATCTTGGGAATTAGAGTTATAAAAGTAGCCCCTGTACCCCTATCAAGAGACATACCTTCGTAAAACTCCTTAAAGAATCTTAAAATATCATCTTTAACAGACGGTCAGCAGGCTTGGAAGAAAGCTAAACAAAACCCATTAGGACCCGGAGCCTTGTCTTTAGGCAAAGAGAATAATCCTTTCTCGATTTCCTCCTCAAACGGATGTTCCGGTTTTGAATTTTCCTCGACATTCAAACAATTAAAGTCCACCCCTTAAGGGATAGGACGAGAAATACCTTCTGAAGCATATAGCAAAGCATAAAATTCGATAATGGCAGAAGAAATATCTTCCTTACTATTCACCAAGAGACCGTTCACAGAGAGAGATTCGATTCTATTCGTCCTCCTTCTTGCACTTGCCATCGCATGAAAGTAAGCTGTGTTCTTATCTCCTTCCTCCAACCATTTCACCCTTCACTTTTGATGCCATGAAATCTCCTCATGAAGCAGAAACCCTTTATGTTCTTGTTTTACTTTTCCAAACTCCTCCCAATCCTCCTCTGAGCTTAAACCACACTCCTCCAAGGCTATCAATTCCTTTAGTCTATTTTCCAACCAAAACTTTCTGCCATACGACTGAAGCTTTTGGTCCTTAGACCATTCTCTTAGCTTATTCTTGACATATCTAACCTTGTGAGCTATCACCACATCAGCAGGCCCTCCACAATACACGAAGCCCACCAATTACCTAATGTATCCTCCATGTGAGGATAACTAAGCCAAGCAATTTCAATTCTGAAAGGGGGAGGACCCCAAGATTCTAGTCTTAGGTCAAGAAGAAGGGGACAATGATCCGAAACCGAGTGCACCAGAGGTTTCTGAGAACTTTCAGGAGCCATATCCAACCACCCAGAACAAACAAGGAATCTATCAAGCCGACTTCGATTTTGACCTCTAGACCAAGTAAAAGAAGCACCAGATAAAGGAAGATCAACTAATTCAAATTTGGCTATGAAATCAGCAAAAGCCTTCTGTTTGAGGTTGATCTCAGACAACCCAGTCTCTCTCCCACTTCTTTGACTTCATTGAAATCTCCCCCACACCATGGAAAAGAGCAAGAATCCCTAACCTAACCCAATTCCTCCCAAAACAACCCTTTCTCCACTCTAAGGACCGGTATACAACCCGGAAAACAGCCACAAAGAGTTGTCCTCCTTTCTTAAAGCCACAGACAGAGAAAATCTACCTCGCCATTCATTCTGCTTTCTCCAACAATTCTCATTCCATATTACTGCTGAAGCACCAGAGGAACCCACTAAAGAAAAATCCCATTCTGCATGAACCCCCAAACTTTTAATATCATTCCTATTTATAGACTCCATTTTTGTTTCTTGCAGACATGTAAGATCAGGCTTCAGCTTTTTTACCAACTCATTAACTTGAATTCTCTTCTCCTGATGTCTTAGGCATTGACATTCCAAGAGATAATCTTCATAATAAACCTATATTTGCAGTAGACCTCCCCTTCCTACCATTAAGCTTCCTTCCATTCTTCTCAAGAGAATCCCCTTCCACAGCCACTTCGCCTCCATAATTGATATCCATCTTCAATTTCTACAATTCCCGGGCCTTCTTTCTCGAAGATTCCGTGGATCCCTTACTCATAAGCTCCTTATCCTTCGAGTCCCTTAACTCAGCTGACTTGATTTCAGCTAAATAATCCTCCTCAGGCCCCACGTACACCAGCCCCAATACCTTACTAACCCCCAGAGTGTGTTTCACAAAAGCATCAATGTCCACCTGATGAGGAACCTCCCCAGAACTATTTCCAGCAGAACAATCTGGATCCAGCAATCTAGACTTCATGAGATCCTTTGAAGATACAGAAAGACCAAGACCCTTACCCGACGACGAATCTTCAAGAAATTGGGGGACATCCAATTGAATATGTTTCTGCTTCCTGGAATAACTTCAAAAAAATCTCTTCGGGGAAAGCGACCCAACCAACCCCTTCTCCACTACTCCAGAGATTATCTTAAATCTATACTTCCCTGCTACGAAGTCACTAAGAACCTTAAAGGAACTAAAATTCCCCATGGCGATTTATGAAGGTTATCAAATCCTATATCCAATTTTGGGCTCCCAGGCAACAAAGTCACCCAGAATACATCACACACCAATAAGGCGACCTCCCTCGAACCGGATAAGATACAGATACGAGATAACTCCTGGTTACTCTGCACGCATCCAACATTATCCGAGCCCGCAAGCAATACTACTTCCCTTTGAAATCTTCTCCCATCATCATTCAAAACCTCCTCCGATGAATCCTCCGCTTCCTCTTCCGAATCGAAATCCAGATGAGAAGCCACTTCAAACAGTGCCAACCTAGAAGGACGGGCCTCCTTGCTACAACCTTTGGAGAAAGAATCTACTCTTAGAGACTTTTCCACAGGTGAGAACGAAGAGGAAGTAGGGGACATTGAACCACCTACCCCACCTTCCAGATAATCGCGACTTGATTCAAGGGGAATGAGGGACTGGATTTCGCTCGAGTAGCAATCAGGGGATTCCGCAGCGGACCAGACATTAAAAATGCCACCAGTCCCAACACTATTGGGTTGGGGCCCAAAACCACCACCTTCTTTGAAGTGGGCCAAGGCCCGAAGCCCATCACAAACTACAGGAGACAGGGAGCCCAAATCCCAGGCTCCACTTACCTGATAAGAGTTAACCAAGAGAGAAGTTTCCTTTTGAGTGGACCTTGGGGTAATAGCATCGATGATATCAATGAAGCTATTGATCGAACAGGTGGGGTCCACCATCTCTAAATTTGCAAAATTACCTCCACAGATACTTCTCCATCTGTACCTTATTGGTGGCACATCATTTTGAATTTCAAAATCACCGCCATGTGTCCTGTTGCTAACCTGCGCCCCATGCAGCTCAGGATAGCAACCAAGATTATCGTGAGCCTCCTCTACCAAACCATCCGCCACTGAAACAAAAAGTTCTTCGCCATCCGACCTCTCCTCCACCGATCCCAGAACTTCAGGGAGAGAATCGTCCTCCGAAAAACACCCCTCTGTTTCATCTTCACTACACGACTCTTCACAATCCGAGGATTCTCCTTCTAAAGTGATTTTCCCCTTCTCCTCCTCCTTTCTCACCCTCACCCATCTGATGGCCCCATCTAAGGATGCTTGAATGGATATCTCCTTTCCTAGCACCCCTACAAATGAAATTAATAGTTTTGCAAAAGAATACCCCTTCCCAGCTTGACATGAAGGATCCATCTCCACAACTTTTTCTAATTTTTTCACTTATTCTTCGAAAATTTTCTTCTCACCATGCCTGAGGAGGCACACCCTCAATGCGCCACCAATGAACTTTACCTTCCGAGCTGAATCTCTTGTCCCAAAGTGAAAGCTGAATAAATGGAGAATTTACTGCAATCTTCCAAGCATTCATGAGTTGGTTTCTATTAAACAATTACTTCACATTGAACATATAAACAATTTACTCACATTGAACACCATTCCTACTCTTAAGCCAAGATTCCATAGCCTTTAAATCTCCAGACCAACCCGGTTTAATGCTTCCCCAGATACCCAAATCAGTATTACTTATGGATTTCAGAGGGACCACTTCCAGATTGAAAGCCACTCCTTCGGAAGTCTGCGGCTCCACTCTTCCTGATCTCAGACTTGGTTGAAGTTCTTCCTGGTTTCCAATCACTGGATTTTTCCTCTTTTATTTGGGAGGGAAGTTAAAATCTAAGCTTGACCAGATCTTGTTACACTCCCAGCAAACCTTCCTTTTTTGAAAGTTTATAAAACCACATCTACAGCATCTCCAGTCACCAAAAGCTCCTCCCAAGCGACGCTTCGTAAACCTATCTAATCTTTTGGTTCTCTTATCCTTTGCCAAAACCCATCTGTTCTCAGTTAATGATCTTTGGACACCATTACCTCCTTCTAACAACACCAGATTAGCGCCGGTAGCCACCCAAGGCGGAGCCCAAACCTCATCTCTAGACCTGATTTTCCTGAAACCCTATCAGCAACCGCTCGCTTCATTTTTAAAGCGGCCTCTCAGTTAGAACCACACAACAAAGATCAGAAAGATGTCTTACGAACATTTTCTCTATTATGTTATGCGGCATATGACTGTGGTGAAAGGTAAAACTTTTTTTTTTAACAGCCAATAAAGCCGGAAGTGTACGATCCGTAACAAAATTAATAAAACCTCTTCTCGCAAGAGGGAAATTTGATCTCAATTTATTTTATGTGTGGGACATAAAATAAATTTGATCTCATACATGTAAAATTTGTTGCGAACTATGGGACACACTTCTCCTCTCATCTTGAAGTCGAAGAGGTTCCCTAAAAAAGTAAGTAAATAAATAAATGAAACATTCCCTTTGTTTAAGGTGTTCTTTTTCAGGTGTGCAGAGAGAAAGGAAAACTATGGCCCCTACACATACACCTTTTGCAACACCAAAAATAACTTATGTTGTACCGATGTCAGCACCCAAAATAACACTTCCAAGGCATGTGGAAACTTCACCTCCCTTGGACATCAACTTTGGAACAATCTCCGCTACAGAGCTCTCCGCTTGTGGAATTCTTAAAGGGAGAGCATCTGCAACAGTAGGCGTAGAATCTACTGTTTCAAATATTACTGCTTCTACCACTATATTAGAGTTAGATCGGATTTCAATTGCAACCTCGGCGAAGACACCCAAGATGTCCAGGAAGCAAAGGGCCAAAAGGAACAAAGCCAGAAAGGAGGTTGAGATGAAAGTTCCTAACTCCAGCCAATATGCGGGTCCAGTTACTCACAATATGGCTAAGAAAATCATCTTAAAGACTTCATCCAAAGTGGAATCTCCTGTGTCACAAAATACACCATCGGTGATGAGGGAAAATCTACTATACGGAGATATGGAAGCAATTTTCGCTGAAAGCGATTTCCCGGAATTGTCGAAGTTATCAACTCCGTTGAGGTCGCCATCACCAAGGTCATTAACGCCTCGGACCCCGCCAGGATTTTGTAATGAACAAGTAGTTACTGTTAGGCCTAGAATCGGTAACAGATACGGCAGTGACGAAGGAGCTGATCTGGCGGGCCCAAGTGACTGAGCTGAAGGAATGAAGCCCTTCACAAGAGCGCACGAGGTCAGAAGACCAACCCGGAGTCGTACTCCGGACGGGCCCTTCGACACTCAAGTCAGTATGAGCAGAAGTGCAGAGCCAAAATTTTAAGAGTGATGGTTCAGAAGTTCTCCCCTCTGCTTTGAGCCTTGAGAGACCTTATATAGAGGGAGTCCTGGGGTGGTTGGATTACCTACCCCAGGACAGCTGTCGGCCCTTTCGTGGGTTTAGGTTTACCTGCTCTTGGCAGATTACTAGACTACCCCTGGGCAAGTGTCGAATTCGTGGTGGGCCCTTTAAGGGCCACGTGTCAGCAACTAATTGGTCGCTGCTTTTCATACCCCATCAGTTGCCCCCCAGTTCTCCAAGTCATTGTGATGATTTAGGGAAGTAGGAGGCTGTGACGAAAGAGATACGGTTGGGAAAATGAAGTGAAACTGGGTGGCCCGGGACAGCCAGAGGTTGAAGCATAAAATCTGTCTGGCCAAGCCGTTTGTCCGGCTTGGGACGGCTAGAAGTTGAAGTGTAAAATCTGTCCGGCCAAGCCGTCTATCCGGCCTGGGATGGCCAGAAGTTGAAGTGAGAAATCTATCCGGCCAAGCCGTCTGTCCGGCCTAGGACGGCCAGAAGTTGAAGTGTAAAATCCGTCCGGCCTGGGATGGCCAGAAGTTGAAGTGTCAAATCTGTCCGGCCTGGGACGGGCAGATTTTTGTCTTCTAGCGGACGCGTCATATTCTGTCCGGCTTGGGCCGGGCAGATTTTTGTCGTTTTATGAAACGCGTCATATTCTATCCGGCTTGGGCCGGGCAGATTTTTGTCTTCTAGCGGATGCGTCATATTCTGTCCGGCATGGGCTAGGCTGATTTTTGTCTTTTTATGAAACGCGTCATATTCTGTCCGGCTTGGGTCGGGCAGATTTTTGTCTTCTTGTGGACGCGTCATATTCTGTCTGGCTTGGGCCGGGCAGATTTTTGTCTTCTAGTGGACGCGTCATATTCTATCCGGGCAGATTTTTGTCGTTTTATGAAACGCGTCATATTCTGTCCGCCTTGGGCCGGGCCGGGCAGTCGCTTAGAAGATATCCCGTACTCAAGCACTTCGTAGATAACACTTAAATCACTTGGAAGATTTTTCCGCCTCCACATTGTACGTGCGTAGTCTACACGCGCGCATTTACTCGCCCCTTGCTTCGATGTGTGTGCGCCCTTCATTAATGAGGGACACGTGGCGTTACCCGGTTCACAAATGCGAACCGCCTCAAGCCTAGAGGCTATAAGAAGAGGTTTTCACCCTTCATTTTTCACTTTTTACTTTTGCCTCTTTGCTTTTTTTCTTTCTTTTTGCTTTGCCTGTTCGGCTCGGGTAGCTTGTGGTTGTGGTCGTCTGCGAATTAGGAGCATTTCTCTTCAGACCGGTAATCTTCTTTTAGCGCGTCTTTATTTGATTCTTTTCCTGCGTCCCTTGTGTCCGGTAGTACCTCTAGTTCTGAGTCCTGTTCTGGGTCGTCTCCTCGGGTCCGCATCCTCGGGCAGTTCGGGGTCCAATTCGTCGGAGAGGACCCAATCGAATCCGCCCAGGGTTCTCGGTCCGTATATGGCGAGTCCTAGTGTTAGTGTAGAGGTCGTAGATAGTGGGGACGAGGTGATTTTGGATTTAAATACCACCCCGCCCCCAACGGATAGCTACTTCCGAGCAGAGGCGAGTGCAGATAGTGACGCCGCCGAGGCATCCACCACATTCCTTCCGGGCCGGGCCGTCGAGGTCACTGCTAGGGCTCGAATGGACGCCAATCCTAAATATAATATTCAGGCTCTTTACGAGGAGAATATCCTTGATGAGTCCAGACTAGGGGACATTAGAGATAGGTATTGTATTCCCCAAAGGTTCAGGCTGAGGGCTGCGATAGAGGGAGATAGGGCTTGCAACGACAGTACCGACGTCCGTATATATGATGAGTCGTTAAGAGCCGGGCTCAGGTTCCCCTTACATCCATTCTTCGTCGCAGTCCTTCGATATTACGGCCTGGCTCCGGCTCAGGTTGCGCCGAACTCATGGAGGACGCTGGTCGGGTTCATATACCTCGTCCAGGGCCGGCTCCAAAGGAGTTTGTCCATACCGCTGTTTCGGATGTGTGCGCACCTGAAGAGGCATAAGGACGGAGGTTGGATTTACATCAGCCAACGCCCTGAGGTGAAAATGATTACTGGCATTCCATCCTCCATACATCTATGGAAGAACAGGTTCTTCTATGTCGAGGACGGCGAGCCCACTGAGCCCTGGCCGGTTCCTTTGAAGTGGGACACCCCAGATACACTTGCGCTGAGCCGCAAGCCACTCTTGGAGGGTGAGGATATGAGAACGTTTGCTCTAGTCTGTGAGGAGTTGCATCGGGAGGGCCTGATCCATTGTGCAAACTTTTCTAGGGAAGAGGTCCTGATCGGGCTCGGCATTAGTACTGCGACCCCGGCACATTTGTGGCTAGTCTTGCTTTCAAGCCCCTCTTTTCTCTTCTTTGTCCCTGACCGGTTTTTGTTTGTCTTGTTGAATTTCAGAAATGCAGACGCAGTCCCAGCTAGAGAAGGTGAGGCAGGGGGCCTTTGGCAGGAAAGCCCCCGAGATTTCAAGTCTCGCACCGACTAAGGACGCACCGCCCCCCAAGGGCAAGCCCACAGTAAAGCTGGTCGGCTCCTACGGCCGGGGAACGGGGACCTCTAAGTTAGGGGACGCAGCTACCGGAGCCCGCCCCATCCGCGCGAGGTCCGGGGACAACGTCTTCAGGCTTAACTGGGCCGTTCAGAAGAGCGACACCGGCTTGGGTGAGCCATTGCTCTCTATTCTGCCTCAGCACTTGACTTTGCAATGACGTCCTGCTTTTTACTTTTCCATGAGACTGGGTTGCCGAGATCCGGCCCAATCAATATCAGAGAACCTTTCAATTCGCATATTACCATGCTGTTTGAATAGTAAGCCCTTTCCTGGTGCACCCTTCAGATACTTGAGGATTTGAACTACCGCACTCCAATGTGAAGTACGAGGAGAGGTCATGTACTGACTAACCACTCCAACAGCATAGGATATATCAGAGCGAGTAACAGTAAGGTATATAAGCTTACCCACCAGCCTTCTATACCTACCAGGATCCTGCAACAATTCACCCTCGTCTGGAACTAGCTTTACATTGGGATCCATAGGTGTAGACACAGGTTTTACGCCAAGATTTCCTGTTTCCTCCAACAAATCCAAAGCATACTTTCTCTGTGATAGAGATAACCCACTAGAGGAGTATGCCACTTCTATCCCAAGGAAGTATCTGAGATGTCCTAAGTCTTTTGTGGCAAACTCTCTTTGTAAGAACATCTTCAGCTTCTAAATCCCTCCTGAGTTACTACTTGTAATAGTGATGTCATCGACATATACAATCAACATAATGCATCATGCTGAGGACTGATGGCTGAATACGGAATGATCCACAGCACACTGTTTGAGGCCAAACCTCATAACCACCTCACTGAATCTGCCAAACCATGCACGTGGAGATTGTTTCAACCGATATAACAATTTCCTGAGGCGACAGACAGAAGAGGACAACTCCCCCTGAGCAACATATCCTGGAGGTTGCTCCATATACACCTCTTCAAGGAGGTCGTCGTGCAGAAAGGCATTCTTCACATCCAACTGGTGAAGATGCCAGCCATTATTGACTGTGAGGGACAGTAGGACCCACACTGAAGGTATCTTCGCAAGTGGGGAAAATGTCTCATTGTAGTCCACACCGAAAGTCTGAGTGTAGCCCTTTGCCACTAGACGAGCCTTCAGTCGCTCAACAATGCCATCAGACGGATATTTAATGGAGAATACTCAACAGCAACCAATAGGTCGAGCACCAGCAGGCAGAGAGACCAGATCCCACGTCTGGTTAGAATGTAGGGCACCCATCTCAAGGTCCATGGCAGCTCGCCATCCTGGGTGATTAAGAGCCTCATCCAAAGACTGTGGTAACACAATAGAAAACATAGAGAGCACAAATCTTTTGAAAGTAGGAGTTAGATGATCATAACAAACAAAATTAGAGATAGGATGGGTAGTGGAATGAGAACGAGTACGTGAAGCAATAGGTGAGTCAGATACAACTGCTAGAGAAGAGGATACCTGAGTAGATGGTAAGGGGATCTCTGCCTGTGAGGATGATCTTTCGAAGTGAGGGTGCCGTGCCTGCTGCTGACGACGTTGATACTGAAACTTAATAGGTGGAGGATCCACGCTGTGAACACAGGATTCAACCTGACCATGAGGGCAAGCAGAAGAAGATGGTAAAGGAGCAGGAGAACTATCCGGAAGGTCAGGAAGAGAAATGGACACATCAGGTTCCAACCTGGAGGGTGGGTCAGGAAGAGAAATGGACACATCAGGTTCCAACCTGGAGGGTGTAAGGGGTGAGGCAGAACCAAAGAATGGTTCGGATTCAAAGAACGTAAGATCGGCCGATACAAACTATTGGTGCAGACGAGACTGTAGCAACGATATCCTTTCTGGGTACGAGAGTAGCCCAAAAAGATACATCGTTTTGAACGAGGATTTAGTTTATCGCGACCAGGATCCAAATGATGAACAAAGCATACGCAGCCAAAGACACGGCGTAAGTGGGAATGGATCTTGCTGTGGGTATAACGTGTGATATGGAGAATCACCATTCAACACAGAAGACGGAAGACGATTTTCCAGAAAACAGGCAGTGAGGATGGCGTCAGACCGAAAGGTTTTAGGAACCTGCATCTGAAAGAGTAGAGTACGAGCCACCTCAAGGAGATAGTGCAATTTCCTTTCGCCGACATCATTCTGTTGTGAGGTGTATGCATAGGATGATTGATGTGTAATGCCGTGAGAGGAGAGGTAGTCCTGAAAACCATCAGTAGCGAAGAAAAATTCACGAGCATTATCAATACGAAGGCATTTAAGACTGCAACCAAATTGATTTTTTATTTCAGTGTGGAAATTTTCAAAAGCAGTAAATACACCCATGTCATACGTGAATAATCATCAATAAAGACTATAAAATACTTGAATTCATTATTTGATGCGACCCTAGAAGGTCCCCATACATCAGAATGAACCAGCTGAAATAGACTACCGACTCTACTAACAACTCGGGAAGGGAAAGACACTCTGTGATGCTTCCCAAGTTCACAAGACTGACACTAAAAATGAGAAACAGAAGCAGGAACTAAAGATGTCTGCCGGAGGCGCTGAAGTGATGGGTGACCCAGTCAACAGTGCCACTGAAAGGCATCCACTGAACTATGTAAAGCTGTAGAAAATGGACTGCAGTCAAGGCGAGGGTCTGGTGAGGGTGGCGGGGTCGTAGGAGAGGGGGCGAGGGCCTGGTGAGATTGGGGGGGTCGTAGGAGGGGGGTGAGAACCTAGATGGGGGCGGGGTGCTGGTGGAGGGGAAGAGAACCCAGATGGGTTTCAGGAAGGGAGGGGCCGAGGAAGATGGGGTTGGGTGGTGGAGTTAGGGTTAGGGTTAGGGTTAGGGCAGATGAGTTAGGGTTGGGATAAAGATGGAGATGGTGAGTGGTGGGGTTAGGATTTAGGATTCGTGTTTAGGGTTGGGGATGGAGACGGAGAAGGTGGAGGCTGTGGTGATCCCTATGGATCAGAAACCCTAGGGCTCTGATACCATGTTACGAGAGAGATGGAGAAAGAGAAAGAGTGAGTTGGGGCTGTCTCCCCCTCACTAGTTTATTTATATACTGAAAAGAAGAGTACAATTACTAGAATACCCATAGGCTTATTCTAACATACCTGATGTTCAGACCAACCCTTTTTGGACGCCTAGCGAAGTGGTCTTTACTGTTGTCGGAGTTTGAAATTACCTATGTACCACAAAAGGCAATAAAAGGCCAAGATTTAGCCGATTTCCTCGCTGCACATCCCCTATCTGATAATTAACCATTATCAGAAGAGATACCTGATGAGGACGTCTTCTATACTGAAATTCAAAAGGAGCGGCAAATGTTCTTTGACGGAGCATTCCAAAAATCCGTAGAGAGGGCAGGCATTGTATTTTGCACCCTTGAAAACAGTATACTACCATATTCTTTCACCATTACCGACCCATGTTCAAATAACATTGCAGAATATGAGGCGCTAATTATTGGGCTAGAAATCGCAATCGATATGAAGATCCCTTATCCTCGAGTGTTTGGGGACTCAAAACTGATCATAAATCAGCTTCTCCATGTTTACGAAGTAAGAAAACCCGAACTGGTCCCTTACTTTGAAGAGGCCCGACAATTGATGGGTCAGTTCCAACATATAGAATTGACGCATATACTTCTTGGGAAAAATGCTCAAGCTGATGCTTTAGCTAAATTAGCTGCATCGCTGGCGCTTCTCGGTAATGAGATAGCCCAAGTTAATGTTAGAGAAAGGCAAATCTTGCCGTCTCTACATGATTTTCTTGAGGATGAAGGTGTCATTGTTGACACAGTCTCAGTATATGAGATTGAAATAAACGATTGGCTTCAACCTTCGGTTGATTATTTGCAGCATGAGAGATTACCTCCTGACCCCAAGCAAAAAGTGGATGTAGGGAGACGTGCTCCTCGATTTGTATATTTCAATAACACTTTGTATCGAAGATCCCTCGATGAAATTCTTCTAAGATCTCTTTCTGAAAATGAAGGAAAAAAATCATTGAATGAAGTGATGCTAGAATATGTGGTGCTCACCAATCCGGTCCAAAGTTACATCAACAATTAAAAAGAATGGGTTATTATTGGCCCACCATAGTGGCTGATTCGATGGAGTTTGCTCGAAAATGTAAAGTCTATCAATTTCATGCAGATTTTATTCATCAACCACTAGAGCCACTCCATCCAGCAGTCTCCTCATGGCCTTTCGAGGCTTGGGGGATGGATGTGATTGGTCTAATTCACCCTCCATCTTTTGGAAGTCATCAATACATCCTCGCTGCCACATATTACTTCTCTAAATGGGCAGAAGCAATCCCCCTTAAAGCGGTGAAAGCGAACAATGTAACCGATTTCATTCAAATAAATATTATTTACCGTTTTGGTATACCACAACGAATTATCTCAAACAACGGTACACCCTTTAAAAATTGGGTCATGGATCGATTCTCTGGTAAATTCCGCATTAAACAACTCCATTCATGGGCTTATTATGCTCCTGCTAATGGACTTGTAGAGGCATTCAACAAGTCGCTATGTAAACTTCTGAGGAAAATCACTTCAAGAAACAAAAGGGATTGGCATGAAAAGCTTCAAGAGGCCTTGTGGGCGTATCGAACTCGTATCGTACTCCCACACAAGCTACTCCTTACTCTTTAGTCTTCGGTGGACAAGCTATACTTTCTCTTGACGTGCAATTGCCGACTTTGAGAGTAGCAATCGAAAATTCCTTCATTGAAGAAGGGAATGCCAAAATGAGATTGCTAGAGTTGGAAGCGTTAGACGAACATTTTTTCAGAAGTATCATTCTGAAAAATGTAATAAAAAATCGTTCAGAAGTATGTGTTTCGTTTAGAAGTATTTGATTTTTTCGTTCCTTTTTTGCTGAAGTTTCTACGCAATATTCATGTTCTATTAAATGCTTACTCACTGATTATGCACGTGAATATTTTTTCCATTTCTAATGGGTTTCAATAGTTCTTCTCTAGTCATGGTATTATTCATCAGTCATCGTGCGCCCATACCTCTCAGCAAAATGATGTGGTTGAGAGTAACTTCGATATCTTGTCGATATGGCACACACTCTTCTAGTTCATATGCGCGTCCCAATGACCTTTTGGGCTGATGCAGTTCTCACATCTTTCTTTCTGGTGAACTGTCTTCCTTCGTCTGTTCTAGAGAAGAGGTTGCCTTTCTCGGTATTACATCCATCTGGAAATTTCTTTCCTTTACTTCCTAGAGATTTTGGCTGCACTTGCTTTGTTCATAATCTTACTCTCGGTCTAGATAAGCTTGATCCACGTGCCATTAAATGTGTCTTCATGGGTTACTCTGGAACTCATAAGGGATATAAGTGTTATAGCCCGCAGCTTCTTCGTGTTTATGTCTCGCGGATGTTACTTTCTTTGAGGATACATCTTACTTTACTGTGTCTGTTCCTACACCCTCACCTAACCCTCCACTTCCGCTATCGGTACTCATTCCTCAACTACCTTCTTCTTTGCCGCTGCTAGTACCTCCTGAGGTGAAGGTTTATTCATGTGGTCCTCGACAAGTTTTATTACCCACGTGCAGATGGCCCCTCATGCGCATCGCCTCCTCCTCAACCTGCTGGTCCACCCACTGCTCTTGAGGTAATTGTTTCTTCTTCTGCACTTGATGATGCTCTTGTGTCATCTCGTACACGGTCTCGTTCTACTAATGTATGTCACCCTCTTATAGTTCATTTTTATCATATGTGTCCTCTGTCTCTATTCCTCGTTCTGTTGTCAAGACTTTGGCTCATCCAGGTTAGCAGCAATAGATGTAGAAATTGGTGCTATGAAGTCAAATCATACATAGCATTTGGTGCCTCTTCCTCCAGAGGCACAGGTAGTTGACTGTAAGTGGGTGTTCACAGTGAAATACCTATCAGATGGGACAGTAGAAAGACTAAAGGCTCAATTGGTTGCAAAGGGGTACACACAAACCTATGACATTGATATGTCATGGCCTCTCTATCAGTTAGAAGTCAAGAATGCCTTCTTGCAGGGTGATCTGCAAGAAGAGGTATACATTGAGCAACCTCTTGGGTATGTTGCTCAGGGGGAGATGAAGCATGATGTCTGTAAGTTACAGAAGGCCATATATGGTCTTAAGCAGTCTCCTCGTGTCTGGTTTGGATGATTTAGTGAGACAGTGATACGATTTGGCATGAAACAGTGTGTCGTAGACCATTCAGCTCTCAGGGCAAAGATGGTAGGATATTCCTGATTGTTTATGTTGATGACATCATAATTACAGGAAGTGAGAGTGTAGGTATACAGAGGCTGAAGGACTTTCTTCATAAGGAATTGTGCACCAAAGATCTTGGTCGTCTGAGATACTTTTTAGGGATAGAGGTAGCACATTCACTTGTAGGGCTATCTATATCACAAAGAAAGTACGTACTAGATATATTGTAGGAGACGGTCTTTTAGGAGCAAAGCCAGTTGAGACTCCCATGCACCCAAATGTCAAGCTTTCGCCTGATCAGGGGGAGTTACTAGAGGATCTAGGCAGATACAGGCGTTTAGTTGGGAGGTTGATTTACCTCACTGTCACATGCCCGTATATCGGTTATGCAGTTGGTGTAGTTAGTCAGCTATGAGTGCACCATGGACGCCTCAATGGTAATCAATTATTCAAATAGTGAAATATCTCAAGAAAGCTCCTGGTAAATGACTCCTCTTTAGAAAACATAGTCACATGAGGATTGAGAGATATATGTAGATTGGGAAGGATCTGCAGATAGGAGGTCTACAAATCGTTATTGTACTTTTGTTGGAGGTAACTTAGTGTCTTGGAAAAGTAAGAAAGAGGAAGTTGTATCAAGGTCAAGTGCAGAAGCTGAGTACATAAGCCATGGCCTATACAGGTTGCGAGTTGATTTGGTTGAGGTCATTCTTGTCAGAGGTTGGGTTACCCTACTCGTCACCTGTGTTTCTCTTTTTTCCCTTTTAGTTTACTTTCTGTTAGCCAAATAGCCAAAAGTCTTAATTGTTGTTTCTCTTTTTTCCCTCTTATTGTGTTTTTCAGGATCTCTCGAGTGGGAAGACGATTGGTTCGGGTCGTGAGGTGGATGTCTCTATCACCTTGACTGTGTGGTCCCCCTCCTGCTGTTTTGCGTAGTTCAGTCGATCCCTATTAGGGGCATTATCGTCTCAGCCACCCCTCGATTCCAAAGCTTCAGCAGACGTCCGTTATTTCTAGCCCTGTTCAGTCATTTCAGTGTGAGTTCTGTGAACTTGGAACGCACCATCATTTGTCCTTTCCATCTAGGGTTGTGAGTCAAGTCTCGCGTTCTTTTGATTTAGTACATTCTGATGTACGGGGTCCCTCTTGGACTATGTCTCTTTTTGGTATAGATATTTTATCATTTTTGTTGAGCATTTCTCACCATCACATGGTTATTTCTTCTTAAAGAGCACTCTGAGGTGTTCCCTGCTTTTCGCACATTTCATGCTGAGATTACTAACCAATATAATTGCTCTTGTGCACTGATAATGCTAGGGAATACTTTTCTACCTCCAATGGCTTTTAGGAATTCTTATCCACTCATGATATTGCATCAGTCCCCTTGTGCCTACACCTCTCAACAAAATGGTGTAGCCGAGCGGAAATTACAGTATTTGCTTGATATGGCCCGCACTCCTCTTTCAAATGTGGGTTCCCAAAGCCTATTGGAGTGATGCCATCCTCACGTCCTGTTTCTTAGCTAATCGGTTTCCTTCCACTGTGTTAGTTGGTAAATCCCCATTATGGCTTACATCCTCAATGTGATCCCTTTCCCATCATTCCACGAGTTTTTAGCTGTGTTTGCTTTGTCCACAACCTCTCTCTTGGCCTTAATAAATTGGATCCTTGGGCGAAGAGATGTCTTTTTCTTGGAAACTGTCGTACCTAGAAAGCTTATCGTTGTTATAGTCCTCGGTTGTGTCGGTTATTTGTTTTTGCCGATGTCACCTTCTTCGAGTTCGTATTTTTCTTTACTTCTCCCACTCAGGGTGTTGCACTAGACTCTCGGGTTCCTCTTCCTCTTCCTGTTCAACCTGACCCTGTTGATTCCACTTCATCTCCATTGCATGTGACTTCAGCCCCTCATCCAGCTCCTACGTAGGTCTATCAGCGGCGTCTGAGGCCAAATATCCATCACCCTACGCCCAAGGCGTCGTCTTCCTAGCCGTACATTCCTCCTCCTACTTCTCACGTACCTGTCTTATGTTTCTTTGCCGCAGTCTGTGGCAGAGGCTCTTGCTCATCCAGGTTGTCGTGCGCCTATGGATCTTGAGATGGGTGCCCTTCACAATTCAAGCCAATGATAATTGAGATTCGGTGTCTCTCCCTCCTGGTGCTTAGTCCGTAGGCTATCGTTGGGTTTTCTCCATAAAATGTTTGACAGACGGGACAGTCGAGTGCCTTGAGGGGGCGCTTGGTTACCAAGGGTTATAAGTAGACATTGGGGTTGACTACACTGAGACGTTCTCTTCAGGTGACAAAATTCCTTATGTTCGAGTGTTGATTTCCCTAGCCGTCAACCGGGGATGGCCCTTATATCAGCTGGATGTCAAGAATGCCTTTCTTCACGGGGACCTCACTGAAGAGGTGTACATAGAGCAACCTCCTGGGTATGTTTCTCAGGGGGAGATGTCCTCCTCAGTTTGCAGACTTCGCAAATCTCTGTATGGCCTTAAAGAATCTCTTAGAGCATGATTTGGGAGATTGATAGTATGCAATTTGGCCTGAAGCAGTGTGCGGTTGACCATTTAGTGTTTAGCCATCAGTCTGATCCTGGGTGTGTTCTTGTCATAGTATATGTGGATGACATTATCATTACAGGAAGACACAATGGGCATACAGAAATTCAAGACCTTCCTGTAAAATAATTTTCAACCAAAGACGTAGGGCGTCTAAAATATTTTCTGGAGATTGAGGTAGCCTACTCACGCAGTAGTCTTTCCCTTTCGCAAAAGAAATATTTACAAAATCTATTGAATATTGAATGAGACGGGTTTCATGGCTCTGAAACCAGTTGTTGTTCCCATGGACCCGAATACAAAACCGATTCCAGATGAGGGAAATTTGTTAGATGACCCTATCAGGTACGCGGTTGGTTGGAAAGCTCATATATCTCTCAATCACTCGTCCAGATATTTCATTTGCAGTAGGCGTAGTTAGCCAATTCATGAGCGCACCACGTACCTCCCACTGGGCAGCAGTGATTCCGATTCTTTGCTATTTGTAAAGTGCTTCAAGGAAAGGCCTGCTATTCAAGAGACATGGCCATGAGAACTTGGAAGGATTTAGTGATGCAGATTGTGCGGGATCTCCATGTTAAAGGTCTTGAGTTCAAAGGTCTCGAGTTCAAACCTCTCGGATAGCATAAATCCACATGAGATGGTCGGCCCAAAGTGGGACCACATGTGCCACGTGTTTGCCAAGTGGGCCACACGTGCGGGGGAGTGTTAAAGTATAAAAGATAAATAACGCCTTTCTCCAACAGCTTAAGCTTTTGGAGAAGTTGGTAAGTTAATACTCCAGCAGATGGGAGATTAGCCATTGGATATTGTACCTTCGTTGGGGGTAACTTAGCGTCGTGGCGAAGCAAGAAGTCGTCGTAATAGCCAAATCATGTGTAGAAGCCGAATACCGAGCTATGTTACATACAAGTGGAGAGCTAATCTGGTTGCGCTCTCTCATATCTGAGATTGGTTTCTCTCCCTCACTCCTAGCTCAGCTATACTGCGACAATAAGGCTGCTATCCACATTGCTACCAACCCAGTTTTTCGTGAGCGAACAAAACATATCGAAGTGGACTATCATTTCATTCGTCGAAGAATTCAGAAGGGCGAGATAAGCACAATGTTTACTCGATCACTGGACCAACTAGCTCATGTATTTACTAAGTCATTGAGTATGGCAAAATTGAATGACATTTGTAACAAGCTAGGAAGGAATGTATGATATATACATTCCAGCTTGAGGTGGAGTGTTAAAAGATGTATATGTGCCTAAGGGCATTTTGGTCACTGTATTATTTTCCTCATATATATATATATATATAGACACACATTAGTGAAGGGGAGTCACTCTCCCAAACACATTATCCCTCTCATTCTCCTCTGTTCTCTTTCAACACAAACAAAGAGGGTTTCACCTAATACATGAAAGGATGTAATACAGTCCATTGACCAAAATGCCCTTTCTTATGATTTATGAAAGCAAAAAAAAGAGAAATTTTATAACAATAATTAACATTAACAGTGTTCTATTCTTTGTCCATTATTTGTTTTCACCTCTGCATGCTAGTTTTGTTCTGCTTGGATGTTCCTAGAAAAAATGATTTCTAGTAATAGTTGTGCTATAAATTTATCCAGTTAATTGAATATTGATGCCACAAAAAATTTCAATTGATTGTTGAATAATAAATGAGGCCTCTGGTGTGACAGCTAAATCAAAAGTTCCTCTGAGTTTTGATATGAGGCTACGTATTGCATTGGGTTCGTCCAAGGGAATCCTGTACCTCCACACAGAGGCAGATCCACCTATATTTCACCGAGATATCAAAGCCAGCAACATATTGTTGGACTCCAAGTTCACTGCCAAAGTTGCTGATTTCGGACTCTCCCGGCTTGCACCAGTTCTGGATGATGATGGAGTTAATCCTGGTTATGTATCCACTGTTGTTAAGGGCACACCGGTAAGTGTGTCTTTGATAATATATATATAAGCATGTTTCTTAACTTTGATTTATTTACTGGTGTGACTGTTGTGAGTCGTTTCATATAAATATTGCTAATATTCAACCATTGTTCAAAAACCTGGACTTGATTTGAAGATTGGTCTTTTGATTTCCGAGTCTGACTTGATAGGATCCATGGTGAACTTTCTGATTTTACCTAAACGAAATTCACATGAAGTCGTTTCTTTACAAGATTTCGCCGAAATTTTACCTAAATTTCACCGAAATTCCAAAATTTCGGTTGAAATTTCATTTTTAGACTTTTTTACAAAATTTCCACGAAATGTTTTTAAATGTACACCGAAATATATGAAATTTCCACCGAAATAGCCAAAATTGACACTGAAATTTTATACATTTCCGTCGAAATTAAAAAAATAAACGAAATCAAAATCATATTTTTACATGATTTTAGCCGAAATTTCGGTCCGAAACCGAAACATATTGGTTTCGGTGGTGGCCGACACCGACACCGAAATTTAAAACCTTGGTTCATACTGGGTCGAGATGAAACCGTTTGATAAATACAAACCAAGCCACGACCGTCACAGCTATCAGAGAGCATGCCAAAGTTTCCAGATGGAATTGACTTATTGATATCATCTACTGAGGGAGGAAGAAGGCAAATACCAGTAGCTGAATCTTTACTGAAATTCAAATAAAAGAGTCTTCCCACCTTACGGCTGGTCCCAATCAACTTCCCGGTTAGAAGACCCTGCACAAAACAACCATCTTTTGAGAAAAGCACATAACAATTGTTTTCGACAAGCTGACCATAGATCCTGCTTCATATGCTTCTTCGAGAGAAGGAGCCATCCTTCTTTAATGAATGAGCCCGAGCCCTTTTTAAATATAGGCTCTTACCTTTGAAAATAGAGGTGAGAGCACTTTTTAAGATTCAATCATAAATCTTATGATCCATGCGATTTATCCTAATTATGTATAAAAAATAGGACTTTCTTTCGAAATACCTCTTTTCCTTTCTTAGTTAAAACCTTTGAAAACCCTCTTGTGAGAAGGAAGAAGATAGAGAAGGATGATTTAAATCTTGGCTAGGGAATTCAAAATTTGCCCACAGAAGTAAAGTAATGTTACTGATCTTGTTATTTGGATTTGTTTTGTAGAAAATTTGCACAAGAGCATTTTAAAAAATCGTTAACTGCTAAGAAAAACAGAACAAGAACAGATAGTTGCTGTAAATGCAGTTAACAATGATGAAAGTGCTAGTACAATTCAAAATTTAAGAGGAAAATAGAGGGAACAATGTAGATATGTAAATGCACTTGCCAGAATTATGGTTATCAGGTAGAATGCTCAAGAATATTGTAATTGTAACAGGACTGCTTCGTCAGGATTTCTTCATAGTGGTTTCATGGATCTCATTGATTCCAGTAAATAGAACAGGAGAACTGAAACCTCCCGAAGCCCAGAATAGCATTATTAGAGATGAAAAATCAGATCGTTTCTACATTGAAATTGACATTCATTATTCAACCTGTTAAACATATTGGGGGAATTATTGTCATTTTACATAAAGATTCATATAGATTTATATTAATCGTAGAGAGAGAAAAAACTCTTACACGATTCCCTTTTCTCCCATTTTCTCTTTCTCAACTTCTTCTCCTCCTGCTCAATCTCCATCTCTACTATACATGCCTATCTAACATGGTATCAGAGCCATGAAGATTGGCCTTGTCTTTTTCATCATCAAAACTCTAACGGTCTAACCCTAACAAGAAACCTACATCTAATCTTTACCTGTTTCAACCCTAACCCTAACCCTAATCCTACTTGTCTTAAACCTCAATCTCCCTTTCCTTGCTTGCGACATCCAACTCTGTGTTCCCGTCAGACCCTAGCCCCCCCTCCCTGTGTGTACGTGAGACCCCAAACCCCCCTCCCTGTGTCGTGAGATCCCAGCCCCCTCCTTGTATTGCTGTGAGAAACCCTAACCCCCAGTCCTCTCTAACTTTTGGTGGCCGCGATCCCCACCAGCCACCCAACCACACCCGGCACCCTTCTTTGTTGCCGAGGACCTTCTATTCATTCCTATGCGTGTCGGGGCTTGCTCTACATAAGGTATTTTTCATTCTTTTCTTCTATTGAAGCATTGATGGTTGCGTGATCGTTGATTGTTGGTTGTGTTGGTTGCATTAATGGTCGGTAATCGAAGTGGTGATTGGTGCTGTTGTTGTTTCGATGATCTTGCCAGTTTCTATGAACGGAGCTTTGGTAGATTGTTCTAACGAATTGACTGGGAGTATTTATTGTTGATGGTTAGTGGAGTGCCTAGTGGTGGTATTGTTGATGGTTAGTGGAGTGCCTAGTGGTGGTATTGTTGATGGTTAGTGGAGTGCCTAGTGGTGGTATTGTTGATTCGATGGTTGGTGTGCTTCTTGATTGTGGTAGCTCCGACAACAAATAATATTCTTGATAGCTCTGCCCTTGTTACCCCTTATGGTAGTGATCGTGTTCGAGGATCTGGCCGTGTTGGTAGTGGTGGTTGGGGTCGTGGCCGCGGTCGAGATGTTACTGGACGAGGCTGTGGTCGGGACTCCTAGAGTGGTCGTGGACGTGGATCTCGTTTTTGTATCCATTGTAGGTTGGAGGGCCACGACATTTATTACTGTTATGACGTACATCTAGAGCTTCGTCCTTCACGACCTACTGCTTCTGTTGCTACATCTGGTGGCTCTGGATCTGCTGTTGCTACTCCTGGACATTTGCCTCCTGCCACTTTGCCGACTGTTGATCAAATGGTAGTCAGTCGTACTGAATATGACGACCTCATCCGCCTGCGTGATAAAGGCAAGCAACCTGCTGCCACCTTTGCCCAGCCAGGCAGCTCATCTTGTTTCCTTTCTCTTCCATCCTCTTAATCATGGCTCGTTGATTCAGGGGCGTCCCATCATATGACTTGTAATTTTCGACTTCTTTCTTTTTTCCAGTTAGCACCGCCTACTGTGCTTCGTACTATTACATTGGCAGATGGGATGACATCACCTGTCTCTGGGGTTGGTGTGGTATCTATCTCTAATGGTCTTTACTATCATCTGTTCTTTATGTTCCTTCCTTCCCAGTTAATCTATTATTTGTGCGTCACTTAAGGATCTTCAAGATCTGAAGACTGGGACTAGGATTGGTTGGGGCCGTGAGATGGGTGGCTTATACTACCTTGATTCCGTTCCCACTGGCACTGCACTTCGTACCTCTGCTGATGCTCCTATAGACAAATTACGGAAATCTCCTTTTATTAATAAGTCTATAGAGTCCTTTTCATGTGAGTCTTGTGAGTTGGAAAGCACCATCGAGTGTCTTTTCCTTCGTGTGGTGGTAGATGGTTGTCTAAACCTTTTGAACTTATTCATTCAGATGTATGGTGTCCTGCACGAACTACTACTTTATATGGTTTTCAGTATTTTGTTATATTTGTTGATGACTTTTCTCGCACTACATGGTTATATCTTCTCAAGAAGCGTTCTGATGTGTTTACTTCTTTTCATAGTTTTTATTTTGAAATTGAAAATCAATTTCAATGCTCTATCTCTTATTTGCATACTGATAATGCTAAGGAGTATTTTTCAAGTAGTAGTGGTTTCGATCAATTTCTTGACTCTAGGGGCATTATTCATCAATCTCCGTGTGCTTATTCTTCCCAACAGAATGACGTTGTTGAGCGCAAGATCAGATACCTTTTAGATATAACTCGCACCATCATGTTCCAAATGCGAGTACCGAATGTCTATTGGGGTGATGCCGTACTCACGGCATGCTTTTTAAGGAATCGACTGCCATCCTCTGTACTTTCTAGTGAGACCCCTTTCTCAATCCTTTATCCTCTGGGTAATCCTTTCCCGTTATTGCCTCGTGTGTTTGGATGTACTTGCTTTGTTCACAACTTAGCCACGGGATTGGATAAATTAGACCCTCGTTCTGAAAAATGTATCTTTTTGGGTTATTCACAGACTCAGAAAGGTTATAAATGCTATAGTCCAACTCCTACCCTACGAAAAACATTTGTTTCGGCAGATGTATCCTTCTTTGAGGATACTCCCAATTTTTTAGACTCAAGTTTCTACCGCTGCGCCACCAAGTTTGTTTTTAGTCTCGGAGGGTGAAGAGAGGATGTATGGGGTTGAAGGAGATGGCTGGTAGTATTGAGTCACCTTCAGCTGATCATATGCAAGATTCTTCCATTTCGGCTGAACCTGTGCTAGATTCTCCTGAAGCTCCTCCACTGCATGCACCAAAAGTACACAGCCAACGTCCAAAATAGGTAGTTCTGCCCTCATCTCCTCAACCAACCAATCCTACTTCTCTGTCTGAAGATCAGCCTTCAGGTAATCCCCTTATTATCTCTGATTCTCCTATTGCTACTCGTACTCGTTCACGTACGACTGCGCATCCTATTTCAAAGTTTGTTTCTTATGATCATCTTTCACCCAAATTCAGCTCATTTGTTTCCAGTGTTTCTACTATTTATATTCCAAAATCAATTACAGAGGCAATGGCTCATTCTGGTTGGAAAGCTGCAATGGATGCAGAGATGGATGCCCTCCAATTCAATCGAACATGGCAACTTGTTCCACTACCTTCTGGTGCGCATGCAATTGGCTGTAGATGGGTGTTTGCTATTAAATATCAACCTGATGGGACAATTGAGCGCCTCAAAGCCAGGCTAGTTGATAAGGGTTATACTCAGACGTTTGGTGTCAATTATCAAGAGACATTTTCACCAGTAGCCAAAATACCCTTTGTTAGAGTGTTGATCTCCATTGTCGCTAATCGTGGTTGGCCACTTTATCAGTTAGACGTGAAGAATGCCTTTCTTCATGCCGACCTCACTGAGGAGGTTTACATGGAGCAACCTCCTAGGTATGTTGGTCAAGGGGAGATGGGTTCATCAGTGTGTCGCCTTAGGAAGGCAATCTATGGGATGAAGCAATCTCCGAGGGTGTGGCTTGGTCGTTTCAGTGGTGCAATTATGCGGTATGGTATGAAGCAATGCTCAGTTGATCATTCTGTGTTTAGCCATCACTCCAGTATGGGATATGTTTTCCTAATTGTTTATGTTGACGACATATGTTTTCCTTCAGGAACTATTTGCAACTAAGGACTTGGGTCTTCTCAGGTATTTCCTTGGAATTGTGGTGGCTCACTCTAAACATGGTCTTTCTCTATCACAGAGAAAGTATACTTTAGACATTCTAGAAGAGACAGGTTCCATGGGAATAAAACCAACATCTAATCCTATGGACCCAAATGTCAAACTTCTTCCTAAACAAGGAGATTTATTGGAAGATCCAGGTCAATACAGGAGAGTAGTGGGAAAGTTGATTTATTTTACTGTTACCCAGCTTGATATCTCATATGTTGTAGGAGTGGTCAGTCAGTTTATGAGTTCTCCTCACACATCTCACTGGGCTGCAGAACTCCAGATTGGTCGATACTTGAAAGGCACACCAGGAAAGGGATTATGCTTTAGGAAGAATGGTCATGAGATTATAGATGGATTCACTGATGCTTTTTGGGCAAGTTCTCCAGCGGATAGGAGATCTACGACTGGTTACTGTACATTCGTTGGTGGTAATATGGTGTCCTGGAGAAGTAAAAAGCAACATATTGTGTCTAAATCTAGTGCAGAAGCCGAGTACATAGCTATGTCCTATACAACTGGAGAGTTAATTTGGTTGCATTCCTTTTGTTAAAGATTGGTTTTCCTCCTTCGGGACCATCACGATTGTATTGTGATAACCGGTCAGCTATCTACATTGCCAACAATCCAGTTTTCCACGAACGAACTAAGCATATTGAGGTTGACTGTCACTTCATTCGTCAGAGGATCCAAAGAGGAGAGATTTGCACCGTGTTTACTAGATCCACATATCAACTTGCTGATGTGTTCACCAAAGCGTTAGAACCTGCAAAATTAAAAGACGCATGTAACAAGCTAGGAATGTATGATATATACATTCCAGCTTGAGGGGGAGTGTTAAACATATTGGGGGCATTATTGTCATTTTACATAAAGATTCATATAAATATATATTAAGCGTAGAGAGAGAAAAAACTCTTACATGATTCCCTTTTCTCCCATTTTCTCTTTCTCAACTTCTTCTCCTCCTGCTCAATCTCCTTCTCTACTATACATGCCTATCTAACACAGCCAACACACAAACAACATGAACAGGAACCAAGCAGCAGATAGTTCTTCATTCCAGCAACAATTTGGAGCAGAAAAACTCGTGTGAACTGCTTCATATTAGAGGTAGATACACGAACAGATCAGTTCTGGGAGGAAGAACAATTCGAATTTCATCAATTTGTGTTTGATTTCCAGCAATTTCCAAGGGATTTACTGGGTATTCCGTTGAAATCAGTGCAGATTCTTGCATTTTCCAACTCTCCAGCTTTAAGTAGATCGAATTTTTGAAAAAAAAAAAAAAAAAAAAATCAGATCTGGAAATGCTGCAATTTTTGCCGCAAGAATCTTGATGTTTCAATAGATTAAGTGATCTGTAGTAGATTTCGAACTTTCACACAAAATATAATGTGTGCTGATCAATTAGGAAAAAAATCTGATTTAGGAAATGATTTCTTGACAAAGACATGAGCAGATCTGAGATTTTCAGCTTTGAAAATTGGATTCCAGGACTGCAGAAGAACAGAGTTCTGCAAAACTCGGCTCTAATACCAAATTTGATGTAAATCTTGTCTAGTAAATTCAAAATTTGCTCACAGAACTAAGAAAAGCTACTGATTTATCATCAATTGCTAACAAAAACAGGGCAATAACAAGAAGTTACTGTAAATGAAGTAAACAGTGATTCTTCCAATGTTATTAGTCGGCTTTCGGGGAGAGTGGTCCCCCCCAGGAGATTTCTTAGCTACTTTGAGGAGATCTCTGATCTTACTTCGGGCTCTTCTATTGTGTTTAAGCTGTTAGGAGATCAGCTAATGGTGAAGCTGATTCCCTTGCTAGATCAGGGGTTCATAGATTGGTGTTGGAGTGGTTTGACTTTCTCCCTCCGTGAGTTGATTGTTTTGATGTTTTCTTTGTAATCCTTGAGGACCATCTCGGTTCTCTTTTATCAATATATATTGCCATTTCAAAAAAAAAAAAATTAAGTAAACAGTGATGAAAATGCTAATGCAATTCGAATTTTAAGAGGAAAACAGAGGGAATAATGTAGATGTGTAGATGCACTAGCTAAATTATGAAAATCAAGTAGAATGCGTAAGAAAATACGAGAAGAATGATGAAAATTGCAAATGTAACAGAACTCTAAAAAGAATACAGCAAGAGAGAGCTTGGCTCAACTTTGAATTCTAGCTAAGAAGAAAAGATGAAAGGTGTTTCAAATCCAAGAATCTCTTATTTAACATACGTCAAAATTCTCCCTTACAAGTCAGCAAACTTCTCTCTCCTGGTAGGAGTACATAAAATCTCTCCAATTCCTCAAATGTTCTCAAATGAGAGCAGACCTCTCCTATTTATAGTGGAAGACCAGCTGCATTTCCCTCCTTGTTAAATTCGAAAATCCCTCCATTACAATTAACCTCATTACATAGCCACTCAAAAGCCATCTTATTACAAGACAACCCCTACGCATCATACCCCTTATTTCTTGCTATTTACAAAGCATGCCACCCTTACACAACACACTACTTCTCACACCTACTACACAAGGCCCTTGTACTCTTTGGCTGGGACTCGGTCCACATCAGAGTTCGAATGAATCAAACCATTTTGAACCAGTCAAGCACAAAGAATGTGCTTGAGGACATTGATTGCAGCAAGGAGGAGGATGATTATAATGAGGACCACATCGATGACGTACCCATTTTTTATAATTGATATTTGTCATTTGATATTTGAGACTGTGAGAATTGATATGATCTTGTGTCTATTATTATTTTTTAAGATTATCATCCAATATGCATAGGTTTGAATGAGAAATAGACGATTAGTATGTGACAAGTTTGTTGGCAAACAATTTATATTATGATATTGAGTAACTATTCATGGAAGTTTCCATTTGAATTAATGGATTTGGATAAAAAAATGAATAATTGGCTTTTTAATTATTCCCTGATTTGTTTATGATTTTTTGATTGCAGTATATATACATAAATATGAATGAATCTTACGATTTACAATCTATGATCTGATATGATTCGACTTTTATTACAATTTACGATTCAATTCCGATTTTCAAAACATTGACAAGCAGAACTTTATAGTTACCGTGTGTTTTGAGTTTTTTTCATCCTATTAGTAAGTTTTTATATGAAAATAAAATAAAATATTTACTTAATCTATTAAATTTTCAATATATTCCTTGTTATAATCATATTATTATGTAAAAAAATTAAATTTGAGAATTAATTAAAATTTGGAGAATCCATGAATCTTTCTTTTTAAGGTTTGCCGAATCCGACATTCAATACCTTTTGGATTTTGACTGTCACTCCCGTACAAATACAATATAGCTGCAGAGTCTGTAGTATCTGGTCTACATAATGTCTGGTGTGAAGGGAGAGTTGTAGCAGTTTCTAGTAGTGTTTATATTTAATACAGAATATGAGATGGAGGTGAGCTTCTGGTTAGGTTTATGGTGCAAAGACTTCCAGTTTTGAAGGTTATATGTATAACAATCATAAGATTAACCCAAGTCCCTGTTTTGTACTGCCGGAATTTTCTGGAAAAGGTTGGAAAGTAGAAATATTTCTAAAATTTCCTACTTTATTTACACACGAAAAGAGGATAACTTGAACTGACCCTATTCAATTTTTGTCTAGAGGGACCTTCAATTTATGACAATGTCCCTCTAAATTAACCATAAACATGAAAGAAAAAAATTCCTGAGAAATTTTTTTTCCCTTAAGAATATTTTTCATGCAATCCGAACAAGGCCTACGTGATTATGCTTACAAATGAAATGTTAGAATTCTCTGCATCTTTTTTTATTTCCTTTTTTCTACAAGATTTTCCAATTTTTATTAAAAATGTTACTTCAATGAGAAACATTTTATGGTTGACTCTGGTAAAAATTTCTGCTCAGCTTACAAATAATCTTCAACTTACTTTTTACGAATGCATCTTTACTTACAGGGCTACCTTGATCCAGAGTACTTCTTAACCAATAATTTGACAGACAAAAGTGATGTATACAGCCTTGGAATTGTTTTCCTAGAACTCTTGACTGGGATGCATCCAATATCACATGGCAAAAACATTGCCCGAGAGGTACTTCTCACAGCTTAGTTTCCCTTCAGCATATTCATCTCCAGATGTCTTTCCTTATCTGTTTTATTGTCCTTTCTAGAAGCACAACATGTTCTTCACTTTAACCCAGCTAACTTCGAAACAAGCATGAGTGTCTGTGTCAAACCTGTTGATCTTTGAAAACTTGACATGCTGAAATGTGACACTAACATGTGTTTTTTTGGATTGTATGTGACACTAACGTGTTTAGTTTCCCATATATATGAGACAAAAAAGGGGGCTGGGATGGATAAGAAAAGGGGTGGACAATTGCCTTTCTTGGAAACAGAGAACAGCAAGAAAGCTTCTCGAGACTAGAAACCTAACTCTATTCTTTCATTATGTGATGGCGATCTATCAAAGTTTCAAAACCACCTCAAAACCAAAATTTCAGCCGAGAGACCTCTTGGAAAAAAAAGGCAATTTGAAGCGCTCCCTCCTTGGTCGACGGAAGCCCTAGGGAGGGAGGCAGTCTCTCTCTCTCTCTCTCTCTCTATATATATATATATATATATATATATATATATATATATATATATTTTTTTTTTTTATTTTTTTTATTTTTTTGAGTTTCGCCCTCTCTTTCTCGTCTCTCCGCATTGCTAGCTCTCTCTCGTCTCCCTCCCTTCCTCTGTATTTTTTGAGTCTCGCTCTCTCTTTCTCGTCTCTCCCCATTGCTGGCAAAAGATGAGCCGTGAAGGTCGGATCTGGAACCTTGGAGGCCAAATCTGGAGTATGGCTCTTCCGTGGAGGCCGAATCTAGGGCCGTGGAGGCGGGATTTGGAGCTGTGAAGCTGGATCTGGAACCGAGGAAAACCATGGAGGTTGCCAGAGGCCGTGAAAGACCGTGTGTTGCTGGACCTGGAGCTGTGGAAGGCCGGCTATAGGTGGAGCGAGGCCGTGGAGGATCTGGGAAGCTATGGATTGCCGGATTTAGCAATAGGGTTGATGGGTTTGGCCGTAGGAGGCTGTGGTCTTCGAAATCAAGATCGTGGGTGGTGGCCTTAAGAAGGGCGTGGTGGCCAGCGGCAATGGAGGTTGCCGGATTCTTGATGACGGTGGTAGTGGCTAAGACTCCCCCGGCGGAGATGACTTTTGTGGAGGAGATGTAGGAGAGACTGGAGATGGTGACTGTGGAGAAGTAGGTGGTCGACGGCGGGGAGGATGACCCGCCAGTGTATGGTGGTGGTACGAGGTGGAGGCCGCCGGAGATCCGACGATGTTGTTGGATGGTTTGCTATCGTGCATGGTTAGGGGCGCACGATAGCTCTGGGCCTTCGAGCGGGATTTTTGAAAATTGAATTTAGAATGTGGTGGAGAAGTCTGTGTGATGTGGCAGGTCACGATCTTGACTTGGTGGGCCCCACAATATGACACTTTTTGTTGGATTCGATATAATTGAGGCTATTGCGTAATGTAAGGGGTAATGGGTTTTTCTTTTGGGCCAAGGAGAATGCTCCTGGGCAATTCATACTATGTAAATCTGGTGGGACTACTGGTCCCCATTGTAAATTTTGTTGGTATGAATATATTAGTCAATTTAAAAAATAAAAAAAAAACAAGAAGTGGGTGGGAATGTGTGTATGAGAAATTATATGGTCCCCGAGCATGAAGTCCCGTGCAGGCAGTACGCAGTACGTCAAAAGTACCGCCCTTGATATTTGATCCAACCGCAGCCCACTAAAAAAGTGGTTTTTAGTGGGCTGCTGTTGGATCAAATATCAAATGGTACCGCCTGCAAGTTATAAACTCTCTCTCTCTCTCTCTCTCTCTCTCTCTCTCTCTCTCTCTCTCTCTCGCTATATATATATATATATATATAGAGGAAACTGCTCACCAAACTTATGGTGAGCTTAAGCTCCCCAATCACATGGCTCCCCAATCACATGTGGTGATCCAAACCATTCATTTGCAAGGCCTTATGATAGATAGGGGGTGTACCAAAAATCAGCTCCATAGGATCATCCTAACCCCTCCATTTGTGGAGGACAAAAAATGGGCAGATTTGTGTCTGTCCATTTTTGTCCTCCACAAATGGAGGGGTTAGGATGATCCTATGGAGCTGATTTTTGGTACTCCCCCTATCTATGTAAGGGACTTTAAAATGAATGCTTTGGATCATCCTAACAAAGTGGGCCCCCATGTGATTGGGCGCTTAAGCTCACCATAAGTTTGGTGAGCTTAAGCTCACCAACAGTTTCCTCATATATATATATATATATATATATATGAAAAGTGTTTCTACTCGGTCGGCCAAAAATATAGTGGAGGCCCACATTGTTTGGGTGATGTAAACCATTCATTTGGTGGGCCCTGATCGGGTGTGCCCAAAAAATCAGCTCCATAGGATCATCTCAACCCTTCGATTTGTGGAGGTTAAAATGGACAGGTATAATAAACCTCCACAAATTTGTCCATTTTTAACATCCACAATAGGATCATCCTATGAGCTGATTTTTTGGGCACACCCTATCTATGTCAGCATCTATCAAATGAATGGTTTGGATCATCAAAAAAATGTGGGCCCACTATGTTTCTGGCCGACCAAGTAGACAACGTTATCTACTTGACCGAGCAGAAACATTTTCCCCTATTTTATATCGTATGCGTCAGATAACTTCTGCTAATTTTACACCTAATGCTTTTATGAAACTATAATTAGTAAACTTCATGGATTTGCCAGTGTTGACACTGGATTTCTAATTTAAATATGGAAGATGTCATGCTTAGTGCAGTTCCGAAGAACCAGCACAGCTCTTTTATTTTCAGGTAACAGATGCTAACCTCGACCTTTTTCCGATCAGTGGCTGACCTCTTTAGATTCTGTCGCATTCTTCACATGACACATTTTGATCATGTGTGTTTGCCATGCTTGGAGAATGGCTACATTGGATAGCCGATGATTCAAAACGCAAGCCAAAAGGTGGGCTGATTGGATATCTAACATACAACAGCCCTACTGAAGCATTCTCGGGTCAATTCTGGGAATTTGGTTTGAGCTTTTACCATAAAATCGGGTCGGGTTGGGTTGCGTACGCGCTGATTGGATGTCTAAAATAAGGCCGTCCTGCTTAGCGATTGTAGAGATTATGCTTTGATGTAATTATTTGATATTGTTTGGATCCAGGTGAACATGGCCTACCGGTCTGGTATGATGTTCTCGGTCATAGACAACCGCATGGGCCCTTATCCTTCCGAATCTGTGGAGAAATTCATGGCATTGGCCCTCAGATGTTGCCGGGAGGAGACGGATAGCCGGCCTTCAATGGCGGAAGTGGTGAGGGAGCTAGAGAACATATGGCGTATGACACAAGAAGCCGACATGGCCGTATCTGAATCGATAACTGATCCCATAAACATATCGATGTTCCCATCAGCCTCGACAACCACCAACTCCTATGTGTCATCAAGTGACCTTCTCAGCAGCGTCGACCCCACCATTATGCCCCGCTGAAGCTATCACGAAATTTATCGAATATTTTGGAATTTTGCATTTATATATTCTGGAAACATGAACTGGGTTTCCGTCAGTTATTTTCTGCTTCTATATGATATTTGTAACATTACTGTTATATTTGTGTAAAGTTGTACATTAAGCTTGTAAGGATTGAGTGTGATGTCACACCCCAAACTGAGCTCATGGCCAGGCATGTGACAACGTCGCTCACCTGCAAGGCAGAACCTTACATACAAGCATGCAAAGCCTTTCTTCTTCGAACTTGTCATATAATCTGAATAATCACTCACAGCATGAATTTCTTTTCAATCTCAATTTAATGCATAAAGGAATCAAAAGCCACTATTAACTGCTTAAATTTGACACTTCAAATAGTTCAGGTCTCACATTTCTACTCTTTCCATAAATATATCCAACTAATCAAATACTCACAATTCAAGAGAAATAAATATGATCAATAGAATTTCGAAGCTTAAAGATCTAAAGCCGAACTCCCCTTCGAATTCCGTGATGTTATACCAATTAATTCTCAAAATCTGTAAAAATAAGATAACAATGGGGTGAGCTGGTTGCCGGAATTTTTTTTTATTCTTGGGACTTTTGTGGAATTTCCGGAGGAAACCCACGTTTGGTTGGTGGGCCCAAAATAATCTCAGGAACCAAAATAACCCTGCACGAAACCCCAGGAAGGAAAAAAAATACTCCCACGAACCAAAATAATACCAGGAATAAAAAATAAGCTTGCAGAAGAATTTTTCTTCTTCCCAACAGTTCAAGCAACCAAACAAAGCATTTTTTTTTTCCACCATAGTCTGGTCAACCAAACATGGGATTTTTATTTTACCGGGATACTTCCAGGGAGTTTTTTTCCCCACCAATCTCCGAGGAAATTTTTTGTTCCACAAAAATCCCAAGAACCAAAAAAATTCCGGCAACCAAACGAGATTTAATCAGCCTGGACATGCGAAGAGAAAATCAAGAGGTTATGCCGGATGTTCAAATAAAAACATAGCTAGAAAGTTAGAAGAACAAAAATCAACCTTTCATCAAAACTTCTAATTTTCAAATTCAGGAACCCCGGAAATGAACAAAACATAGCTAGAAAGTTAGAAGAACAAAAATCAACCTTTCATCAAAACTTCTAATTTTCAAATTCAGGAACCCCGGAAATGAACGATGCAATCCATGAATGAACATGCACAAGACTATCTCATGTACCTAGGTTGTAAGTTTCAGGCACCCACTGTTCTAACCGACAGCATGGGGGACTTCCTTTCGGAACGGCCATTCCTACCTTTCCCGTCTTCCAGCTACTATATCCAGTAGCAAGGGAATGCTAAATTATCAAACATGGAAAACCACTACAGATTAGGGCTGCAACTTGAGTCAAGTTTTACCCGACTCGCATCGACCCGACCTGAAAATAACATGGGTCGGGTTTAGAAATCATGGGTCTTGGATAGGGTAGGGTTTTAAATTGAAAAACCCGACTCAATCTTGGGTAGGGCTGTGTTTAAAAGAAAGGAAAAAAACCCGAAATCCGACCCGACTCATATGGGTGCTGTGACTTTCTTTGTGACTTTCTTAAATATCTCCTTACTAACATAGCAAATTATTTTCCAATATATTGATACAATTGTTTTTATTTTATTGAGGTGATCATGTCTGTTATGTGAAAATAGAGTGTCCTTAAATTTATACACTTGATGACATAAGTTTATAGATTTTTGGTGTGAAGATTTGTTTTTTCCTGCAATCTTTAAAATTAGTCACTATCCTACCCTAAACAATGAAAACCCGACCCGACCCGAGAAACTATCTTGGGTCCTCGGGTTTATGAATCTTGGGTTTTCCTGTAAAAAATTAGACCAGAGCCGGCCCTAGATAATTCTCGAGTAGGGTAGGGTTTTGGAAAACCCGATCCGCCTGACGGCCCTGACCCGTCCGACCCAAGTTGCACCCCTACTACAGATCACTAATGGTCGTCGGTGTCAATGTCGGAGGCACTCCTCAGGATACAACTCGACAGGATCAACATTTTACCTCCCATTGGCGAGGTTTGTTCAGACTCTAGTCTTATGAGATGTAGTCCCTTTCCAATCATTCTCCTAAAACCCCATACAAGATGAGCAAGACTAGAATTGCCATGCGTGATGTAGTATGATAAAAGAATGTGTAATAACAATTCCATATTTCCATGCATAATGCAACATGATAAAGAACCCATGCATAGCATGAACAATGCATCCGTTTTGCAAACAGGAAGACATTTCAACATTTAAAATCCATCATGAACGGTATTCAATAATTTTCAAATTTCATGCATTCTTATTAGTTAAAGCATGGATAAACATGTAAGCGGGCATTCCAGTCCCTAATTTATTAAGGGAAATGATAAATGCGCCCCTTTTCATCACTAGGGGCACTCAGCAGCAGTGTATCAATGACTACGGAGGGGCTGATGTACTTCACGTCAGAAGGATTCAACGGACTTGATTGCCACATACACTGAAATTGGGTGTCCCAAGTGATGAAAAGGGGCACATTTATCATTTCCCTTTATTAAATAGATGGATTCTATCCTATTAAGATAGTTCTCGATAATGCACATTGCCATTGCCACAAACACTTGTTCCCAATCCTAATTTATAAAGAGTTTGTAGGTATCGTAGCTATTTTTTAGAGTAAAACACTAGAGATTCGCCGCAGGACTTACCTCAAGTGAAACATTAAATTCCTCGGGCTCGAAATTCAATTACCTATCAGTCAATACCACCATTCCATTGTTAGAGGGACTTTAAAGTGCATAAACATCAAGGTGCAAGTCGAAAAATGCATATAAAATAAAGAATTCATTAAAATAATGTCCCAAAATAGACCCCAATGATGCCCATGGAGTGCCTGTAAGATCTTACATGTGGGCAATCATTGATCTAAGATCAACAGTCTCGATTGAAAATTGAGATTAAGTGTGAAATTATTGGAATTACCTATTTCCGCAGTTATCAGTAAAGGGTATAAGGGTAATCAATTCATCTCATCCCTATTGAGACATGGATGATTAATGTAGTGCTAGACTCAACTACATCTTTTGATTAAATAAATTAAGGCAATTTGGGTTTATTGGAGGTGGAACCCTAGGAGGTCTTTTTTTATAAATAGAGGGGTTGGTCTCTGCTGCCATCTAAACTGTTATAAGGAGATCTCCCCACGAGAGATCAGGCAAACTAGAGAGGCAGTAGAAGATCATTCCATCCGGTCCACCACCATGGGAGATCGAGGTGAGTTTCATATTCCTTTTGTATTCTAGTTTATTTGCACGGCTTGATTTGAATGTTCTAAGAGATCTAAAGTTTTAGCAGTTGGTATCAGCGCTAACCGTGTAAACCTAGAATCACTAAAGAAAGGGATCAGTTTTCCCTTAATTAAATTTAATATTAGTTTTAGTGGTCGGATTAGCCGGATTTTGACCCACGTCTTCTCAGACTAGCGCCATAGACCAGCTCAGCCATTTTCAAAAGTTCTTTCCCATAGACACCAAAACGTGTGGAACACAAAAGTGACATCAGGGTTTCCAGTTGAGATAGGATCAAAATACCTTTTTCCCATAAATAACCATATAGTTGTAATTTAATATCTCCACACTTAATTATACAAGCATAACAGAATCGAGTTGCATGTGGCATTACGTGAACCTTTTAAAAGTGTTTAAAACACTTTGGTATTAAAAGGAAAAGGAGAAGAAACTCACTGATAAGATTGCAAAAGGGCAAAGAGGTGTGTAAATAACACGCCACTGTTGTTTTGGTGGAGCCTTTCAACACACGCGATTTTCTAACTTGGCATTTGCTTTAAGTTATGATGACTGCAATTTGATAATGGCACCACATATATATAAAAACAAATAGTTAGTTGATATGATCTATGCAATTTGTACGCAGATTTTTGTTACTTGCTCTCAAGTCTTGTGTGTCATACGCATACATTATGAGCATCTACTTTGATATTGCCATCCATATATATGCTTTGCCATAATTGCAGGTCTGATCATGATATCAATAAATTATGTTTGGCTACTTCCTCCCAAATACACATGTTTTATTGACGGTGGATGATTGGTTTATATTTTAACATAAGAAACTAACATTTATGCCATTGATTCCATCGAACTGGTGAAATGAGTAATAAATAAGAAACTAACATTTATGGCATTGATTCCATCGAACTGGTGAAATGAGTAATAAATAAGAAACTAACATTTATGGCATTGATTCCATCGAACTGGTGAAATGAGTAATAGAGAAAAATTACCTGAGCAAGGTGAGAAGATTCCCCAACACAAATAAAAGGTTCAACATGGAGGAGATCAACATTGGATTTACCTGGAACTTACCTTGTAGGATAGACTTAAGTAGTTGGAGAGAGAGAGAGAGAGAGAGGGTCACATTTTACGTATAGATTCAAACCTCTGTTATCTCTCCCCATCAGTTATCAAATCAAACAGATATGGTGCCTGAGCTTGGTACGTTTACACTGGTGATGGCTGGTGGGAGAAGACGGAGGAAGACAATCTATCGGAGATGAAGTGGTGGGGTGAGAGAAGGGCGAATAAATAGAGGATGCAAACAACCTTTCCTCACACAGTAAATTTAAAAGGGGTAAGTAACTTTTCATGGTTAAATATTACATTTAGGGCGATGATAAATTCGCGCCCCTGTAGGATGATTCGCACCCCTTTTACACATAAAAAAGCATTAAAGTCTGCCACAATTCACCTTAAAAGGGGTGTGAATCATCCTACAGGGGGTGTGAATTTATCATCACTCTACATTTATTTGGAGAAGCAAATTAAAATGTGACCGGATAGGATTCGAGAGAAGCAAGACAACATTAGCTTCAACATGTTGGAGAAGACTTGTGAGTGAAAAAAGTATGGGACATTGTAATAATGGGTAGAAAGGGGTTAAATTAGGGAGAGTGAGAAAGAGATGTGGCTATAGATAGTAAGAAATCTTAAAAAATCTTGTATAGCTGTAAAGAATAACAAACGATAACGAATGATAAATGCGTTCGTTCTCATATATTCGAGAAGAAAAATTATCTGTCGCCATAAATTGGAGGTGCGGGTTGGGTTGGGTAGGGTTGAAGCCAGCCCGAACTCAACCCAAAACTCTAAACCGTCAACCCAAACCAAACTCTCAACCTGATGAAGGCTAACCTAACCCAAACCGAAAAATTCATATCTCAATCCGAACCCGACCCGATTTCCTAATTCGGGTCGGATTGACCCAGTAATGGTGACATCTTTAGGTTTTTATGTTGTGAAACATGAAACATATAATGGTAATTTTTATTTATTTTTACAAATGTCAGGTTTTGATGTGCGTCGGGTCAACATGACACCAGAACTCGAACCCAACCCGACTCCTATTCAACTACCTCAACCCGAACCCAACCCAACTCAAACACAACCCGACCCATGGTTTTTTTAGCTCCTGTCACAAGTTGCACCCCTACTATAAACCAAGGAAGTAAGATTCTTCCCTAGGAGTGGAGGACTTCGATTCCAGGGTTCTCGAATCCGAAACTGGAATCTTCTCGAATCCCCAAAAACTGGGAATCCCGGTTCGAATTCGCCGGAAACCCGATTCCCACTTTTGGGAATTGCGGTTTATGATTCCCCTGAAACCCGATTCCCACTTTTGGGAATTGCCAGCCCGAACTCAACCTAAGACTCTAAATTGTCAACCCAGACCAAACTCTCAACCTGATGAAGGCTAACCTAACCCAAACCGAAAAATTCATATCTCAATCCGAACCCAACCCGATTTCCTAATTCGGGTCAGATTGACCCAGTAATGGTGATATCTTTCCCTTTAGGTTTTTATGTTGTGAAACATGAAACATATAATGGTAATTTTTTATTTTTTTTACAAATGTCAGGTTTTGATGTGTGTCGGGTCAACATGACACCAGAACTCGAACCCAACCCGACTCCTGTTCAATTACCTCAACCCGAACCCAACCCAACTCAAACACAACCCGACCCATGGTTATTTTAGCTCCTGTCACGAGTTGCACCCCTACTATAAACCAAGGAAGTAAGATTCTTCCCTAGGAGTGGAAAACTTCGATTCCAGGGTTCTCGAATCCGAAACTGGAATCTTCTCGAATCCCCAAAAACTGGGAATCCCGGTTCGAATTCGCCGGAAACCTAATTCCCACTTTTGGGAATCGGTTTAAGGTTATGTGAAATGCGATTTCCCGACGATTCCTCAAAGATTCCCAACTCCCCAGCGATTCCCCAACAATTTCATGGCGATTCCCCGGCGACTCCATCGTGACTCCGCGGCGACTCTCCGGTGACTCTCCGGCGACTTCATGATTCCCGCTTCTGACCATCCCGGGAGCCTTCGATTCCCACTCTAGCAACCTTGCTATAAACATTATATGCGATAGTTTTTAATAATAGTTGGTGTTTCTGAATATTTAGCAGCGTATTAATTATAACCACCACTAGTAATGTCTATTTAGTGACAGTTAATGGCATCCGTTGTTACATATACTATATATTTTATTTAACAAAATATCAATCACTTTGATAGGGAAGTGGACAGCATTGCCTCTCTAATTTACTTGGGAAAGTCTTATTACGTCGAAAATCAGGAAGGGAGGGTTTGGATCTTGAACATCCATGGGTCCTTCTCATTAAAGCCATTCTACCTGCACCTTACTTCTTCCTCCCCTCCCTTGCAACTTTCCAATGTTTGGAACATTTCAGGCCCTCACGACAGCATGTCAGTACAGAATCCATACTATTAACCATCTTCGTCAGTGCCACATTCTTATTGTCGATCATTGTTCCCTCTGTGTGGGTGTGGGTGAGACAGTGAACCATATAATCATTCATTGCAGGTATGCTAGAGAAGTTTGGGATAGAATCCATGATTTGTTCAGAATCTCATGGGCCTTCGCTAATCACATTTTCGAGCTCCATGATAGCTGGGTCTATGTTTTGTCGCCTGGCAATGGGAGGACTTTATGGTAAGCTCACATTGTTGGCCGCTTTATGGGTTCTTTGGAAAGAGAAAAATGCTCACACATTTAAAAAAGTTGTTAATAGTGTCCTCTTTTCTTTCTCACATATGCGGCCTCATATATTAGACGTTGTTGGAAAGAGATTTGCCTAAGTAAGAATCGGAAGGAGATTGTAGCCCCTAGATGGAAATCTCCATACCCCGGATGGTTTACATGAAATTTTGATGGTTCTAGCTTGGGTAATCCATGGTTCTAGTATTGGTGGAGTCCTTAGAGACGAAAACAGTGACATCAAGTGGGCTTTTTCTAGACCAATCGGTACCAAGGATTCCAATGATGTGGAAGTTAGAGTCATCCTCTGGGACATTAGATTGATGGCGGCTAGAGATTTGGACAATATTATCGTGGAGGGTGACTCCCTCAACACTATCAAATGGCTGGACAGAAGAGCTCCTCACCCATGAAGATTTTCAGAGTTCATGGATGAGATTTTCGACCATGTGGAGGGTCATTTAATTCACTTCAATCATGAAAGGAGGTCGGCATATGGAGAAGCAGACCGACTAGCTCAGGCGGGTGTGTAGATCGGAATTAGAGTTCTTTGATTTCTTACCTTGAGTTGTATTTTCCTAGTTCTGTTCTTCTCTTTGTTTTGTTTCCTTCTATGCCATGATCATCTTGGTTGTGGCTTTGCTTATCTAATAAGATCTCAACATTTCAAATAAAAAAAAATAAAAAAAATCAAGCACCATCAATGTACTCAGCGGAGATAGAGGGTCTTAAATCATTTCCCCAGACTAAAATACCTAATTAAGAGGCTTTGAGTGGTTAACAGCCAGTCACATTAAATATTCAACAGAAGGTTACTCCGGCCATCAAAAAATAATTGGGACATATGGTGGACCTCAATGATGTAACCAATTCAAATCAAAACTGATCAACGTGATCGGAGGGCTTGTCACTACTGAAAGATGCCAGCTAGCTCAAGTCCAGCACACTCAAGAGGATTCAAGGATAGACCCATCTGGGTCACTCGTGATCTTGATTTCTCATACATGTCTAGTTACCATTGCCGAACAAAGAATGAAATCGCAGCTTAAAATTTTCTTATAGATGTACATCTTCTTTTTATCAAGCTGGATCAACAGATGAAAATAGGACCAAGTGCAATAGACCCGTCTTGCCATGGCAAACAACATTTGTGAAACCGACCTATGATCTACTATCATAAATGTCGCAATGGGCACATTCCTACTTGGATTTGAACAATGATTGTTAAAATTGTTTTTCTCATATATCAAATCGAATATGTATGGTAAAATAAAAAAGGCCCAAAATAACAAATCCCAAATATATGACAAAATCAGCTGAAAAGTGAGCCTGTGTGGCTGCTCTTAAATGCAACGGTCCATCCTCGAAATGCCTTCTGCGATGGACGCTAGCAAATCCCAAATAGCAATGTTGGAAGTTGGAACCAACTATTCCAGCCAACTTTGACAGCTAGAAAAAGACTTTCGAAATTGATATTGACACCCTCGTCGATTGGCCCACATTCAGTTCACTTTTTTCGTCGAGGGCCATTAAAGAACCCGCCGTTAGAAATCCGGTTATCAAAGACTACTCAAAGTACACAATGACAAATAGCCTCCGGCAACCCATGGAATTAGCCGAAAAGAGTGTATGCAACAATTTAAGTATGTAATGAAGTAAAGAAAGAAAACAAGAGAGCAAGTAACACGAGATTTACGTGGTTCAGCACTTGGAAATCTGGCAAGTAGAAATTCACTATGAACAAAGGAAAATCACAAACAAGGGTAAAAACCCTTACCTCTCCAACAATGGTGAAAATCCCACCAACACTCAAGCAAAAACCCAATACCTTATGCCCAATGTCTTCACAACTCTGAAACACCATAAACCTTGGATTAAAGCCCTTGCAAGAGAAGAAGAAAAAGCAGAAACCCTTGTAGGGAAAAACCCTTTTCATGTAGAGAAAAGCCCTTAACCTCACTTAATAAACAAGTCACCCCACTTAAAGATATAAGCTCTCTTTAGTAGTCTCATAAAACACATTCCAAGAATGCACCGTTTTAATGAGGTCAAACCCAAGTGATTTTTACATCTCTATACCATCATCTCAAGTTTCTTCCTAGGGATTTCTTTTTGATAGAGTGTCCGTTTAGAGACGAGTTCAATAATAAATTAAAAGCTCTAACCCAATAATCTAGTTTCTATTTTTTTTAAGATTTGCTTTTGTTTTCAACGGGCATTTATTTCTAACAATGTTTGATATATCACCCATATATGAACATTGCATTTAGGTTTTAATTGAATGGTTAGGATCATCTGATGACTATAATTTTCAAACAGGTTGAACTACTGAAAATGTGGGCCTAACATCTAATCAATATAACCACATATATGAAGAAGTGGGGTGGCATCAACAGTTAGAATCACCCTTTCATAATGAGGGCCACCCAATCGACAGTGGAGATCAATTATCATAACACAGATGGGGGTCTCAAATCATTTCCCCAAGTTCAAAATATCTAATGAAGAGGATTCAAGGAGATTAGAGGCCTTGATAACCCTAAATATTCATATATCTAATATAATAAACCCGCCACTAGTGGTATAAAAGTCTTAATTGTGATATGAGATTTCAAGCATGAGTTATATGTTTTAGGATAGGACCATACCCATGTGGTGATTGATCAAGACGGTTAATCTGATGCACCATTACAAGGTGACCCAGTGGGTCCGGGTTCAATGTTGAACTAAGATCTTAATCGCAGTCTAGAATCATTCGATGAAAGTAGGACAAAGTACAATAGGCCCAACTTCCAATGGCAAACAACATTAGTGAAAGCAAGCTATGCTGGGTATCACCTACGCATTGCAGAATTTTTTCGCTAACACTATCACCATTGACAGAATGGAAAAAAGATTTACTAAAATGATATCGACACCCTCATGGAAAGGCCATTAGCTGATAAAATTCAGTACACTTTATTTTCATCGAGGTCCTTCAACTTTCTAATTAATTCTATTCGCATGGCCATTAGCTGATAAAATTCCATTTCAAGTTGAAGCTTCAAATTTTCGAACCCAACCTTTTCCTTTTTAAGATTGTCTCCTTCAATCTCAAACTTCTCCATGAACTTCTTGAGCTCGACTCTTCTCGATTCGAGCCCACGCCTTTTCCTTTCGTTCTCAAGATTCTTATCTATCGCTTCGTAGTTTTGATTAATCTCTCTCTTGAGCCACCGAACCTTTTCCATTTTCAACAGGCTAGAGCTTGAGCCACCAAGTTGAGCCATGGGTGTAACCATCTTCTTTGGTTGCAATTGAATCTTTTCCGTGAAAGAATCAAAGAAAGCTGTTGGACGGTCTCAATGGGGAAAGTTAACAAACTCTTGAGAAGATGTACTCCACGCTCATAACTTGGTTTGGGATGTTAAATTTATTAACAATGCAGTGGCTAGAGTTTAGGCAACTAGCCCATTCTAAAGATAGGTTACATGAAACGAGAAAGAATTACACAAGTACATGCTATTTGAGAGAAAACCATATCTTTCTGTTTACACCAAAGTTCCTTAATTTTTTATATTTTTGACTTCTGTTTTGATAGCTGTGCAAGATTTGCACATTTCTATAATTGAGAAGCTTGCCTATATACATCTAGCATGGCAATTTTGAGGGATGGGCAAATCTAGCACGTTTCCATCTTCGGCAATGTGTAATAGGAAGGGTTTATTGTTAGTGAAGTGTTTATTTTTATAGGGTGGTAGAAGTGTTTCTTTTCAGTTTAAGTAGGAGAAGACTTTGCTTTGAGGAATGATAAACTCAACAGTGCCCTTCCAAAAAAAACCGCGCCCTTACCCTCTTTCTATTTTTTTTAGTTTAGTAGGGCATTTAATATGAGATTTGTTTTAGTTTTTAATGGTCATTTATTTCCACTATTATCTCTCTGTTATGAGAAGAAACAAGTGCAAAGGCCCAAGGTGAGTCATGCTCGTGCAAGAGGTACGGCCCTTCAGGGGCGGAGCCAGGAATTTACACTTTGGGGGACTAATTTACACTTGCAAGAGGTACGGCCCTTGATATTTGATCTTTTTAAGGGGCTGCTGCTGGATCAAATATAAAGGGCACCATTCAATCGACCGTCCATTAGGAATCTGACATTGTCATCCATAACAGATGATCCCAGCTCTTCGATCAAGGGTGCTTAAATTCAAACCGTTCATAGGATGATCCAAACTGTTCAGATGTGAGAAGGAGATAAAGTTATACTATGGGGCCGACTTCATAGGATGATCCAAACCGTTCATTTGTTGGGCCACAACTTAAATAGGTTGCACCCCATATATCATGTCTTTATCCTAACCCTTTGATCTAAGAAGGTCCTCTATAGATCAGAGGCGTAGGATCATCCTATAAACATGATTTTCAGGTTACAACTTACTTACGTGTGGGCTAACAAATGAACGGTTTGGATCATCTTTTGAAGTGGCCCATATTATTTTTGAAAATTATTGGACTTCACACGCAGGCAGGTGCGACAAGGTATGCATCTTATATTAGGGCTGCAACTCGGGTCGGGTTGGGTCGGGTTGAGGCCAATCCTAACCCAACCCGAGATAGCATTCCCTCAACCGTAACCGACTCAACCCAAGTGTCGGGTTGAGAATGGCCAACCCTAACCTAGCCAGCCTCCAAATCGGGGTCGGGTTGGGTTCGGGTTGAGTCGGGTTGGATTCGGGTTCATATAAGACCAAATAGAAAAACATGATAAAACTAGAAGAAGGAGGCTGGGTTCGGGTCTGGTCGGGTTGCCAAGGCCTCAACCCTAACCCAACCCGAAATTAAATAGGGTTGGCTTTTCCCAACCCTAACCCAGCCCAACCCAAGAAAATGCCAACCCAACCCGAGCGAAAATCGGGTTGAACCTGCAGGTTCGGGTTGAGCCCAACCCAAGTTGCATCCCTATCGACTTACACTTGGTTTGACTCGCCTGAGAAAATAATGAAGAATAGAGGCTCCAAATATGGCATACTTGTGAAATGAAATGCGTGGTTAGGCTCATCCTTGGTGAGCCAAACGTGCAAAAATACATGATGTGCCTTGATGTGAACTTAAAATATAAGTGATATATTGACCCCTTGTTCTACTCGGGACAGCCGCCTCTACAGTATTTAATAATTTATGACTACTCTTTTACACTAGAAGGGCTGTCCCAAGTAAAAAACAAGGGGGCTAATATATCATTTCCCTAAAATATATTATGGGCCAACTCATGGTGTGCTTCACTTGTTAATTAAGGGGTATGATCAACCCACCTTTGGTATGTTTTAGCCTTCTTAATTCCATTTTGTTTTGGCCAGTGGAACAGAGCCTTTCAGCATTTCGTTTCGAAAAAGAAAATACAACCAGAATTTTTTTTTTAATAGTTAAATTTTTTTTTAAAAAAATCTACGAAATAAAAATTGCTAGAAAAAATATAAGAAACTATTATATGAACCAAATTTAACAAAAAACACATTTGATTGCTTAAACATTAAATTTATTGATACATGAGTAAAAGAAAGAAAATTAATAGCGGTTAGATGGGTATATAGAGAGTTTAGGTGGGTTTATATACGGTTTTTTCATATTTGGGGTGAAAATGATGGAAAATACCCTTCAAGCGGTTATAGAATGGTTAAAAGGCTAAAAGAAAAGCTAAAATAAATAAAGATTCATTAAGGGGCCAAATTATAATTTTTCTTTCAAAAAATGAGTTTTTTGGCCAAAAAGGACGAAATAAAACTAAATTTTGCCGAAACGGAACAAAAGATGATTCTGTTACATTTTTCAGAGAACAAAACTAAACAAAATTACTGACTAAGATTGTACCTACTACTTCCGAAATGGTGTCAGAGCTTGGTATGATTGCAGTGTGTTTGTGGTGTTGGCTGGTGGGGGAAGACGGAGGACGGTGGTCTATGGAAGATGAAGAGGTGGGGTGCGAGAAGGATGAATAAATAGAGGATGCAATCAACTTTTCCGCACACAATAAATTCAATAGTTTCACGGTTGAATATTAAATTTATTACGGAGAGTGTTCAAATTAAAAGTGACCACATAGAACTCAAGAGAGGCATGAGGAAACAATAGACTCAACTTTGTCCCGACAGTCCCGCTATGGGTACAAACAAGCGGAAAGCTATAGTTAATTCGCCTCAATGTTATGTCATGTGACAATGGCGAAGGCTTGACTCGGAAAGAAGATCATCTCTACTCAACCAGGCTTGTATATGTGATAATGATATCAAAACAAAAACTATTTCTAACATTTCAAACTCTTCTCATAAGGCTGATATATCACCTTCTTATATGTTGTGCCCATATGGTGTTGTAAATTTTATGTGCTTTGAACATCATTTTTTAAGAAAATGTCTCTTATATCTTAATTAGATTTTTTCTTTTAATTATTAGAAATAGGAAATTATAAATTACCAACGTAGGAACAATGTCGATTCCTGGTCCAAGCAAAGGGTATAAGAGATTATAAATGTACAGGGAATTAATTATGAGGGCTCCCGCTATACTCTATGTTTTATTTAACAAAATGGCAAGCACAATCAAGGTACTCAATGAGAGAGGATCTCAAGACATTTCCCCAAGTTCAAAATATCAAATGAAGTGGATTTTAGTGGTTAACAGTATTGGATCATTACCAAACAAGTCAAATTGAGTTGGTCACGATTAGTTACATCAAATTATCAAAAGCAAGGTTACTCGGGTCATAAAAGAATAATTGGGACATATGGTGGACCCAATGATGTAACCAATGCAGTTCAAAACTAATCAAGGTGATCAGAGGGTCGGCGACTCCTGAAAGATGCCTGCGAGCTCAAGTCCAGCACAATCAAAAGGATTGAAGGAGATTAGAGGCCCTGATTGACTAGCACATGTGCTTGGTGATCAAGACCGTTAATCTGTTACACACTGACCCCAGTGGGTCCGAGTTCAATGCCGAATGAAGATCTTAATCGTATGAATACAGTGTAATTAAATATTTCTTCCAGAACATATTTTTATCATGCTTGATCAACGGTCTAGAATCGTCCGATGAAAGCAGGACCAAGTGCAATAGACCCAACTCGCAATGGCAAACAACATTTGTGAACCCGATCTATGATGATCTATTGTGGCAATATGCTCATCCCTACTTTGATTGGAATTAAAATTGTTTTTCTCATAGATCAAATAGGACAAAAATAACAATGATGGAACAAGCTAAACTTAGGGGGTGGCAATTCCATCCATCCTTCAACAGAATGAAAAACAAGAAAAAATAAAAGATATTAGCTAAATGATGAAGGCCCACATTCACTACACTTTATTTTCATTGAGGGCTCTCCATTTACTCATTAATTCTTTTCTGACTTCCATTAACCGACCATATTCCATATCATATATAAGCTTCAAATATTCAAACCCAACCTTTTCCTGTATAAGATCGTCCCCTTCAATCTCAAACTTCTCCATGAACTTCTTGAGCTCGACCCTTCTGAACTCGAGCCGATCCAATTCACTTTGTTTCTCATCATTCTTAGTTATTTCTTGGTAGTTTTGATCAAGCTCCCTCTTGAGCCGAGCCTTTTCCATTTTAATCTTGGCAGAGGTTGAGCAACTTAGTTGAGCCATGTGCGTAGCCATCTTCTCTAGTTGCTCTTTAATGTTCTCTCGAAAGATACACATGAGAGGGGAAAATACTCCCTGAGAAGAATCTCCATTAGAATCTTGGGTCAGGTTTTGCATATTCAACGTAACAGAATAATGTGTTTTGAACTCTTTAAAATCTGAAAATAGATGCAAAAAAGGAAAATGTATTTGTGAAGAAGAAAACATAGTTATGAAGAATTTGATAAAGATTGAAAGAACAAAGTATATAATTAATCTTTTTAGAAGATGTAATATAAGATTATATTCACAAACCTTTCTTTTGCTTCCCACGTTCTCATCTTTCCCAGCCATTCTCTCTCTCTCTCTCTCTCTCTCTCTCTCTCTCTGTTAACGTGGAACTGGGATTTTTTTAAAGAATGTGTGTTTACAAGTAGTAGAAGAATTTTGGTTTTCTAATTTGGTAGGAGAAGGACTCTAGCTTTCCGATTTGGGTGGAAAGCCAAATTGGAAAACGATTTGCTACGACATGGACCCACCCACGCATACATCTATCTATTAGGCATCCCGCTTCATAAAACGCCAAAAAAAAACCCTAAAAAATTCTATAAACCGTATTGGTCTCGTATGCTATTTTATCTCTCTCTCTCTCTCTCTACCAAATCTATTGACTAAAAATAAGCACCTTCATTAAGTTTCTCGGTTTCCATATGCTATTTTATCTCTCTCTCTCTCTCTCTCTCTCTACCAAATTTATTGACTAAAAATAAGCAACTTCATTAAGTTTCTAGGTTTCCATATGCTATTTTATCTCTCTCTCTACCAAATTTATTGACTAAAAATAAGCACCTTCGTTAAGTTTCTCGGTTTCAATAGATTTAATATCTTTTTAAATTCCTAAATATCATAACCTTAATTTTTTCTCTAGCTTGAACTATTCGTGGGATTGGAAAACTCTCTCTCCAAAATTTCCCAAGTTTGAAAATGTAGATAAAATCTTCATGATCCTCATTTCCAAAAATTACTCCACTACCCATCTCGACTTTTCACCCTACCTATGTATAAAAATTTCCCATTGGTCGTTTCTGTCTTCTCATGGCTTTTCTATGTCTTTTATTGTTTTATGAAAAATTCAAACTGGGTTATTAAGGGACAGACTTAAGAAAGAGAACCTCGACTTAGACTTAGTCTGTTAGTGATTGTGTCTAACTTTCCTAGCAATAATTAAGTTCTTTTTTTGTTATTTTTGTGGTTTATGACAATAACTCCTTATCAAATTACCAAGGGATTTAAGCACTTTTTTTCTTTGATGTTTTCTATTATGTCTGAGGTATATCAATCTCAACTGTACTCTATTTATCAAAAGCTTCGATAAAGACTTGAAATCTGTCTCTTTAGGCTTTTATGATTTATATACTAAGTTCAAACACTACCTTGTTAAGCTCCTTTTTTGAAACGTCTATAAATTATCTATCAAATTTATAGAAAGGATGCCAAGATGCAGCTGATAGGTTCCTAATCTCTTCAACCATATAAGGTAGTGAAAATAGTCGAGAATTAACTCCACCACCTTATTCGAGTACGTAAAGAAAATCTCAACCTAAGCTATTAGCATGATAGCCTTACCTGACATTTATTCTTATTGATGTTTTATAAGTAAAGATTTTCTCTTTTTCATTTTATTTTTCTTTAATTCTGTATTTTCAATAAATTTCTTTTGATTGTTGTTTTCCAATCCCAAGGACTTTTTGACCCTTAAGTTGTTTATTTTTTATTTTTTTGCATTATCCATGTTATATTTTTTGAAAGCTAACAAGAGTTGATTAGAATATATCAAAGTTAATCATAAAATCCACTTTCTTAACTTTAATTTTTACCATTGTCCCCTCTTTATTTTATTTTCTTTGCCCTGTGCATCGCACAGGTTGTCACCAAAAAAGTAAGAAACGAAAAGAATACCATATTGATTTCCTATTCCAGTTTGCATTCCTAATTTTTGGTTAAATTTTTATTTGGACTCTCTCTCTCTCGATCCAAAGAATACCATTTTTACGTTGCTGATTTCTTGATTAGGTATTCTGGGCATTGTAAGATCGAGAGATAAATAGCTTCAAGACCGGTATAATTGGTCATTTTGAAGGGTGAGTTGTGGTGATTTTGATGGATTTCTGTAGCACCCCCAAATCTCACTCTAATTTCCACTACAAAAACACCCAGGCTGCTTTTGAAGTAATCTAAAATAAACTTATTTATCACGGTTGCAAAGATCACCATGGCAAATCAATGAAAGAATGAAGCCCTAATAGTTTTTTCTCCAATGAAAGATTAGATAAGAGAAGAATCATACATAGATATGGTTTTTGTCCCACGCAAGATTAAATAAGAGAAGAATTATATATACATATAGGGTGATGATAAATTCGCACCCCTCTAAATTAACATTAAGTAACGCAAAACGATTTTAATAAAGGAAAATCTCTACGAATACCGAATTTCTCTCTCTCTCTAGACAATTTCACTCCTTTTAACGCCAACTATTTCTCTAGCAAAATTATCTCCCTATCTTTCGTATTAAAAAAGTCCTTCCTTATCTCAATCTCTCAAATGTTACTAAGGCTGGGCTCTGTGAATGTCAAGATTTTGGGAAATCTTTCCATTTAAAAAAGTCCTTCCTTAAGCTCTTATCTCCTCATTAAATAGTAAACTGCCATTACGATTTTCCCATTTATTCACACCATGCACATTTGAGGGGGCCTTGATCGATGAACAATTCCAGCCACTAAGGCCGCTAAGAATGGGGATGGGCCCTATGAATATCAAGATTTTGGGATGCCCTTATCTCCCCATTTATTGATAAACTTTCATAAAGACGTTCCCATTTATTCTAAGTAGGGGTACAACTTGGGTCGGGCAGGGTTCAACCTGATTTTTGCTCGGGTTGGGTTGGCTTAGGGTTGGGAAAAACCAACCTTATTTAATTTTGGGTTGGGTTAGGGTTGAGGCCTTGGCAACCCGACCCGAACCGGACCTCCATCCTCTATTTCTATCTTAATTTTCTTTGGGTTATTGTATTTTTTCTGTTTGGCCCAAGGTGAACCAGAACCCAACCCAATTTCGGGTTAGATTGGTTGGGTTAGGGTTGAGAGATTTAGAGGCAGGTTAGACCCAAAAGATAACTAACAGAGAAAAATTAGGAAAAGTAATAACAGCCACGATTCCATATAACAAACACAACTCTAAAAGACTCAAATAAAATATTTAAAAGCCTAAAACTTAGGAGATTTATTTGGAAAAGATTTCCAGCCGCTTTTTGGAGAATCCGTATTTGGCACGTATCTTTCCTTCCCCCATACAAATGGCCTTGTCCTCAAGGTCAAACACGTTAATCCACCGGGATCCCAAATCATAATGGAAATGATTTTGTTGAGCAGCATAATTAAAATTGGACTTCCATCTTCAAAAATAACAGTTGCGATCTTGGGAACTCCACTTTCAAAATCCGCCATGATAAAACTCGAAAAGAAATATGACTTTTCATCTTTTTTGGCATCAATTCTCCCAGTTTCTCTACACGAACATCAACTTCCTCAAGTTTCAACTATTTATTTTCTTTGCACATTTCCTTCATCTCCATTTTGATTTTCTTCAAGCATTCCGCAAATCGTCGGTGTTCTTCCATCATTTTCAAAGCCAGTGCTTTAATCTCTTGCAAATCTTCACGTATCGATTCCCAGAACTCCGAAGACTCAGCCATGGCGCAAGATCGACAGTTTTGATACCACTTTGTTACGTGCCTAATCGGCCGTAACACAAATAAATAAAATAAAAAGGAAGAATAGGAAAGATGCTGGTTGGTGCGAGGCAACGGGGGCCTCCTAACGGTTCAAATCGAGAGGACCCATAACTCTCCTAGAAACATAGTTTCTATTTTACTGTAAATTCTCTTTTTTTATTAATGATAAACATGCCCTTTAAATAGAAGGGTTACATCCCACGTAATAGCATGACCCAAAAGATAACTAACAAAGAGAAAAATTTGGAAAAGCGATAACATCCACGATTCCATATAACAAACACAACTCTAAAGGACTCAAATAAAATACTTAAAAGCCTAAAACTTAGGAGATTTATTTGGAGAAGATTTCCAGTCATTTTTTGGAGAATCCGTATTTGGCACGTATCAAGTTCAAACCAGAAAACCGTGTTAGAAGTTCATAAGGTGACATTCAGGCTGTTCAACCTCAACCAGATACCAACTTTACAACAATCATGACGGCATTGAGAGCTATTAGGGGCACTCTAAAGTATTGGGTTGCATAGATGAGCCCTATAACCTGCCCTTTCAGAGACTTCAGAAAAACTCCATCCTCTAGGAGCAAGAAACCGGTCCTCGTTCAGGATCGCTAATGCATTTGCAAGAAGCAGAAAGCCTTCAAGCAAGGTCCACAAACCCATTCCTACACAAATTGAGATACTGCTTCAATTCATATACTAATTCAAAGAAATTTCATTGCAAGCCATTTTTCATTTTCCTTTCAAAGACAGATAAAAGTTTACAAGTGGAACTATAAAATTTCTCAACAGTTCCAAAATAACAGCAGACAACATTGGTAGAGCACAACTACCTAGTAGCTTTTAAACTAACAGAACAGACAATCAGAACTATAAAGAGCAAAACTAATAACTATATTACCCTATTCTTTCAATATCCAAAAAAAAAAAAAAAAAAAAACTATGAATGCTTATTTTTAGACAATGGGATGTTGTGAAATTTTCTACTAATGAAAAACTGAGATCAGGTCACTAAACAAATGAAATTTCCTTCAATGAGAAATTTCCTAGGTTGCCTGGATACCAATACTACAAGTATCTGGCAAGGACATCCTCCAACTACCAAAATCTTTGGATACAGATACGAGTGTGGAATATGGACTATAACCCTTTCATAAGATGTTAAATAGTTTAAATTATTTGTAGTTTGAATTTTGAAAAGTGCACCCATGCCACTCGTAAAACAAATCAACGCCTCAATTTTTAGAGTCCTCTCTCTCTCTCTCTCTCTCTCTCTCTCTCTCTCTCTCTCTCTCTCTAGCTTGCGGTTTTCATTTCCTTTATGAAGAGGAGTATTGAAAGAATAAAGCAGCATTTACACCTTAGTAAGCAGGACACTTCCAAGATATCTTCCACAGCTACAGGATTCTGGTTCCATCTTCCATCGTCAAGGGCATCAGTTTTCCATCTTCCATCATCTTCATTCAAAACTGTATTGCCCCCTCAAAGCTAAAAAGTAAGAATTACAGGCATAAAGATTCTTCATGTTCTACTCTTTTGGGCTGTTAAAGATATGGGTGTCGTCGGAATAGTAAAGATGAGTGATCTCTAATCCAGATCCCAATTGAAACCACCAATCACAAGGCTTATCCATCACCTGACTGAGCAACTCTGTTATAATTGTAAAGAGAAAGAAAGAACAAGAATCCCTTACTAAAGGCCCCTGGAAGTCTTGAAGAAACCTTTATCAGAAGCATTCACTAAACTAAGCACCAAGCCGAAGAGACACAACTTATTCAGTTATGCCATCTGATGCTAGACCCATCCTACCCATCAGATAGTCCAAAGAACTCTACTCCTCATCATACGCTTTCCCATATCTCAACAATGCCGTTAGATTTTATTTTCAAAAAAAAAAAAAAACACAATGCCTTCAGATTCTTCATTTTCTCCTCATTCGGGCTGCTTAAGAGAAGGGTGTCAGCGGCGTAGTAAAGATGGGTGATCTCTAATCCAAAGGATCCCAATTGAAACCATCAATCACGAGCCTTATCAATCAACTAACTGAGCAACTTTGTTATAATGGTAAAGAAAAAGGGAGACAAAGATCACCTTACTAAAGGCCCCATGAAGTCTTGAAGAAACCTTTAGGAGAACTCAGCACCAAACCGAAGTGACAACTCATTCAGTTACACCATCTACAACTAAACCCATCCTACCCATCAGGTAGTCCAAAGAACTCTATCCCACCTTATCATTCGCTTTCCCCATATCTGCCTTACAAAGAACACCACTCTTTCCACTCATACGGTAGAAGTCCACACACTCGTTGACTATAATCACACTATCTAGGATTTGGTAATCATGAAAGAAGACCACTTTAGGACTTCGATATCATCCCCCAACATCAACCCAGGTAGATCTGCCAACATGAAACTCATAGATGTTGCCCACAAGACTAATTGAGTGGAAGTGAAATAAACAGTCCCCTCCAACCCTTTTAGGGATGAGTGCATCCAATCTGAGCTCGTCGTAGAACTCCTAATACATAGCCATCAAATCTCCTCTAATTACCCCCCGGTAATTGTAACTTAGACCAACACTCGGACATGCTAGGGCCGCCTTCTATTGCATCAGCGGACACATTAGGTTTGGGTTTCTCAGAAATCCCACAACCCCTTGGAATTGACATTAGGGATTGTAAGGGCCACCTCAACTCTAGTGAATTTTTTAAGTGGGTTGACAACATCAACCATTTCTTTGAGTGGAAAGAACTCCCTAAAGAAAAGAAGATTAAATTTGTTACCATGAAACTAAAGGGTGTCGATCTTGTCTGGTCGAAAAAAATCCCGAAGAACTCAAAGAGGCGAGGCCAAGATGAAAGAGAAGATGAAGAGAAAGTACCCACATTCTTACTTTAGGGCAACTCTTTATTAGAGACTTCTGGGTTTCAAACAAGGAGCTAAGTCTGTGAAGAAATACATGGAGGAATTCCATCCCTTCACTGGCAGTAATGCTATTCTTGAGGATAAAGATAAAGCTATCGTTCGATATATTAACAGGTTACCCTTCTCATGGTTGATGAAGCCTTTCTACTAGTAACTTTGAAAGCTACGAAGATGGTCCATCAGTCTCTACGAAGGGATACTGATAGATGTTCCTCTAACACATCAAAGAGATGCCCCGTTATTGGTCGTGTGAATCCCAATTTGTCTCCTAAGAGCACTATCACGAGACCACATGTAGGTGAGGCAAACACGAGAATACTTCTAGGACCCAAACCACAAAATACCGTATTCAAATACTTCAAGTGCGGTGAACTAGGTCATAGGTCGTCTGAGCGTATGCGTAGGAAATTCAATCGTCAAACTAACTTGGCATGGTGAGTAGATGATAAGGATGAAAATGGCCTTGAAGTAGAAAACGGCCCCTTGATGGGAGTGCTCCTCATGAGGAGACTGATGAGCAAGCTCTTGAGAGCGAGCACAGTGACGCCACTCGTTGGGGATCATGGTAAGACAGTTTGTGTGATCCACCATGCCATGATGTCCTCTAAGATCCTAGAGGTGAAAAGACAGTTGAGGAGCATTATCATGCGATTGCACACCACTTGCAAGCAGATGGAAAACTTTGCATTATTATAATTGATAGTGGGAGTACAGAGAAGTTGGCCTCGCATTCAATGGTCGATAGGTTGAAGCTAGAGACAGAAAAGTTGGCTCCATATAACATTGTGTGGATCGAAGTTGGAACTGAAGTCCCGGTTGAGACGCAATGTCTTGTGAAATTTTCCATTAGAAATGTTAACAAAAATGCTTTTTTGGTGAGGCGTCACTCCACTAGGAATGTCATATTTTATTGGTCGTCCATGGCAATATGATTGCAAGACCACTGATGATGAAGAAAAAAATATGTACTCCATCCAATAGGAAAACAAGATCAAGTTAAATCTCACAAGGAACAATCCTAGGCTGTTGAAGGTTGTGCTGACACCTTAGGCGACAACAAATGAGGATATCTAGCCCAGAGAAATGAAGTTGTCATTGTTCTTAAAGTGAGTCTAAGTTTGAGGATGCTTGCAAAGAGGCAAAGACTATTAATCCTCATAGGAAAGAAAGAGGTTGAGAGTTTCTCCATCCCTCATAGGATTTAGCTGTTATTATAGGAGTAGAGACTTGATCCCATGAAAACTTCCTCATGGGCTCCCTCCTTTGCATGATATACTGTATTGTATCGATATAGTACCATACTCTAGTTTACCTCATCTCCTTTATATCGATCTAGTCCCATGCTGAATTGTATGGGCCTCGTTGGACATCAATTACACCGAAACGTCCTAAATTTATTGAAAAAGTGGCTTTCTCAATAAAGGATGAGTTCATGTGATATGCCAGCCATTTTAACTCCTTAGAAAGATGGGACAAGGAGAATGTTTGCCGATAGCTACGTCATCAACAAAATTACTTTCAAGGTATAATTTTCAATACCTAGGCTTGATGACATGCTCGATATATTGAATGGCTCTTTTCTCCAAGATCAATCTCAGATGTGGATATCATCAGATTATGACACGATCAGGAGATGAATGGAAGATCACCTTCAAGGTGAGGGTCTATATGAATGGTTTAGTCATGCCCTTTAGTGTATCCAACGCACAAACCTTTCGTGTGTGTGATGAACGAAGGCTCGATATATTGAATGGTTCTTGTCTTTTCTCCAAGATCAATCTCAGATGTGGATATCATCCGATTATGATATGATCAGGAGATGAATTGAAGATCACCTTCAAGACTGGTGAGGGTCTATATAAATGGTTAGTCATGCCCTTTAGTTTATCCAACGCACAAACCTTTCGTGTGTGTGATGAACGAAGTCCTGCAACCCTCTATTGAGAAGTTCTGCTAGTGATAATTTACTTCGAAAATATCCTCATTTATAGAATGAACCCCGACGAACATGTTTCCTATGTGAAGAAAGTACTTGACATTTCGAGGAAAAACAAGTTGTTCTTCAATCTCAACATGTATTTATGACGGATTGCTTAACCTTTTTGGGATACAGTGTACTGGCCGACACAATCAATGTCGACCTTGTTAAAGTTTAGGCCATAAGAAGTTGGCATGTGACTGAATCCATTAGTGATGTGCGATGCTTTCACGACTAACATCCTTCTATTAGCAACATTTAGCTCTTTGATAGCATCAATCACTAAGTGCGTGAAGGAAGGTGTGTTTCGCTGGACTATGAAAGTTGAAAAGAGTTTTTTTTGAAAGATGACATATTTCATTAATATTCAGATTGCATTCGGGACCAAGGGTCCTATCCTACATTACAAAATATTAGGATGAATTGACTCGGGTATACCCGAAACCAAGGTTATAAATTTCGTTTCGTTTCATCCGAAATGGACGAAACATGACGAAAACGAAATCTTCAAAATTTCGTTTCGTCCGAAATTTCGGTCATTTCGTTCGAAATTGACTGAAATTTCGGATTTCGTCCGAAATGGATGAAATTTTGAATTTCGTCCGAAATTGGCTATAACGGCTAGTTTGACTGGATTTTGCAGATTTTACAACAATGCCCCTGGAACGGCTCTTTTTGGTTTTTGACAATTTTAACCTCAAAATATGACCGTTTATAGCTGTTGGGAAGGGTATTTTAGTCATTTTTAAATGCACAATCAATTAAAAACTATATAAGTAGCCTTTTCCCTACCTTCTTATCCTCCACCTTCACAGAAGTGATTCTCCTTCTTTCTCTACTTTCACTTACATTATTTTTCTTCTTCTCTTCAACTCAAGTTCAACCTCAAGGTTCTCTTTATTTCTTTCCATTTCCTTTCTTTTATTTCTTACTTCATTTGTCCCCTTCTACTTCATTTTTTTGTAATTTCTTTCAATTATCTTTCTTCTAATTCATTTTTCCCCTTCTTCTACTTCATTTCAGAATGAGTGGGTCAGACTCGGGACCTTCTGCAGGAGCATCCTCTATTGGTTCGGCACCCACTAGATCGGATGACCCGACATGGGCTTACGGTACATTGGTTCCGGGTAAAAAAAAAAGTAACTTGCATATTCTGTGGCAAAGTCATATCGGGTGGAGGTATAACCCGCTTGAAAGAACATTTAGCGGCTGTTCCTGGTGAAGTAGCATCATGCAAAAAAGTGACTGAAGATGAAAAATATCAAATGAAGCAACTTTTAGATGCAAAGAGAAAAGAAAGGGCTAGGATGAGCCTATCCAGAACAGAGGTTGGAGGTTTTTATGACACACCAGACGAAGAAGAAGAGCAGGATGAAGAAGACATTGGCACAGAATTGCCTCAACGAAGAGGTAAAAAAGTTCTTGTAGAACCGAGTGGTACAAAAAGGAAGAAGAAGGGATCAGGAATATCTTTGCACCACGAACAACCCCTGGAGCCCAGCCAAGCATTAAAAGTGCTTTGGCTACTAAAGAAACAATGGATAGAGCAGACATGGCGGTGGCATGCTTTGCTACGATGCCAATCTCCCTTTCAACATTGCCAATTCACCTTTCTGGCAACCTATGTTTGATGCTGTGAATGCCGTGGGTTCGGGTTATAAGGCACCTACTTATCATGCTTTAAGGGGTCCCATTTTGAAGAATACAGTGGATGAGGTAAACAACTACTTGGAGGAGATTAAGATGTCATGGAGATACACTGGCTGTAGCATTATGGCAGATGGATGGACAGACACCAAGCAACGTTCCCTAATCAACTTTTTGGTGTACTGCCCTAAAGGAGTCAGATTCCTCAAATCCGTTGATGCATCTGGCATAGTGAAGAATGCCGATGAATTATACAATATCTTTGAAAAGATTGTCGGAGAGGTGAATCCGGAATATGTGGTGCAATTTGTAACTGACAGTGAGCCAAGTTACAAAGCTGCTGGGAAAAGACTAGAAGCCGCGTTTCGTACATTCTTCTGGACTCCGTGTGCAACTCATTGCTTAGATCTCATCTTGGAGCATTTGTGCAAACCGACTGTATTTCCTCACATAGCAACCACAATTGAGAGGGCTCGGACGATTACAAAGTTCATCTACAACCATGGAAGCCTCTTGAATTTGATGAGGAAGTTCACAGGTGGGAAGGAGTTGTGCCGCCCTGCTGCAACCAGATTTGCTACAAATTTCATTAGCAAACAAAGTCTGGTGTTGAATCGGAAAGCACTTCAGCAAATGTTTGTGTCTGATGAGTATAGTACTAGTAGGTTTGTCCAACACCCACTGAGTGAAGGGGTAGTTAGTACTGTGTTGGATAAATCTTTTAGGGACCAATGCAAGTACATTCTAAACATCAGCGAGCCTTTAGTGAGAGTGCTGCGTTTGGTAGATCGGCAGGACAAACTGGCGATGGGTTACCTATATGAGGCCATGGATAAGGCCAAAGAGAATATCAAGGAGATGTTGAAGAGAAAATCAGATTGCATGCCCATCTGGAGGATCATCGACCAAAGATGGGATAGGCAACTCCACAGTCCCCTCCATGCAGCAGGATATTTTCTTAACCCTGCTCTCTTTTTCACTCCTACCTTCTCTAGGCACAGTGAAGTAACCAGAGGCTTGTTGGCATGCATCACTCGACTGGTACCTGATGAAGCTACACAAGACCTCATCACCAATCAGATTGAGGATTATCGAGAGGCTAAGGGTATGTTTGGAATGAAGCTTGCAATCCGCAACCAAACGAAGTTGGGACCAGGTATATTTGAGTTGTTTGTTTAATTAAGTATAATTCATTTTAACTTTCAGTTTCTCAACAAATAATGCTTTACTATTTATTACTTTACAGTTGCATGGTGGAATCAATTCGGAGGTGACGTGGAAGAATTACAGACCTTTGCGATCAGAATCCTCAGTCAGACCTGCAGTGCGACTGGGTGTGAAAGGAATTGGAGCACCTTCGAATACATTCACTCTGCAAAGAGAAATAGGTTGGAGCACCAGAGATTAGGTGACTTGGTGTTTGTCCATTACAATCTTAAGTTTCGAGAAAGGTATACAACGTAATATAATGTTTTCAACTCTCACCTCATTACTTTAAGCTTTTAAGTTTAACCTTTAACATTAAACTTAATGTTTTTCCTTTCAGGCACTTGTTGAGGAAATCATCTACCACTAGTGACCCTTTGAGCATAGACCATCTGGATGTCATGATGGATTGGGTTGCAGAAGAAGAAGATGTCATATTCACGCCGGAAGACATTGGGTGGGAAAATCTTGAAGCACCTACTGCTGTGGTTGGGGGCGGGGACGACAACGACGACTTTCTCATGCCTCTTGAAGAAGATGTCCCTACTGGTGGTCCAAGTCGTGATGACGGCGGCGACGACGACGACGAAGAAGACATTGAGTATGATCATCCGTGTTATGATGACTGAGAGTTGTTGCTACTAGCTATTGTCTATGTTTCACTTTCATGTATCTCTTTTTTTAATATTTTTCTATGTATCAGACTATCAGTTGGACTTGTGCATGACTTTATGTGTTTAAGTAATGAATATGCCTTTTGGGACACATATTTTGGACTATTTATTAGTTTTTCATCTTTTTCTATTGATTTTTTATTTTTTTGAATTTTTCTCATATTTTGTAATATATTTTTTGTGTGAACGAAAAGTTTCGACCGAAATCCCACCGAAATTTCGTTTCGGTGGCCAAAACGAAATGGCGACCGAAACGAAATTTAAAACTATGCCCGAAACCAATTGAAAAGAACCCAAAAAGGGTTGTAAAAAAACACAACCTTTCCTTTCCCCTATTCTGTAATATCTTCTTTTACATCTTATCGTAGCACTCCTTCAAACCTTTCGTCTGTACCTTCTGATCTGTGCACGATTCTGGTTCCTCTAGGCCAATACCTCTTGATGCTGCCGGTAAGCTGTAACTCCTGAGAACTATCAAAGTTACAAGCTTCTAAAACCTTACCATTTGAATTCTAAGACTCCAGGACTGAAGTTGTAAAGACCCGGCCCCACCAAGGGTCGGGAAAATTAATGTCTTTAATTGAATCTAGGCCGTAGATCTTTCGATCAAAGATTAACGGTTAGATCTTCAATTTTGAATTTTCGAACCGTAACATATGTATATTAGATATTGGATCGGTCCCCAATCTGTAAAATTCTTGTGTATTTCCAGCTCGCATTAAATTAAACGATCCTAAAAATCGACGGTCATCGATTATTTTCGTCACTTTTAGTATAACCCATTTTTGGGGCATCAAATCTTGTCCGTTCGACATGATTTTGGTCCCGGCAGATGGGTATTTTAAATACCTATCCAACGAACTCAAGATTTAGCAATTCGAACGTGATTTGAGCAAGTTATGACCATTTTTCTGCTAGAGTTAGGCATAGTTACGAGTTTTGTCTTATTAGGCAACTTTTAAATTGTTCTATTTAACAAAGATAAATGTAAAAGTACCCTAATATAACCTAAATACTAATAATATATTAGAATAAGCTAGGAAACCAAATATTGATATTTCCACCCTCTTAAGTTAGTATTAGATTATAATAAGGAATTTAATAATTAGAATCCTGCTTAAAATAAAACTCTAGGCTAAGTTTATAAATAAAACTCATCTAGGGTTATTTTTAATCACCTAAAATTGAAGGAGAGAGAGAGAGAAGAAAAGAAAAGAAAAGAGGAGAAAAAGAAAGGAAAACAAGAGGAAGATCAAGAGCTTTTCTCCGATCTGATTTTTCGCCTTCGAGTAAGTGCCCGAAAAATCTATTTTTCGTATTTTTTGTTCGAATTGGATTTTTTTTATATTTTTCTTAGGGTTTTTAATGTAGAAATCCTATTTTTCTTACGTGAACTATAACTAGATCTACTTTAAAGACTTGAAGGGTTTGTTTACGGATGTTTTAATCCATATGTGTGATTTAAAGAGGGTTTTGTCATTGTTTCTCACAAAATCAACGCACAACAGTGGTTGTTTTTCTAAGATTTCATCGAGTAATTGTCTTATAGATTATGTATAATGTTTTTCAATGAAAAAAATGATACCTAAATGTATTATATATAGTTTCATGGTTGTTTTTCATTAAAATCAGCACAAAACAATGTAATTATGAGTTATTTGTAAAGATTCCACAATATATTAATTATATGACTTATATAAGCTGTTGTATGTGATGTATACATATATATATATATATATATATATATGATATTATTAAGTCCTAAGGGGCTGATTTTTGAAAAATCAGCATGTACAAAAGTTTTTATGGGCTATTTTATGTAAACCCTTTTATATACTCGCTATATAATGCATATATATTGTTTTTCATAGAAAATATAGTAAATATAAATAATATATAAACCCTAAAGGGCTGATTTTTATTAAAATCAGCACTTAAAAGGAGTTAGATAATTATTGTAATTATGGTTTTCGAAAATATCGGTTTAATAAGTATTAAAATAATGATATACAATTGTTTTTAAAAAGAAAATTAGCACTTAGGTTTAAAATTCAGCCTTAATGAGTTTTTATAAGGAAAAGGTCATAAATAGGATATGATTACGAAATGCGTCTTTTAAAGAAAGAGGTTATAGGTAGGTTTATGAGTAGGAATAGATTTGAAATAGATTTAATAAGTGAGAACAAAAAGGTTGAGATGAACAAATTTAATTAGAGAAGAAATTTTAGCACTAACCAATTAAATTGACGCTTTACATGTACCCTTTACAGGTTTACTTTCCGATTGATACATAGAGCTTCACGTCTCATTCTACACTCAAATTATAAGGCAAGTGATAGTGACTTTCATATTAATGGTTGCCAAGAATGAAATTGTAGTTATAATTATGTTTTTTGTGATTCTTGTTGCCTCTTACATACGATATTATATTGTTGAAGTTGATACCGTTCTCGTAATTGAAATTGTTGAAAATAAATGGAGCATGTTAAAAGCTAACCATGCAGGTGTAAGAGAGGCAAAAAGCCCTCATTGTAAAGAGGGAAAGAGGTACGTATAAAAAGCATGATTGCATACATGGTAATTGTGGGAGGGAGGCCCAAAAAGGGAGACCCCCTTGGATCCAACCTTGGGCATAGCGCCAAAAGCCACCCCGACTGAGAGCGTACGACCTCGGGCTGGTGATGCATATTCGGGTGGGCCCGTACAGGGTGACCCAAAGAAAATCCTAGAAAGGATTACACTTCATTAGGAAGTGGAGAATCCTTGATGGTTAGTGATTGACGGCCAGGCTAAAAAGCCACCGCTAAGCCAAAGGCTACCATAAAATGCGCAAGAAAATGGGATATTGCCGTATGATCACTGGGGATAAATGACTGCATTTGTGATGAATTCATGCACTTGCATCTTTCTTTTTCATATTACTTCATAAATGGAATAACTAATTGGCATGTTTCTTATTTAGTTTCACTTTTTATATTACCGTTGTTGCAAATGACTAATCATGAGAAAACTATTAGAATGCGACTTGTATTTTTTGTGGACTCTTACTATGCGAGCCACTAAATGATTTTGCTCAACATTTGCTGACCCCAATACCTCCACAGGTTTCAAGAAAAGCAATGAAAGATCCTTTGCATATGAACAAACCTAGAACAACATCACCGGGTTGGGGAGCGTAGTCGTAGAGTTAGTGTTAGTGTTGGGAAAGACGATTCCATCGCATTCCGTAGTAGTAGGTGATCTTTTATTTTCAAGAATTTGTTGTTATGGAATTTATCAATCTTATGGAATTAATATGGCGAATTTTATTTTGTTCCTCTTGCAGTGTGTCAGTTTGTTTCCCTGTTTGGGGTAGCGATTCAAGTTTTGGGATTTTTTTTAAAAAAATTACGTCAAAAAAAATTTGCCCAAAATCCGGGTCGTTACAGAAGTTGAAAAGAGTTTCAAACTAATTAAGGTTAAGACCATGAGTGCTCTGTTTCTAGCACTCACGGACTATGATTAAATCTTTTGAGGTTGACTTCGATGCCTCACATGCAGGGATAGCAGTTGTCCTTAGTCGGGAAGGACACCCTATAGCCTTCTTTAGTGAGAAGTTAAAAGATGCAAGCCTGAGGTACTCAACATACAATGTTGAATTTTACGTCAACGTTTACTCTCTTAAAATTGCAGGCACTACTTAATCCAGCGAGAGTTTACGCTTGGGTAGGAGGTCATATTTGCTTAGGACCAAGACAAGTGATCATTTCTTTTGATTCTCTTAAGGACTGGTACCCTACTGATCCATTTTGTGGTCCTATTAGGGAGTCTTTTCAGTCGACAGATGTTGACCCGTTCGCATTTTATGGTGCTCGCTTGTGCATTCCCAAGGGATCTTTACGTGAGAGTTTTATTCATGAGATTCATCGTGGAGGCTTGGCATGGCTTTTGGGCAAGCTAAGACCATCAGCTTAGTGTATCAAAGATACTTTTGGCCTATGTTAAAACATGATGTGACTCGTTACATGCGTAAGAGAATGACGTGGCAGTATTTTAAAGGTCAATCTCAAAATACTAGTCTTTACACCCATTTGCCCATTCTTAGTAGACTTTAAGGGGGATGTCGGTATAGATTTTGTTGTAAGTTTACCTAAGATTGCTAAAAAAAATTGATTCTGTCTTTTTTGTTGTTGACAGTTTCCTTAAGATGTCTCATTTCATTCTGTGACAGAGGACTTCTGATCGTAGTTGCTAGTTCGAGAAGCAGCCAGCAGTCAGGTAAGCAACAGGGAAGTATGAAGGGAGTCGACAGAGAAATGTGAAATAATTAAAAAATCAAAAATTTTAAAAACAAGGAAATTTCAGTTTCCAACCAAAATAAGGAATTTGAATCCAACCATCATAAATTACATGTAACATGTATATAAAGGAAATCATTGTCAGCTCAAATGCCTCTATTGACTAGTGTTGACTAGTGTCTGACTCATAGAAGCAAGAAACGCCTAGGGTAGGTGGGAAACGCATTTCCACGGAAACGCGTTTTCGAAACGGGTACGAAACGCTTTTTGGAAAATGGTGAAACGCCTGTGAAACGTATTGGAAACACATTTCACTTCCATGAAAACGTGTTTCTTGGAATTTTAATACTTTTAAAGGGTATATGTAAACCCCTTTAGTTTTTTGTGAGCAGCCGTATCTAGTTTAAAGATAAATACAATAAAGAGAGCTGTCCTTATCAATATATGTGTTACCATCACATTTATGTGTTTCACTAGAGTTTCCTTTAGGTTTCACGTACATTTCACTAGAGTTTCCTTTAGGTTTCCCAAACGTTTCCCTTGAGTTTCCTAAGACGTTTCCAAATGCGTTTCACATGCGTTTCTCGTTTCCCTTTGATTTTTTTCACACGTTTCACGTTTCCGTTTCCTGTTTCCGTTTCCCGAACTGGCAACTATGGCCTGACTAGATGAAAAAAAATTTAGAGATCAAATTGGGAGAACTCAAAGCAATTCTCAAGGATCTGCAAACGAAGGGTGCTGCTAGCAAATTACTCACACTCCTACCGCACAGCCAGAAATAATTCGGATACCGAAGTTTGGGATTTAATAATGCTTGAACATAATAGAATTTGTGAATTTTTAAAATTAGCAAAATACCACATCGTTTGGAAGTTATGATTTTGAACCCGCTGAGAATGACAAAAAAATGTCAGGTTTTGTACTAGAACTGGAAAGTTGACTTTTTTATCCTTTTAGATTTGGGTCTTGAAATTATTTTTAATAAATCCAAATGGCGGGTATTACCTTATTTGCATGCAAATCTTAAATGACTTTGCATGTAAATACCATGTTCATTGTATTTCCAAACTTTGTTTCCTTGTAATTCTGTAAATGATACAGAGCAAATATTAGGGAAACGCGCTTCCCGCATTTCGAAAATGCAAATTTTGGGAAGCGTGGCGCTTCCTGCTTCTGAAACGCGCTTTCCACCTTCAGAGGGCATTTCCGGTAATAGGTTTCTGATAATAGGGAGCAAAATAGGGTTACACTGCAATTCAAAAGTGCATATCATTCATAAACAAGTAAAAACCAAAAGTGGCCATTCGCAGCTTAACAAATATGTCATGTTGTTCTGCTGGCAAGGGGCCTAAGCAACGGGACTTGATCTTACACCGGGTTTGCATACTATTCCAATGACCATTAGACAAATCATCCTTTACTTATGCTAATTTTGCATACAAATCCGGAGGAGGCGGCAAGGGAATGAGTACCCCGTCGGTCTCTGGATCGAGGTCCACATGCTAGCGACTCTGAGTTATTTAGGTACGTCTTGGTTTTGAGCCTTGGCTCCGGATCAAGAGGTATCTCTCATTTATATCGTCACTCGTGCTATGTTATGAGAGTGGCACCTATTTTGAGAGTTCCTTGGTAGAGCTCTCCTTCATGTGGATGATCCAGAGACCGACGGGGGACTCATTCCCTCGCCGCCTCCTCCGGATCGGGGTCCACAAGTAGTTCCATTGACTATTAGACAAATCACTCTTTGAGACCATCCATGGCCATCTCATACCCTAGCTTTTAGACTGTACCCCTATACTTTATCATGGGAGGCACAATGCCAAGGCTCGCAACTTCTTCCAACACATAAAATAGGTACAACAAGAGGTGTTAGAGACACTAATATTAAGAAATGACATGTACATGACAGCCGCCAATTAGCATTGTAGAGGTCATTCATTCCACGTTGGGAACTAGTGACGACATTCCTTCAACGCAAGTAGCTTATAGCACGTTTAAGACGGAGAAGTGTGGACCATATAGAATCATTAAGAAGTTAGGCCCAAATGTCTATCTCTTGGATCTTCATGAAGATTTTATGACTTCTCCTATCATAACATCGGCAATCTATATTAGACTCATGGAGATAAGCCAGAGCCCGGTGACATTGCATCACTACCCTTCAGGTAGAGCTCATTAGTAGAGCCGTAGAGGATCACGTAGAGGAGATCGTGGATGTCAGGATGACGGAGACCCACAGAGCAACTCATAGGAGGTATCTAGTTCGATGGTGAGGACCAAGGTCCTGAGAATCGGATTGAATCGTAAATCGTAACAAGGTTCGAAACGTATCGAATAGTAAATCGGATCGTAAATCATAAGATTTTTCTGATTTATACATAAAAATGAGAAAAATATTAAAAAATATAAAAAGGACAAAAACAAGAACATAATGAGTAATTACCTATTTTTTCATTCAGAACTATTAAATTAAATATAAAATTCCATGATCACATCAGTAAACAAAGCACGTTCTCAATTCTATAATCATCATCATATTCACTTGCATAAATCTAAATGAAAATTTAATTAACTGAAAATCATGTAAAAAAGTAGCGCTCTCTCCCTCCCTCCCTAGGTTGACGGAATAGGGAGGGAGGCGCTTTCTTCTCTCTCTCTCTCTCTCTCTCTCTCTCTCTCTCTCTCTCTCTCTCATCTTGCCCTCTCTCTCTCTCTTATCTCCTTTTTATCTCTCTCTCTCTCTCATCTTGCCCTCTCTCTCTCTTATCTCCTTTTTTATCTCTCTCTCTTTCTGATCTCTCTCTCTCTCTCTCATCTTGCCCTCTCTCTCTCTCTCTTATCTCCTTTTTTTATCTCTCTCTCTTTCTGATCTCTCTCTCTCTCTCTCTCGATGGGCAAGGGAGAAGATGGTGGTCGAATGTTGCCCGGAGATGGGCCGATCTCGCAGGAATTGCAGAGATGGTGGCTGGAGGGGTGGAATGCCCAGATCTGGGCTCGAGAAGGCCGAATTTAATGGTGAAAAGGCCGGATTTGGTTAGGGTTGATGGAGAAAGTGGATGGGGGAGCCGTCGAAGGCTGTGGAAGGGGCCAAAGTAAGGAAAAGGGTGTCTGGATTCAGGGAAAAAAGAGGAGGTTGGATGTGGAGGTGAGGGAGGTTGTGCACGGCGGCAATGAGACGCATTAGTAGCTATGTAGAGTTAGGGTTTGGACGAGGAGGAGGGGAGTATTAGGGTTGTTAGGGTTAGGGTTGAAAGGGGAAGGAGGAGGGGCGTATTATAGTTTTTAGGGTTACGGTTTAGGGTTAGGGCTTGGAGTATAGTTTCAGATGGGATCTGAATGATTTGATTCTAGTGAGGAGGAGGATTCTGATTTTTGGGTTAGTGGAAGTATGTTTTGGAGAGGATGATGGAATGATTTGATATATTTTTAATAGGGAGCCGCCGGTATTTGGTGGTGGTTCGAGGTGGAGGACGTCGGAGATCGGATGATGATGTTGGGTGGTTGGCTATCATGCACGGTTAGGGGCGCACAATAGCTCTGGGCCTTTGAGTAGGATTTTTGAAAATCGAATTTGCCAGCTGGATTGTGGTGGAAAAATCGGTGTGACGTGGCAGGTCACGATCTTGACTTGGTGGGCCCCACAAATATAGCACTTTTTGCTGGATTCGGTTCAATCTAGGCTATTGGGTAATGTAAAGGGTAATGATTTTTTCCTTTGGGCCAAGGAGAATGCTCCTGGGCAATTCATACTATGTAAATCTGGTGGGACTATTGGTCCTCATTGTAATTTTGCTGGTATGAATATATTTGTCAATTTTCAAGAAAAAATTCTTGTAGCTTTGAGGGTTTTATATAGAGAGACTCGCTAACATGTTATGTCAACTGGCTTCTTGCATAAATAGCTAGACAAATATGTGGAAGTATAATCAAAATGCACATAAAAACATAACAACAATCAATAACGCGCATTTATAGATGATTGGGGGAGAATTAATAAATGATTCATTTAGAGCTAATTGTTCAAGAATCAGAAATAATGTCAATTGTTAGCAAAATATTGTATGAAATATTGACAGTGGGCATCTAAGCTTAACAAACATCTTCTGCATGATTACTTAAAACCCAAATTGTTGGCAGATTCTTTCATTAAATAATAGAAAAAATCGTTGAAACTCTAATAACTCTTCACTAATGAAGATGTTCTGTCATATAAGCATTTGCAGTTCTGAATACCAGGTAAAGCTAATGACTTGTAATATAAGCAAGGATAGCAAAACTTATCATAACCATGAATCAAGTGAACTGATAACTGTCAAAGTATAAAAAATTAAATAACACTGTTGGACGCCGTCTCCAACGGCTTAAGCATTTGGAGTAATTGGTGGTTACACATGGTATCAGAGCAAGTGCCCTGGGTTCAAACTCCTTGATATTAAAAATTCTCATGCAATGCCCAACCCAAAAAGAGGGGCTACAAGTGAGGGGGAGTGTGTAAGTATAAAAGACAGAGTATAAAAGATTAAATAATGCCATCTCCAACAGCTTAAGCTTTTGGAATAATTGGTTGCTTCACAATAACTAAATATATAATTAATTCAAAACAATCTCACCGACAAAAGAAAATTCAGCCAATTATAAAACCTACTTTAAAGCAGAAATATAATAAACAATAATAAAACTAGTGTGCAACAGAAAAAAATCCTATTTGATTTGGATTTTGAGAACCTATGGAATGGGATAAACCAAGCAGCTGATAATGTGAAGAAGTAGGAAGGATAAGGAAGAGGAGAAAAAATGGAGGAAACGAATAGAAAGAAAAAAAAATCCTCATTGGGTGCAGCAAGAACAAAAACCACGAATAGGTAGGTATGCCAATTTCTTCTTCTCCTTCCTCTTCTTCTCCTCCTCTTCTGCCCAGAAGACCAAATAACGAGCAGAAATAGCTCGAGCAGATATCCGGGTGCGTGCAGCCAAGCAAGTATGTCAATTTCTTCTTCTCCTCTTCTTCTTTGCTCGAGCAGATATACGCAAGCAGCAAAGTAGGTATGACGATTTCTTTTTCTCCTCTTCTTTTACTTCTCTTTCACTTCTCCTCTTCTTCTCCTCTGCCTCCTATTCTACATGGAAGAACAAACAAGGAGCAAAAAACCTCAACCAGAAATGCATAAAACCTCAAGCAAAAGCACGAGCCAAAAAGTTTAAACACAATTTAGGGTTTTCTTTTTTAGGTTATAACTTATAAGGGGTGGTTTATATTACGATTTATCATGTTAAAGTGGGGCCAGCAATAAAATCGTAAAAACTAAGAAAAAAAATGTGAAAACTAAGAATCGTGTGATTCATATGAAAGATGATTCTTATACACGATTTGAATCATTGAATAAACAAATCCAATCGTCCGATTCAAATCATGAATCGCATGATTTTACCAACCATGGAGAGGATAACCATTGACAAATTGCTCATGGGTGGATGAGACCGAGTTTGGACGCCTTCGAGCAGACCTTTACCGGTGCACTTTAGACACCTAGTCGACGGAGTTGAGTTCTTCCCAAATGTAGGGGATGTCATTTAGTTCTAATTCACTTGCTTTACTTGTACATTTTTTAGATCATTATCATTTATCTTAATTTTTTCCTTTATTGAGCCTAGACGCAAGTGTGAGTGCGCACTTGGAGATGGTGGGGTGTTCCACATCACTTACTTCATACCCATCCACCCCTTACCATTGTCCACATAGCCCATCATTTTCATACCCAAGTTCATTTCCTAAGCCTATGACCCACCACTTAACACCAAAGCCCCCACTAATACGCTAAACATATATAAACCTTCTCCCCCAAACCCTATAGCTACGTTTGAGAAGAAAAGAAAAGGAAGCAGAGAGGACGGCGTCGCCCCCTCCTCTCTCCCCTTACCCCCCGCCCCCTTTCTCTCCCTCTTGTTTCTACTTCCCGTTGTTGGTATCCCCCTTCCAGATATGAACTCTCTCTCTCTCTCTCTCTCTCTCTCTCTCTCTCTCTCTCTCTCATGTCCCCCTCTTTTCTCCTCCCCTTTTCCTTTTCGTCCCCATCTGCTTTCCCTTCTCTCCCTTTCTTTTCCTTTATCTTCTTTCTCCTTCCCCATGTCCCCTTCACTTTCTTTCGTTCCTACTCTTTCTAACCCGCCCCTTTATATTCTTGCTTTTCTTTCTTCTAGCTTCTTTTCTCATTATTTCAATCCCTTTCTCACAAACCGTAAACCCACCACCATACACACCTGAATCCAGCCCCTACATCCCCATCAAACCCCACCTATTTTACCATTGTCTGAAATACAAATCATCCTCCCCTCTTCACCTTTTGGGGTCCTCTTTAAGGGAAGATCTTATTGCTTTTTTTCAGTTATTGGCACTTTATCTGAACTGATTTTTTTATGGTTTGCTTTAATTATGTTGGATTCATTATGTTAAACTCCACTCGGGTAGATTAATGGATGTTCTAGTTGTGAATGACTGTTATGTCTTGTTCAATTTCTTTTTGGAAACATATGTTTGTTGCGCCAATTGAACCAATCCCTGTTATCAATCCTAAAAGTTTGCCAAATCTGATTTACAAATCCTGGGTTTGCATTACCTTTCTTAGACTGGACTTCAAATATCAAAGAATCATGTATACAGAATTGAGATGACTAGTTATAGGAGAATGCATGAATTGACTAACTATACCAATTACACAAGATATATCAGGGTAAATCAGTTTCCCAACAAGCCAATGATACATTCTTTCATCCCTAAGGGTTTGTTTGAATGACAATCCCGGCAAGAATCAGGGTTCTTTATGGACATTGGGGTGCCATATAAGCTAAAAGCTTTGCTTGGTTGCATGTTAACAAAGTAAAGGATTGGGATTGTAGCAGGCTGTCGGGGGGTGTCGGTGATGTGGCATCCCCGCTCCTCTCTTCACAATATGGGTTAAACTTCATGGAAAACACGAGTATTCGAAGCATCTCTCTCTCTCTCTCTCTCTCTCTCTCTCTCTCTCTCTCTCTCCGCCCAGCGCCCAATCCTCTCCCTCTCTTTCAATGGCTGGAGAAAAAAACGAAAAAAGAAGCCCAGAATCCTATACCGCCACCAAGGCCACCCCTCTACCCATCCCGCCACCCAGTCCCGCCCATCCCACTGCCCCTTCCGTTGTCACCCTCACCCCCTCCATCAAGCCTCTTCACCCGCCCGAGAAGAAGACGAAGGGGGCTACTGTAGCAAATTGTAAAAAAGGAGAAAGGATACGAGAATATCATTTACAATTTTAATTTACCCTTTTTGTTCTTTTTTAGTTTTTTGTATTTCCTACATCTCACTTTTACCCGTAAACAAACAGGGGGAACCCCAAGTAAGTTCTAGGGATTTCTAATTCCTATCTCCTCCCTCAACTCTGCGTATCCCGGGATTTAAATTGCATCTAAACAGACCCTAAGAAGCTCACTCTCTTCAACACTAAGATGAATTTTGTGTCCCATAGGAGACACAAGTCTAGCTTAACATGTGAATCCTGTCTAAAAGTTACATAGTATATTTACTTCGGGTTTTTTTTTTGAATGGCAGCCAACTTTATTGAAAAAGCAAGACCGAGATGGTCAAGTACAAAGACAAGAAGGTAAAAAGCACAAAACAAAGAAGATACACCACAAGGAGGGAAGAAAGATAGCAAACATAAGCAGATTAAGAGGGAAGATCGTCAAAGAGGGCGAGAGCTTCCTTAGTAACCCCCTCTCTCGCAAGCCGGTTTGCAACTTCGGTTGAAGATTTGCGGACGAGCCGAAAGACAATGGCAGATGAACTTTTTTTTTTTGAATGGTGAAAGGATTTCATTAAAGAAAAAGAGACCAAGGTCCCAAAGATACAACAAAAAACAAGATAATAAGGAAAAAAGGAGCAAAGAATACAAAGATCAGTAGCTAAGGAGGGAGAAAAACAAAAAGCTCTAGACTCTCCCTTGAAACTCCATCTCTTGCCCATCTCTCCGCCTCCCCAAGGTTGAAAGAGACCGAAGACGAAACCAATCTATGCTGAATCTCTTCAAATAAAGATGTGAATCTCCAAGGAGCCACATGTGGATCTCTTAGCCATCTGATGTCATTGAGGGAATTCCCTTCAATCACCACCTTATTCAAATCCACATTATGGAGCATTTTAATACCCTGATGAATAGCACAGACTTCCGCCTCGTTTGCCTTTGCCACCCTAATCGGTCCTCTAAATTCCCATTATACTACTCTTTCATCCCGCAAAAAACCTACAATGCCCGAGGGCCTTGGATTTCCCATACTAGAGCCATCAAAATTAAGTTTTAAGATCCCAAGGCCGGAGGTGTCCAAGGCTCGTTGATTTTGGGCTCATTGTTAGAAGCACTACGTATCTCCTTCCAATTGTGCCATAAATCATAGGCCGAAACAAACCTGAAGCTTTCTAAAGTTTTCATCCATGATATGGTTAAGACAATTGCCTTGTTAAAAAGGGACTGGCCTCCTTTAGAAAAGCCCTTGAATATTCTTGCATTTCATTTCTTTCCAAAGAACCCATATTGTGGCCAGAAAGGAAACTTGCCACAGTACTTTTCCTTAACTTTTCCATGGCACCATAGCCCAACTTTCCAAAAGCTCCAAGAACTTAGCAGGAAATACCCATTATACCCCAAATCTGGATAGTAATATGCCCCATACATCCCTAGTCACCTTACAATGGATAAGGAGGTGGTCGACAAACTCACCAGTCTCGATGCACAATGAGCGCAGTGATCGATAATAAGCATTTTCCTTTCCCTAAGAAAATCAATAGTCTGAATCCTCCCTAGTCATGCAGCCCATCCAAAAATACGTACTCTCGGCAGTGCTTGTATGTCTCGATGCACAATGGCAGATGAACTAATACGATCCTTGATTTCATCAAAATATTTATCAAACCTCCAAGAATGCTTAGGAGAGCCCATCCAACCAACGGATAACATTAAGGGAGTCCCCTTCCACCACTAAATTCTCTAACATCTCTTGGGCCAACATAAAGCCTTGATGTACTGTACATACTCCGCCTCCGATGCATCAACAACAACAATAGGATCTCCAAAAGCCCAAATAACCTTTACTCTTCATTTCGCAAAACCTCGCCTATCCCGGAGGGGGACTGGGGTTTCCAAGGCTAGAGCCATCAAAGTTGACCTTCAGGAATCCTACCGGTGGGGGCTCACACTTCGGTATATTTACAAAGTATATTTACTCGGCAATACAGCTTCTTAGATATAACAACCTCAATACCCAGAAAGAACTTCAATGGCTCCAAATCTTTGATATCGAAGATTTTTCAAGTATAGCTTTAGCTTGGTAATATCTTGATGATCATTGCCCATAACCACAATATCATCAACGTAGACAATAAGGATAGTAACCAGCTCCCTCTTCTTCACAAGTAGAGTATGATCTGAGGAACTCATGTTGCACCCCATGACAAGAATACCATTTTGAACTGCTCAAACAAAACACTAGGAGATTGTTTGAGACCATAGAGAGCTTTGCAAAGCTTGCAAACAATCTCTTTCTCCCCCTCGGGAAGAAAACAAGGAGACATATACACCTCGTTTTGTAGACCACCATGCAGGAAGGCGTTTTTCACATCAAGTTGATGCAGAGGCTAAGAATGCTAAGCAGTAAAAGTTAAAAAGAAAATATGAAACATGTCATATCCAGCCCCATCTCAATGGAATAGCCCTCTTAAGATAAATCAGTTTTATAAATATAACTACAGAAAAAGGGAGTCAAATGAGTAATCATCCACAAAGAAATCAATACAATGAAAGCCATCCAAAGAAGAAATGGTGAAGGAACCCACATGTTAGAGTGAATATGCAAAATGGAGTACCACTCCTAAAACCATGTGTAGGATAAACACTATGACAAGTTTAACCAACTGGCACAGATCACACTTAATTCGTCAAAGTATCATAAGGAATAGACTCACAATAGCCAGGTAACAATTATGAATTTTTGAAGCTGCTGAATGGTCTAAATGAGAGTGCCACATATGCACAGTATCCATACATAGTGACCAGTCTCGAGGAATGCAGATAGACATCCTCAGCATTAAAAAAAATAGAGCCCCTTATCCTCACGACCACGACCAAACGTCAGATCCTTAAGGCATAATGAGATGGACAAAAAATCACCATGATAGTTCAAGCAATGAGTAATGCTGCTCGAGCCTAGCATGTCTGAGCGATCAACTTTCAATGAAGCAAAGATCTGGGAACTTCATCTGGGAGTGAAGATCTTTAGGTGCGATTTTGATGCAATAGGGATCATTGAGGGGGAATTGACAAACACGATTTACGGGTAAAATGGAAAGAGTTTAGGGTCATAGAGGTTGTCTAATCAAATCTATGAGATTTGTGATCTTTGCAAAGAAATTGCACACATTCTCAAGTATTCCTAGAAGCACCAATGATTTAGCAGATTTCTTGCTAAATCTGGCATGCATAGGGATATTTCAACCTTCGCCACCTTTGTAGCTTGCATTCTGTAGACACCCCATTTTGTTTTGTTTTAATCGACAAATAAATTAGTGTGTTAAATCCATGTGAGAACCCCCTCTATCATTGATTTATATGTTTTAGGTCATTAATATCTTGATCTGACTTTACGGATCATCAATCGGGACAAAATAAGCTAGGGTCACTTCATAGCCCGGACCCTGATTCTATTCCGAGACCCGATTTCCGTAAATCGTTAGATCAGTGGCAGATCATGACCTGGGTCTAACCATCCAAAACCACCTAACCTCTCCTCTCATCCTAACCATCCAAACCTCACCTAACCTCACCTAACCTCTCCTCTCATCATAACCATCCAAACCTCACCAAACCTCACCTAACCTCACCTAACCTCACCTAACCTTACCTAACCTCACCTAACCTCACCTAACCTCACCTAACCTCCTATCCCATTCTCCTATAAATACCCTCTCATCCCACCATCAAAAAAAAAAAGAGAAGGAAAGAGGAGAGAACCCCTCTCTTAGAAAATTCAAGCCCTCTCTCTAGACCAAATCCCTCTTCTCCATAAGTTTGCATGGAATATCGTCTACAAAAAGGTATGCCTTTTGGAATTTTATTTTCTTTTCTATATTTGTAGGATTGAGTGTTGTTTTGCGTATATTTTGGTTGATGTCATGTTTAATTTCGTACTAGTTTGGCCTTGGTCATGTTCTCACTTATGCTAAATATAATTAATGTGATGGGGTCATTAGAACCTATTTGTGATGGGATTTTGAAATCATTGGCTTGTTAGGGAATTTAGATTTCTTTTGGGAAAACAATTCATTAAAAATTTTGAACATTTACAAGAAAGAAAACTTGAATTTTACGTGAATTATCAAAACCCATTTAATTTGGCTTACAAAATCTCCATCTTTCAATTGATAACAACAGCCCCCACTCCAATTTGATAACAACAGCCCCCACTCAATCTCAAGAACCCAATATCCATACCCCACCTTGCCAAGTAGATAAAAACAACCCCTTTTTCAAACATCCCATTTGAATCTAATCTCAGGCCCATTCAAGCCATTTTTCATATTCACCGTCTTTTAATCACTAAAAAAAATAAGAACTATCAAAAGAAAACATGGGGGTGCCAATATCATTCCCGTCATAGTGCTAGCTGTTAGACTTTAAACAGATTTTTCGACCTCTAAACAACAGAATCGTGGGAAATGGTTAACTACAAAGTAGTAGATATTTTCGTGCCGTTTCCAACGAGTATTCGTGCTAGATCAGACAGCGAGCGGTTAAAAAGTTAAGTCCAAAATGGTTGCGGCACACCTTTAGGCATTTCCAGTTTAATGTTGCTGTCCTTTTGTTTGCAACACAAATTCGAACCTCTAAATCACAGATTTACAAACAATGGAGAACTACAAAGTTGTAGCCCTATAAAAGATCTTTCCAACGCATGTTTGTACGTTGAATTTGGCCAAGCGGTTAAAGAGTTACGACAGTTTTAGTGGGCTGCATTTGTCAGATCTTTTAATGGTCAATGGTTTGTCGAATTTGTGCAATTGTCAAAACTTGGTTGTGTTAACGTCATTTTCCAAACCAAAATCGAAAGACATTAATCTAAAGTACATCCAACCTAAAATTAACAAAACTAAAATTCACCCATTTAAAATCCACTGATAAAAATCCGTTAAAAGCCATTAACCAAAAGACCACTAAAAATTTCAAATGAAACTAAAACCTTCTAAATAAACAACTTTAAAAGCTACCAAACACACTAAATACCTTCAGATAATAAAAGCTTCAAGAAAACTCTAAAAGTTTCCACAAACCCAAAAGAATTCGAGATTCCCAAGAGCCGGTGGATTCAAAATTCCTTTAGGAACCCTTAGAGCCCAATTTAGGAACACTGGTGTCGTGTCGTGTCGTGTCCTAAGTTTTAGGGAGTCCTAGGTTTTAGGGAGTCCTAGAGTCAGGAGTCCAGCCTCATCACGGACGTTTGCTATGTATAGCAACCGTGCCATAGGTTTAGTTACACTAGTCACCCGATCTTTTCCATAGGACAAGCCTAGTAAACTAGGATGTAGGCTAACCTGCATTAGTCTAAGGGACAACTTGCATTTAGATAAGAATCATATAGCATCTTCGATGAAATCCTAAGATAATAAAATCCTCAACTTGAATTAAATAACTTCTCTTAAAACTGTTGAAACAGTCAATCCCGTCTAGGTCGGTGTCTTAGTTGAGTTAGGCATATGTAACTTAGCTTAGGTGCACCGAACTACGTCGACTCTGATCCCAGTAAGGCTTGGGTACGTAGGCAGCTTGGATGTCTGATGGCATACCACCCGCGAGTCGGCACCACAACAAATTGTGGTGTTTTGTATATTAATTTTCTCGTAAATACTTAATCAAATCACTTAGGACTTTCCATGAAATTAGAATTCTAGGAGAACTTTCACTTAGATTGAATCCAGACAAATTAATAAATCAAGATACACATTTAGGATTCTCATTGAAATTAGATCATAGGATGCATGTCACTTAGTTCGCACATTAACATAGAGTTGAATGAGTCATTTAAAATAAATTTAAAAGAGTTAGCTTTTGGAATCGAAGACCGATTATCGGGCAAGAATGGTGCATGTGGCGGATAACTCCCCATACCTTCCATTCTCGTAACCAGGTAGCGAGTCTAGATTTCTGGTTAATTTCGGGTCCTAGATCCCACATCTAGGTGGCGACTCTGTCAGTCTCTTTCGTGTGGAATTCGGATTGCCTTAGTGATCCCAAGTTCACATGAAAGACGAATTCAAATCAATAATTAAATGCACACGCCAATCGCGTGGGTACGGGAGACCAAGAGAGAGAGCGCGGCGGCTCGCGCCCCACCCCTCTCGCGGGATCAGGGTACCACAGTCTGGCGACTCTGCTGGGGACCACCTAACTTCATTAAAATTTCAAAAGATAATTCATTTGAATTTAATTTAACTGGCTCATAAAAACTCTATACTTGTTAGATTAGTTTGTCTTGTTTTATTTTCTCATCACATTTTACTCGAACTTAACCTAACAAAACCTGAGGGCATCATAGATTGCGCAAACATATTGCACACACTTACATCACTTGCATCTAAACTCTTGCATCTCACGTGCACACACGTCCTATTTTAGGAACCCGGAGTGTTATCTAGCATGGTTGACTGGGATTTCATCACCTGGTGCCTCTGTGCTATAGAAGCATTCCACCCTTAGCCTAGTACCTTTATGGTACGTAAACGGATCTCTTGTTCACGTACTGATACGCCGGACACTGGTACAGTATATCGAACAGGGATTCGCGCTAAGGGAACTCTTGGCCTTAACCCTAGATTAACCCACACATGCATGTAGTATACGAACACATGTGCATCATGTGTGTGAGCCTAGTTTAGGATATCCTACCCATTGGTGTCTAGATTAGGCCGTGGTCCATCTTCCAATGGTCACGATCGGTCCTTAGATACACGAACAAAGTCATGAGTCGAGATTCTCTCTCCACTCCGATAGATTAGGATTAGGGTTGATGCCTTCAGGTAACACTGATAAAATGTGAAAAAAAAAAAAAAAAATTTCCCTTTGGGTTAGGATATAAATCCCATAATTTTCAAAGATCTCATAGGATTAGTCATTCATGATCTATCCGTTGAAAGCAATCTTATGCTATCTCATCTAATCTTTTGATCGTGCGTCTTTCGTTCTTCTGTCATACGATTCGATCGTATCTTCATGCCATCCCCTAACTGGCAGATGCAGAATCTCACAATCTTTCGATTATGCGTTCTCATGATCTGATCATGCCTGGTCCAGATAATCCAATCTTGCTTGTACCCCTGGTCTGTTCCTCCTCTAGGGGCTACCTTTTTCAAGATTATTTTGCTAAGTCCTTCAGAGTTCACTCTCAGAATCATTGAGCTAGGGGCATTTCCCTATGCGAATCAGTCATCATTGTCCAAAATTGAAAGTATCAGCCATGATGATGTTCAGAACGAACCAGCCTTCGCCGAGCCTTCAACGCCAAACAGTTGCAGCAGTTAAAGTTTTAGTCACTTACTATTTTATGTTGAGTCAGTCATCATGGTCAGTATAATTGTTGAGTCCGGTCTTACAGTTAAAGGTCAATGCCTAGTCCAGGCAAGTTATCTTCTGTTTCTCTTTCTTATTTAGAGTTGTGAATCGTGAGCATGTTCAGGATGGGTCGTCTGATGTAATAGCTTTTCTTTAAATAAAATTTCAGTCAGTTCCAAAAAGTTCACTTGTGTCTGTTCTTAAGTGTGCTTCTGATCTTAAAATAAGACTCCCTCCTCAAATGAGGACAAAATTGACGAAACTCCACTTGAGTCACAGCAATTACTTGAACGAGAGGAGGAGCGCCAATCCCAACCTTTCAAAGATGAAATTGAAATGATAAACACTGGCACTGAAACTTTGATTCAGTGAATGCCGATTGAAAATACATTACCCTCTAAAGAGTGTGAAGAATTGATAAAATTATTTCAAGAATAAGAAGATTGTCTAGAAAAGCTACAACCGATACCAGGGGCAAGACATAGATGGAAAGCTCAAAGAAAATGAAGAAAGTGAGAAGATATATGCTATACAAGGGGCATAGAGTGGAAACAACTTTCATATTTCCAATCAATGACCTTGGTTCTCAAATTCATAAAGCCAACAAATTCAAGATGAAAAGTTCAAGAGCAAACAATGAAAAGTGATCATCAGATATCGAGAGTACGAATCCATAGATGGAGGATGTCAAAGAACAAGTTTCGCTCTATGAAAGTCAAAAGCACGTATTAGAATCTTGAAAGAAGAAGATCCATTATCTCTTACCTGGAAATGCCGTCAAACTCCGCGAAAAAAAAAAAAAAAAAAAACAAAAGAGAAAAAAAAAATAATCAGTACCAGAGGGACTCTAGTAACCTAGATCGATTCCCAATCTGAACATCGAAAGGCCTCCTTTGGCCGATTAAATCCCAAAATCAAAACCCAATGTCAAAAGAATACCGATTTGCAAACCCTTCGAGCCTAAATCAAATTTTCTTGAAAACCCATCAAACTTGGGGCATTCCCCCGAACTACGCGAGACCTGATCCCTATACTGGGGTACGTAGGCAACTCGGTTGAACCGAGTTCGGTCGATTCAAAAAGGAAAAGAAATTCAATCCTTTCAAAAAAAAAAAGAGAGGGACAAGTTCCAAAAGAAGAGAAGTTAATTGTTCCAGAAAGAAAAGAAAAAAGAAAAAAAAAATCAAACAATTTATCTTCAAACTAGGGGCATTCGCCCTGAACTACACACGACCTGATTCCTACCTTGGGATATGTAGGCGACCTGTTCACAGGTTCGGTCGAAATCTTTGTTGAGCCTTAAGCCATTCTTTGAAAAGCCCTATCCTACCTATAAAAGTCCTTCTGGTGTTCAGAACTAATGAGCTAGGTCCTGAGATACAATAAAAAAATGAAATGATGATGAATAAGAAAAATAACGGAGTTTGAAGATCTGCTAGACTGAAAACCTGAAAGGGCGGTCTAGGCAAAATTTAAGATCATTCCCCTGCTAAGTTGAAAACCCGAAAGGGCGGCTTAGGCAAAAGCTAAGGGGATAGCCTGCTGGATCGAAAACCTAGAAAGGTGGTTCAGGCAAAAGTTAAGGCTAGCGCGGTCCGCCAAGTTAAAAACCCTGAAGAGGTGACTTGGTCACGGTAAGAGAATCAGTATAAGAAGGCAACAGCCGGTATCAAGACTGAAGATCAACTGAAGTTCAAGCAAATTCAAGTGATATCCTCGAAACTGGGGGCATTGAAGCTAAGCAATCTTAGGGGTCGTAATTAAATTCTTGAGGCATTACTATTTCGAGGAAGAAGTCCGGTGTTTACCAATTGAAAAACTATTCCTTGAAAGGATAGACTTACCAAACAAAACATTAACTAAGTCAGAAGCATCACTATGTTTGTCAGTATAGTCAGTCAATCTTTATTATTCTAAGTTCACTCCTTCAGGGCTGCTCAATCCTTTGAGTAGTGCCTTTCATCTAAGTTTTCTCTTTAGAAAGAGTCAATTGTCGTTCCTATGTCCAAATGATGTAACTGTCTTGGTGAAGGAGGCCAGGCCTAGGCAGCTCCCTGCAATTATACCTGAAAGAGCTCGAAAATTTAGTCAAACAACTTCATTTCAAAGAAGATCAGCTCAGAAAAATTCAGAAGTAGAAACATCAGAAAGCCCAGCTTCCGTAAAAAGATCATACCCCAGGAAGGCACCTTAAGCTTGGAAGAACCTCAGATGCAATGGTGGTTGAGCCAATTTCTCAGAAAGATGAACCATTCAAATTCATAATTCCCTTCCGGTTAGTTATCCTGGTCAAGAAATGTTTATCTAAACACCTGTCAAGAAGCAGATCCCGCTTTTCCATGTTAATATCCAAGAGAGTCGTTGTTCTAAATTACCAATCTCAAATGTCTTGTTCAAGGTTTCAGTTATCAAAATCCCCAGAAGACAAGACCAGCAGTCTCTTTGAGAAAAATCTTGTTGAAGTTTCATAAAAATGTTCCTAATCCATTCTTGCTAGTAATGGTTCTTCGTTCCAAAGGTTTGCCGTTTCATCATTCGTCAAAGTCCTAGTTTCCAACATCTTTGTCGGGCACGATCCATAATATCCCCGATTTCATTGAGTTCAAAAAAATAAAAAATTCATCAAATCCAATCTTACGTCAAATTCAAGTTCATGGAAAATCTCTAAATTCTTCGAGCCCGTTTGTGAACGGTACCTCTTTTCTCGAGCCCATTTGCAAATGGCCTCGTCTTCTCCTTGAGCCCGTTTGTGAACGGTGCCTCATCTCTCGAGTCCATTTGTGAATGGTTTCGTCTTCTCCTTGAGCCCATTTGTGAACGGTGCCTCATTTTCTGAGTTCATTTATGAATGGTCTCATGTCCTCCTTGAGCCCGTTTGTGGACGGTGCCTCATTTCTCAAAAAATCAAAAATTCATCAAATCCAATCCCCAATTCAAAAAATCCAATCCTACGTCAAATTCAAATTCATAAAAATCTCTAAATTTTTCATTGTTGAATTCATCAATCAAAGCTATCTTGTGTCGTCGAGCCCGTTTGTGAACGGTGCCTCATTTCTCGAGCCCATTTGTGAATGGTCTCGTCTTCTCCTTGAGCCCGTTTGCGGACGGTACCTCATTTCCCAAAAATAAAAATTCATCAAATCCAATCCCCGATTCAAACAAATCCAATCTTACGTCAAATTCAAGTTCATGAAAAATCTCATGTCCTCTTTGAGCCCTTCTGTGAAAGGTGCCTCATTTCTCGAGGCCGTTTGTGAATGGTCTCGTCTTCTCCTTGAGCCCGTTTGCGGACGGTACCTCATTTCCCAAAAATAAAAAATTCATCAAAACCAATCCCCGATTCAAACAAATCCAATCTTACGTCAAATTCAAGTTCATGAAAAATCTCATGCCCTCTTTGAGCCCGTTTGTGAACGGTGCCTCTTTTCTCGAGGCCATTTGGGGATGGTCTCGTCTTCTCCTTGAACCCGTTTGTGAACAGGTTTCTCATTCTCTGAGTCCATTTGTGAATGGTCTCATGTCCTCTTTGAGCCCGTTTGTGAACGGTGCCTCTTTTCTCGAGGCCATTTGTGAATGGTCTCACCTTCTCCTTGAGCCCGTTTGCGGACGGTACCTCATTTTCCAAAAATAAAAAAATTTATCAAATCCAAATCCTTAATTAAAAAATAAAAATAAAAATCCATTCCTACGTCAAATTCAAGTTCATAAAAAAATCCCTAAATTCTTCGAGCCCGTTTGTGAACGGTGCCTCATTTCTCGAGTCCATTTGTGAATGGTCTCGTCTTCTCTTCGAACCCGTTTGTGAACAGGTGTCTCATTCTCTGAGTCCATTTGTGAATGGTCTCATCTTCTCCTTGAGCCCGTTTGTGAACGGTGCCTCATTTTCTGAGTCCATTTGTGAATGGTCTCGTGTCCTCTTTGAGCCCGTTTGTGAACGGTGCCTCATTTCTCGAGTCCATTTGTGAATGATCTTGTCTTCTCCTTGAGCCCGTTTGTGAACGGTGCCTCATTTCTCGAATCCATTTGTGAATGGTCTTGTCTTCTCCTTGAGCCCGTTTGTGAACGGTGCCTCATTTCTCGAATCCATTTGTGAATGGTCTCGTCTTCTCCTTGAGCCTGTTTGTGAATGGTGCCTCATTTCTCGAGTCCATTTGTGAATGGTCTTGTCTTCTCCTTGAGCCCGTTTGTGAACGGTGCCTCTTTTCTCGAATCCATTTGTGAATGGTATCTTCCTCCTTGAGCCCGTTTGTGAACGGTGCCTCATTTCTCGAGTCCATTTGTGAATGGTCTTGTCTTCTCCTTGAGCCCGTTTGTGAACGGTGCCTCTTTTCTCGAGTCCATTTGTGAATGGTTTTCTATCCTCCTTGAGCCTGTTTGTGAATGGTGCCTCATTTCTCGAGTCCATTTGTGAATGGTCTTGTCTTATCCTTGAGCCCGTTTGTGAATGGTGCCTCTTTTCTCGAATCCATTTGTGAATGGTATCGTCCTCCTTGAGCCCGTTTGTGAACGGTGCCTTATTTCTCGAGTCCATTTGTGAATGGTCTTGTCTTCTCCTTGAGCCCGTTTGTGAACGGTGCCTCTTTTCTCGAATCCATTTGTGAATGGTATCGTCCTCCTTGAGCCCGTTTGTGAACGGTGCCTCATTTCTCGAGTCCATTTGTGAATGGTCTTGTCTTCTCCTTGAGCCCGTTTGTGAACGGTGCCTCTTTTCTCGAGTCCATTTGTGAATGGTTTTCTATCCTCCTTGAGGCCGTTTGTGAACGGTGCCTCATTATCCAAGTCCATTTGGGAATGCTTCTTATCCTCGTTGAACCCGCTTGTGAGCGGCGTCTCATCTCCTTCTAAAAACTGTTTGAGAGCGATCTTTGTCCTTTTCCTTCAGAATCCATTCGAAAATGATATCTCATTCTCTAATTGCCCGTTTGTGAACGGCGCCGCATCGAGTTTTTTTTTTTTTTTTTTTTTTTTTTTTTTATTATTCAAGTTCTAGGGTTTCATCTAAGGTTTTGCATTATGTTAAGGTGCGTTGTGTCTAGAGAGTCCTTTGTCGATTAAAGCTACGCAAAATGGTTCTGTCATTTTTAACTTTGGTATTCAATGACTACGTCATCTCTACCAAAGAGGGGCATCTGTAGACACCCCATTTTGTTTTGTTTTAATCGACAAATAAATTAGTGTGTTAAATCCATGTGAGAACCCCCTCTATCATTGATTTATATGTTTTAGGTCATTAATATCTTGATCTGACTTTACGGATCATCAATCGGGACAAAATAAGCTAGGGTCACTTCATAGCCCGGACCCTGATTCTATTCCGAGACCCGATTTCCGTAAATCGTTAGATCAGTGGCAGATCATGACCTGGGTCTAACCATCCAAAACCACCTAACCTCTCCTCTCATCCTAACCATCCAAACCTCACCTAACCTCACCTAACCTCTCCTCTCATCATAACCATCCAAACCTCACCAAACCTCACCTAACCTCACCTAACCTCACCTAACCTTACCTAACCTCACCTAACCTCACCTAACCTCACCTAACCTCCTATCCCATTCTCCTATAAATACCCTCTCATCCCACCATCAAAAAAAAAAAGAGAAGGAAAGAGGAGAGAACCCCTCTCTTAGAAAATTCAAGCCCTCTCTCTAGACCAAATCCCTCTTCTCCATAAGTTTGCATGGAATATCGTCTACAAAAAGGTATGCCTTTTGGAATTTTATTTTCTTTTCTATATTTGTAGGATTGAGTGTTGTTTTGCGTATATTTTGGTTGATGTCATGTTTAATTTCGTACTAGTTTGGCCTTGGTCATGTTCTCACTTATGCTAAATATAATTAATGTGATGGGGTCATTAGAACCTATTTGTGATGGGATTTTGAAATCATTGGCTTGTTAGGGAATTTAGATTTCTTTTGGGAAAACAATTCATTAAAAATTTTGAACATTTACAAGAAAGAAAACTTGAATTTTACGTGAATTATCAAAACCCATTTAATTTGGCTTACAAAATCTCCATCTTTCAATTGATAACAACAGCCCCCACTCCAATTTGATAACAACAGCCCCCACTCAATCTCAAGAACCCAATATCCATACCCCACCTTGCCAAGTAGATAAAAACAACCCCTTTTTCAAACATCCCATTTGAATCTAATCTCAGGCCCATTCAAGCCATTTTTCATATTCACCGTCTTTTAATCACTAAAAAAAATAAGAACTATCAAAAGAAAACATGGGGGTGCCAATATCATTCCCGTCATAGTGCTAGCTGTTAGACTTTAAACAGATTTTTCGACCTCTAAACAACAGAATCGTGGGAAATGGTTAACTACAAAGTAGTAGATATTTTCGTGCCGTTTCCAACGAGTATTCGTGCTAGATCAGACAGCGAGCGGTTAAAAAGTTAAGTCCAAAATGGTTGCGGCACACCTTTAGGCATTTCCAGTTTAATGTTGCTGTCCTTTTGTTTGCAACACAAATTCGAACCTCTAAATCACAGATTTACAAACAATGGAGAACTACAAAGTTGTAGCCCTATAAAAGATCTTTCCAACGCATGTTTGTACGTTGAATTTGGCCAAGCGGTTAAAGAGTTACGACAGTTTTAGTGGGCTGCATTTGTCAGATCTTTTAATGGTCAATGGTTTGTCGAATTTGTGCAATTGTCAAAACTTGGTTGTGTTAACGTCATTTTCCAAACCAAAATCGAAAGACATTAATCTAAAGTACATCCAACCTAAAATTAACAAAACTAAAATTCACCCATTTAAAATCCACTGATAAAAATCCGTTAAAAGCCATTAACCAAAAGACCACTAAAAATTTCAAATGAAACTAAAACCTTCTAAATAAACAACTTTAAAAGCTACCAAACACACTAAATACCTTCAGATAATAAAAGCTTCAAGAAAACTCTAAAAGTTTCCACAAACCCAAAAGAATTCGAGATTCCCAAGAGCCGGTGGATTCAAAATTCCTTTAGGAACCCTTAGAGCCCAATTTAGGAACACTGGTGTCGTGTCGTGTCGTGTCCTAAGTTTTAGGGAGTCCTAGGTTTTAGGGAGTCCTAGAGTCAGGAGTCCAGCCTCATCACGGACGTTTGCTATGTATAGCAACCGTGCCATAGGTTTAGTTACACTAGTCACCCGATCTTTTCCATAGGACAAGCCTAGTAAACTAGGATGTAGGCTAACCTGCATTAGTCTAAGGGACAACTTGCATTTAGATAAGAATCATATAGCATCTTCGATGAAATCCTAAGATAATAAAATCCTCAACTTGAATTAAATAACTTCTCTTAAAACTGTTGAAACAGTCAATCCCGTCTAGGTCGGTGTCTTAGTTGAGTTAGGCATATGTAACTTAGCTTAGGTGCACCGAACTACGTCGACTCTGATCCCAGTAAGGCTTGGGTACGTAGGCAGCTTGGATGTCTGATGGCATACCACCCGCGAGTCGGCACCACAACAAATTGTGGTGTTTTGTATATTAATTTTCTCGTAAATACTTAATCAAATCACTTAGGACTTTCCATGAAATTAGAATTCTAGGAGAACTTTCACTTAGATTGAATCCAGACAAATTAATAAATCAAGATACACATTTAGGATTCTCATTGAAATTAGATCATAGGATGCATGTCACTTAGTTCGCACATTAACATAGAGTTGAATGAGTCATTTAAAATAAATTTAAAAGAGTTAGCTTTTGGAATCGAAGACCGATTATCGGGCAAGAATGGTGCATGTGGCGGATAACTCCCCATACCTTCCATTCTCGTAACCAGGTAGCGAGTCTAGATTTCTGGTTAATTTCGGGTCCTAGATCCCACATCTAGGTGGCGACTCTGTCAGTCTCTTTCGTGTGGAATTCGGATTGCCTTAGTGATCCCAAGTTCACATGAAAGACGAATTCAAATCAATAATTAAATGCACACGCCAATCGCGTGGGTACGGGAGACCAAGAGAGAGAGCGCGGCGGCTCGCGCCCCACCCCTCTCGCGGGATCAGGGTACCACACATTCATTTAGTTATCTTTGCAAAAACGAAAGGAAGAGGGTCACCAAGGACTACTCCAGCCCTGTTGAAATGAAGGACTCCAATTACCCGTGCTCTTCTCTCCATTCTTCACATCCACAAGTCACAGTTGTAATTTGTAAAGACCTCTTTGGGTGGAAGGTAGCTCACCCAATGTGATTGCTTGGGGTTTGAGAATGTACCTCGACCCTAGGAGGTTGCTAACCGCTTCCTAGAGATCCAAGGAAGTTTATTCGAACAAGCATTGTTTTCGTTAAGGCTCCATTTCTTTCGACGTAAAAATAGGCTTAAAATTTGTTTTATGTTGTAAAAATGAACATAAGACAAATTTTAAGTCCATTTTTACGTCGAAAGAAACGGAGCCTAAGGAAAACAATTCTCATACATCATGGACCCATTTGTCATGTGTACGGTAATCGGGTCATGAATATTGTTACCTATCAAAAGTCTAGCCAATTGACCCTACCCCGCCCTAGTCGGATGGTTCTTTCTAGACCTTTGACAAAGCATGATGAAACAAAATCGGTTGATTTTTGTACGTGTCAATCATGCATATGATATCTACGTTGAGGGAATTTTTCTCAATGGAAGGTTTATGTGGCGAGATACACACAATGACACAAGAAGCTGAGTACATTGAGTACATAGCCTGTAGCATGGCGAATACTCATGCCGTATGGATTAGATGATTTTTGGAGGATTTGGATCATGGTCTGGTTGATGAACCAATGGATCTGTATTGTTACAATCAGGTGGCAATAAGCATGTAGACATAACAGTGGAGCAAATAGCTCCAAGGGAAGACATATATGCGTGAAATATCACTATAGTAAAGATATAGTGGTAATACTGGAGGTGAAGGTAAGTTACATAACTACCGGTGAAATGATTTTTGATCCACGTGAAAACTTTCATCAAGCTTGTGGGCTTGATGGGACTTAGAAGTATCTAGTCAGGAAAGAATGTTTGGGAGAAACAGCCCAGACGGATGCTGATCCTTTTACAAAAGGAGTGCGTGCAGAATTCCTCAAGCATGTGGGCTTGATGTGACTTAGAAATGGCTTAGCCAAGGAAAGGTGTTTGGGAGAAATAACTCGGATACGGAATTCATCGAGCATGTGAGCTTGGTGTGACTTAGAAATGTCTAAGTCATGGAAAATTGTTCGGGAGAAATATCTTAGACGGAAACATAAAAGAAATTGAGTGGCCACAATGGCCTTACATAACGTTTGGGGAGGGCATACGTTATGGAAATCCATAACATTGTGGAATTAAGACAAGAGACCATCTATATATGTTAATATAGATGGCAAGATGTATTAACGATTTAGAAACTCCCCATGTGTGATTCCAGTATAGGCCCCTCTTGATCTTCAAGAAACCTTCTTCTTCTTTAGCAGGTTATTAGATCTGTTACCACTCATCAAGATGAAACCCTCTTGCTAGTGGATTTCCTAGCTATACATGACTTGGCTATGAAAATTAATCCGTGTTTTGAGCAAATCACTAAGCCCTGTTCATTTTAGGTTTTGACAATATCGGTTCTGGGCTCACAATCGGTTGTCAAAATCCAAAGCGAACAAAGCCTAAATGGTAGCTTCCTTACCTAGAGATGGAATGTGAAGGAAGAGCTTGACCTTTGGAACAAAGTTGCCTTTGGCGTAGTCATGCAGATAATAGGCCAATGAGTGGCATATTTGCCCATTAGGATTTATATTTCCATGTTATTTAGTTTATAAATTTATTTTCATGTTATTTAGATTCTAGGATATTTATTTTCATGTTTTTAGTTGTTAGGACTTTTATTTTCCCTGGAATGTTATTTCCATCTCATTGCCTATATATAGGCCTAATTGTATTAGGGATTCTTAACTTTGATAATTATTGAATAAAGATTGATTGGCTTCTCCCCTCTACAGATTTCTTCTCCTCCCTCTAATTTCCTCTCTCTTCTTCTCTCCCAGATTTCTTCTTCTCTTCTTCCCCTATTCGTCTATTGTCTCTTCTTCTTCTTCTCTTCTCTTCTTCTCCTATTCTTCTTCTATTCTTTTCTCTTCTCTTCTTCTTCTCTTTTCTCCCCTTTCTTCTACTTCGCTTCCTGATTCTACATCAAATTTGGTATTAGAGCCAAAGATCCAAGAATTACTATGCAATTTTCTCAATTTTCCATCTCCCAACACATAGCCCTAAACCCCTAATCCTATCTTCCCTTTTGTTCTTCTACCTTGAGCCCTAACTTTAAGTGAAATGGATGCGAGTGCCCAAAAGAAAAGGGGGGGTCCGTAGAAAAATGGGGTGCAATTACTTTATCTTGCAACTGGTCACGTGACCACCACTGACACGAATGGAGAGAATAAAGGTGAAGATAACTTGCCTATAAAATCCTGGCAAAAGTGAGGTCTTCTTTGCAGGCATCCACAACAACAGCAAGAGAGCTATTTGCAACATTCTTAAGATCGAAGAAGGAAAGCTCCCAATAAAATACTTGGGTCTTCCCCTAATCACTTCAAGGCTCACCTCTAGAGATTGCCAATCTATCATGGACAAGATCAAACAAAGGATCTCGTCGTGGTCAAACCGTCACCTTTCTAGAGCTGGCAGAGTGGAGTTGGTTAAATCCGTTCTCAGCACTTATCAAATTTATTGGTCTGCAGCGTTTCATATCCCCAAAGCAACTCTCAATAATATTGAGAAAATCCTTCGAAACTTTATCTGGGCAGGCTCAAATCTTGAGAAATCTCATCACACAGTATCTTGGAACACAATCTGTAGCCCAAATCTGAAGGAGGCCTCGGGATCAGAAAGGTATCAGATTTGAATCTGGCCGCCCAGATCAAACAACTTTGGCTCATCCTTACCAAGAGAAACTCTCCCTGGGTTACCTGGTTTGATCGGAAATACATCAGAGGAAGAAGTTTATGGACTCTCCCCATGCCTTCATCCCCATCCTGGGCAGCTAGAAGCATTATAAAATCTCGTGACATGGCCAGCAAGCATGTCTGCTTCATTGTCGGAACTCAGACCCCTCTGCAATTTTGGACAGATCCTTGGCATCCAAATGGTCCCCTCTCTGCCCAGTCTTCCATTACGACATCATTCATTCCCCAGAAAGCTTCTATTGCTGAGGCTAAATTTCAAGGTGGGTGGGATTTGATTCAAGTGCTTCCTCATCTTCAAGAGCTTAAGCAGATCATCAATTCAGGTCTTTTCACTAAAGCTGCTAATTCTAACCAGATTTGGAAGCCGGAATCTGATGGCAAATTCAGGCTTCGTAGTGCTTGGAACGCCGTTAGATCTCCTAATCCTAAACCTCCTTGGGTATCATCAGTTTGGTTCTCCGGTCACACTCCGAAGTTCAGTATCATAGCTTGGCAAGCTCTTCAGGACAAAATGAGTACCAGAGATAACCTTCATTTCCTCAGCCCCAACCATGATCGCTCCTGCCTTCTTTGCAATTCTACCTCCGAAAGTGTCAACCACATTTTCTTCAACTGCTCTTACTCGGCATGGATATGGCGAGTGATTCTCCGCCGCATCTCAGATAGAAGAAAGCAAAAAAATCCCTATCCGACAAGGAAAACTGGATTAGGAGCAAATTCAAGAAAAAAGGGCAGACCTACACCCTTGTTCGAACTCTTCTCACTGCTTCAATCTACTTGCTCTGGCAAGAAAGAAACTCGAGACTATTTCAAAAAAAAAAACCCATTAAAGGTTCCTTTTAAGTAGAATTATCAGTGCAACGAGGTCTCGTATTTTGGCCCTCAAGCTGGAAGATGAAGACTCTGAAGAAAACCAAAGAATTTCCAACTCCTTTAATCTTCCCCTGTTCAGCAAAGCCACCGAACCAAAATTATGTCATTGGGAACCTCCTGCTGCCTATGAGATCAAGTTGAATCCAGACGCCTCCCTGGCTAGTGATACTAATTCGATTGGAGGCCTTCTCCGAGACCACAAGGGTACAATCCTTTCTCTCTTCTCTGTTAACTGCAATCCTCACCCAATCCAAGAATTAGAAATTGAAGCCATCCATCATGGCATCAAATTAGCCGTGAAGCACCAAGTTAAGAGGTTGTAGATAGAATCTGATTCGCTCATCGTTGTTATGGCCATAAACCTGCTTTGGCCGTGCCCATGGCGGAAAATCCCAACGCTCGAATCAATTAGATCCATGCTCATCTCTTTTGAGAGCTGGAAGCTGACCCACATTTGGCGTGAAGGCAATAGAGCAGCTGACTTCTTATCCAAACCCAACTGTATCTGTAAAGGAGACTCAATTTCTCTTGAATTGGTTCCAAAGGAACTTGCAAAAATTATTTCTGATGATGTATTGGGAATGATCTATCCTAGATTGTAAATTTTCTTTTTTCTTTTTAATTTAGCTGGTGGGGGGTCTGTCTAACCCCAAATTACCGATCAAAAAAAAAAGATAACTTGCCTATTTGTTTTGTTATTCTAGCTTCTCTTGCAAGTTACCACTTACCACATAAATATGGAAGTAGAAAAACTGATTGACCGAATGACAAGTAATCAGTAACTTGCCTTTAATAAAGTAACTTGTATTTGCCTTTATTTCCGTTTTTGCTATACTTATCTCTTCAAGTCTAACTTCTCCTTTCAAAAATCAAGTGTATCTCTTCACGTCTCCCTTTCTATCTTTTCCATTCAATATAATCAATAAAAGAAAAGGGAAAGGCAACTATAAAAGGGAGTGGAAACTTTATCTGTATGTTACCTTAAATATGTCACTGCACTTCCCAAATTGACGCGGACTACTTCAATTGGGAGTCCCTATTATACTAAAAAATAGGCAATAATGATGTTGTGTTGCCAAAAATTGAAACTCTGCAAACTTGTGGCTTTCCGGGTGATAGGGAGGCTTTGTAAAACTGTTTTTTTTTTTCCCTCTGTAACTCTCGGATGCAACAGGGCTGTTTGGTTCACAAAAGAAAAGGGAATATTAGAGGCCTAGGGGCCTCTTCAAAGAGAAATGCTGTTAAAAATATGATTCAGTCCGAAAATCTTTCCCTTCTGTGCATTACTGAAACCAGAGCCACTCAAGAGTATCTTCTCCTTTACACCCAGGAAATGTTTCCAAATTGGAATGTGGTTACCAACTATAGCCATGCTCCAAATGGGAGAATCTGGGTCTGTTGGAACCCTGCTGAAATTTCTTTTAACCAGACTCATGTCTCTGATCAGCACATCCATGGGAACTTGTGGATCCCCCAGCACCAAAAGCACATCCACATCACTGCTATTTATGCTCACAATCATGGGAAAGAAAGAAGGAGACTTTGGGAAACATTAGAAGCCATGAATAACAATGGGACTCCCTGGATCTCCCTTGGGGATTTCAATGTTATCAGGTATATTCATGAAAAATTTGGAGGCGCGGATCCTGTTAGAACTGACATTGAAGAGTTTAACAACTGCATCATCAACTGCTCTCTTACCGACCTCAAATCCTTAGGCCAAACTCTTTCTTGGTCCAATAGCTCAAAAACTGGAGATTTCAAGCTGAGGCACCTAGATCGGGCCATTGTAAATGACGATTGGCTTGAACATTTCCCATCCTCCTACGCCAATTTCAATAGTCCTTTGATCTCCGATCACTCCCCCATTATTATTCATCTCCTTGATCATAAAAATCCCTCCCCTAAACCTTTCCGATTCTACTCAATGTGGTTAGAAGACCTCTCCCTATTTGAAATTGTTGAGCGGGCCTGGAATTCCAAAGTCTGAGGCACTCCCATGTATCGGATTACCCGGAAGCTTCAGCTGGTAAAGCTTGCTATTAAGAGCTGGAATAAGGACATCTTCGGAAGGATTGATGTTAAACTTCCTCGCATCAGAAAAGATCTGGAGGATAGTCAAGCAAAAGTTCATGCTGACCCGAGAAATATCCTTCTTAGAGATCAGATGAATCAAATTAAAGAAGACTATCACAGAGTTGCTAGTCAAGAAGAAAGCATGTTAAGACAGAGATCTAGAATAAACTGGCTGACATTGGGTGACTCTAACTCTCACTTTTTTCATGCAGCAATTAACTCTGCTAGTAACAGATCAAGTATTCATGGCACCATGAATGAAGAAGGGGAAATAGTTACTGACCCAAAAGATGTGGAAGACACTTTTATAAACTACTTTGCTGGCATCCTAAATTCCCCTGGTCCTAGTCCTTCCCATGACTCTGTTCCCGATCCCTTAAGAAATCTTCCCCCTGACACAGCTCAATGGCTAACTAGGCCTGTCCAGAGAGATGAAGTTGATGAGGTCATTAGATGCTGTGATGGGAGCAAAAGTCCAGGACCTGACGGATTTAATGGGGACTTCTAAAGTCCAGGACCTGACGGATTTAATGGGGACTTCTACAAGGCCTTTTGGTATCTCATTGGAAAGGAGGTTAGTGATGCTGTCATTGACTTCTTCAACAAAGGTAAGCTTCTCCAATCGGTGAATAATACCTTCATTAGCCTCATTCCTAAATCTATGGATGCTAGCACCCCTAATCAATACCGCCCCATCTCTCTGTGCAACTTTCTCTATAAAATCATCTCCAAAATCCTTGCTATGAGACTTCGGCCTTTCCTTGGTGAGATTGTGAGCCCAAATCAGTCTGCTTTTGTGAAAGGAAGAACCATCCAAGAAAATATCCTCCTTTCTAATGATATTATTCACAATTTCCACCGAACTTCTTCTAGACCTGCAATGTGCCTAAAGTTGGATCTGAAGAAAGCTTTTGATAATGTCTGCCACTCTTCTCTAATCAAGTTCATGCTGAAAATTGGTTTCAACGATATCTGGTGCAATTGGATCTTCCAATGTATCTCCAGCCCTACGTTCTCTATCTTAATGAATGGCTCTCCAAAAGGGTACTTCTCAGCCTCTAATGGGATCCGACAAGGAGACCCACTATCCCCCCTGCTGTTCTGCATCGTTATGGAGATGTTCTCCTCGATTCTGAATGAAGCTCAATGCTCAAAGCTTATCTCTTCCCCTTTTGTCAGAGGAGATCTTAGCATAAATCATCTGCTATTTGCCGATGATGTAATGCTCTTCTCAAAAGTGACTCTTGATGCTGCTAGGGGGATCAATTCCTGTCTTCAAAAGTTTACTGAATGTTCAGGTCTCGCTGTCAATTTCCTTAAAAGTGAAATTTTCTTTACTGGAGTTGAATCCAATCTAAAAGGCCAGGTCTGCACTGAATTAGGAATCCCTGAAGGTCACCTACCTGTCAAATATCTTGGCCTTCCTCTCACTCCCTCAAGATTGTCTGCAAGGGATTGCCAGCCTCTTATTTCTAAAATAAGAAAAAGGATCTTTATATGGTGTAACCGTTCTCTCTCCAGAGCAGGGCGCCTAGAACTGATCTCATCTGTACTCAATGCCTTTCAACTATACTGGACAGCAGCCTTTCGCATCCCCCAGAGCTCTATTGATGAAATTGAAAGAATATTCCGAAATTTCCTTTGGTCTGGAGCTGATCTTCCAAACAAAATGCATCCAATATCCTGGGACCAAGTCTGCTACCCCAAGGTTGAAGGAGGGATTGGTATTCGGAAAATAAATGATCTTAATGTGGCCGAGCAAATGAAAATGTTCTGGAATCTTGTAGTGGGGAAAAAATCTCTATGGTCTGACTGGATTCACAAAAAATATATCAGAAACCAGAACATTTGGTTTATGAAAATGCCAAAAAGTCCCTCTTGGGGATTCCGAGGGATCCTCCAATCTAGGCCTCTGGTGGAAAAACTAGTTTGCTACTCTATTGGGAATGGTTCTAAAATTGATTTTTGGAAGCAGCCGTGGCACCCTGATGGTATCATCTCTAACTTGTCCTCTGTTCGATACCTCTCCGATTGTATCAACAGTAATGCAACTGTTATGGATCTCCTTCATGATGGCGAATGGGACCCGATTCTCCATCTCCCCCATCTGAAAGCTCTAAAAGACATCATTGACAGAGGGATTCTAAATTTCGGAGACGAAAACCTCCCTATTTGGAAACCAACCGACAGTGGTGAATTCTCGATCAAAAGTGCCTGGATCTCTGTTAGGCTCAAGAAGCCAAAGCCTCCATGGTGCTCTACTGTGTGGTTCTCTGGTGCTATTCCCAGACACGCATTCACTTGTTGGCTGGCAATGTGGGGAAGGCTTCTCACTGCCGATAGGCTAATAAAATTTGGGATCCGGGCGTCCCCTTTCTGCCCCCTGTGCATTCAAGGGTCCGAAAGCATTAATCACTTGTTTTTCCAATGCTCTTACTCCAAATGGATTTGGGAGACCATTCAGAGGCAATTAAATATCCGAAGAAGATGTAAAGGTGTTGCTGAAGAAGTAGACTGGATTAGGGAGCAGTTTGGAGGTAAAGGGCAGCTTAGCACTGCAGTTAAGCTTCTGTTCCAAGCCACAATCTACAATATCTGGTATGAGAGAAACAACAGAACTCACGGCAAGCAAAGTATCCACAAGCATCAGGTCCTTCAAAATATCATCCAAGAAGTCAAAATAAAACTCATTGCCCTCGAGCGAAATGACCCCATGGATGCTCGGAATGTTGATTGTGCTAGACTTTTCAACCTCCCTTGTTTCAAGGCTCAGAAAGTTCAGAAACACTGTACTTGGACAAAACCCCCCATTGGAACTGTCAAAATTAACACTGACGCCTCCCTTACTGCAGATATTGCAGGAGTGGGAGGGGTTATAAGGAATCACGAAGGTAGAAGCATCAAGATGTTCTCCCTCAAGGTTCGCACTGGAAGTATCCACCTGCTAGAATTACAAGCAATCCTCCAAGGCCTCCTGCTTGCAAGAAGACACAACATGACCAACATCTGGATGGAATCTGACTCCCTTGTTGCTGTAAATGTGGTTCTCAAAAAATTTAAATGCCCTTGGAAAGGGATTCCTACCCTTGCCAAGATCTATAAAGGTTTGGCTGAGACAAATTCATGGTGCATAAGTCATATTTGGCGTGAAGCTAATTCTGCTGCCGATTTCTTATCCAAACCAGATTGTGCTGTTAATGGAGATGACCTGAACACTGACTCTGCTCCTCCCCTCCTTCTTGACCTCATGGCGCTGGACTCTATGGGAGCCACATACACTCGGTTGTAATTTTTTTTTTTTTCCTATGAGCAGGGTTCCTTTAATTTGGTGCGGTTTTGGTTGGGGGTTTGTTTCCACCCTTTTGCCTTCATGTTATTTTTGTTTTGTGTGGGAGCATGTTCCCAGATTATTGGCTTTTGAGCCCCCGTAGCTTGTAATTGTCTTTCTTTAATGATATCTGGTGGGGGTCTTGCCTAACCCCAGCTTACTCATCAAAAAAAAAAAAAAAAAGGGAGAGAATGCGGGCATGGATGGCCGATAGGTCTGGTGGCGGAAGTGGGCTGTAAGGATTGATATTTTGATTTGAGAAGACAGCTAGTACACTGTTTTGGTGGAGATTTAGGCGTGGAAACAGGGAAAAGTAGGAGTATGTTGGGAATTGTGGTGCAAAAATAAAAAAATAAAATCTGGGTGGTAATAACTACTAAGTGTTAAAAAAAAAAGAAGCGGGCCTATTATTACCAACCCCACTTCTTCCCCTTAACACCCCTTTCTTTCATCTTTAACTAATTTAAACCCCCCTCTTTTATCTTTAGGCACCCCTCTCCCCTCTAAAAAAAGAAAGAAAAAATCAGCATTGTCTCTCTCTGCACTCTCTCTCCTCCATCATCCCATTTTATCTCTCCTCACCCGAGTCATTTCCGCTCAAAATTGGGTTTTACCATCAACACAAAAGTTATTCGTGACAACTTTTAGCGTATATTCAGCCTACTTTCAGCAGTCACCAGTGAGTGCAAGTACTACAACGACCAACTTTGGCCGTCCATCCGTTTTGGTCCGATATCATATCTGAGCCATCTGACAGTCCAATTTCAGATCCACGACAAGCATTGTCTTCCATTCGACATGATAGACAGATCAGACAGTTGATTTCAGTTTTTGACACCGATCCTTATGGCTCTACCGTTTGTTCCATATTTCTATGGTTATGATGAACACCAATATTCCTATAGAGATGTCGATGATGCATTTCTAGAATGGATCGAGGCACTTGATGCATACAATCACTACTATGTGTGGGACCCGATCCCGCGAGAGGGGCGTGGGGCGCGAGCCGCCGCGCTCTCTTCTCTTGGTCTCTCGTACCCACGCGATTGGCGTGTGCCTTTCATTATTGATTTTAATTCGTCTTTTATGTGAACTTGGGATCACTAAGACAATCCGAATTCCACACAAAAGAGACTGACAGAGTCGCCACCTAGATGTGGGATCTAGGACCCATAATTAACCAGAAATCTAGACTCGCTACCTGGTTACAAGAATGGAAGGTATGGGGATTTATCCACCATATGCACCATTCCTGCCCGATAATCGGTCTTCAATTCTAAAAGTTAACTCTTTTAAATTTATTTTAAATGGCTCATTCAACCCTATGTTAATGTGCGAACTAAGTGACATGCATCCTAAAATCTAATTTCAATGGGAATCCTAAATGTGTATCTTGATTTATTAATTTGTCTGGGTTCAATCTAAGTGAAAGTTCTCCTAGAATTCTAATTTCATGGAAAGCCCTAAATGATTTGATTAAGCATTTATAAGAAAATTAATATCCAAAACACCACAATTTGTTGTGGTGCCGACTCGCGGGTGGTATGCCGTCAGACATCCAAGCTGCCTACGTACCCAAGCCTCACTAGGATCAGAGTCGACGTAGTTCGGTGCACCTAAGCTAAGCTACTTATGCCTAACTCAACTAGGACACCGACCTAGACAGAACTGACTGTTTCAACAGTTTTGAGAGAAGTTATTTAATTCAAGTTGAGGATTTTATTATCTTAGGATTTCATCTGAGATGCTATATGATTCTTATCTAAATGCAAGTTGTTCCTTAGACTAATGTAAGTTAACCTACACCATAGTTTACTAGGCTCGTCTTAAGGAAAGATTGGGCAACTAGTGTAACGAGACCTATGGCACGGTTGCTATACATAACAAACGTCCGTGATGAGGCTGGACTCCTAACTCTAGGACTCCCTAAAACCTAGGACACGACCTGACACCAGGGTTCCTAAATTGGGCTCTAATGTTTCTTAGATCGGAAACCATGATCCAATGGTTCCGAAAGATACAAGCTGAATCGATTTAAGTTCTTGAGGTTAACGAATTTCAGATTTTAAGGATTTTCAGTTTTTGGGCACTTAAGGAATACCAATGGTTCTAGGGTTCACCAATTTCGGCCCAGAATGGCATCCAAGGGAGGGAATCGTGCGCTCTTTCCTTGTGCAATTTAATACTTAGGTTATAGCATCTTATTGCCTGGCAGATCTCAGGATTTTCGTGGACAGTAACCTCGGAGCCAACAACATGCTATAGCTTAAATATTCAAATTGTCAAAGATCAAGTTGCAATTGGGATACGATTATGGATGCACTGGCCATTTTTCCAGGAAAATCTAAAGATCCTAAAATTTCCGTTTCAATGGATTAAGGAGTGAACATGTGACAGATTTTTAAAGTTCTTTAGGAATTTTTATATGATTTTCAATTAATTTCGAATTTTCCATGGATTTTATCAATTTTAAGCATATGAGTGGTTTTACAAGTGAAATTGTTGCAAACAAATTCGAAATGAGTTGAAATTTTTACAGCAGCAATATGGGAATGTATGTAGCTTACTGTATGAGTTTTGCAGATTTTTACATTAATTTCACATTTAATCTGGATTAAACAATTAAATGACCAGATTGCACAATTAACACAGAAACTAGTAGAAATATAAATCTAAATTCTATGAAATTTCTACAGAAATAAAATATGAATATAAATAGCATGCAGTGAGATTTTCATGAATTTTAGAAATTATTTACTACTGACTTCGGATTTTTCAATTTTCAGCCCAGATTATGAATTAACACTACACCACACATGAAACAAGATCCAAATCACTTGAAACTTTTACAGCAGAAAGAAATGTGAAATATAAGACTTATGTAAAAATGTTATGAATTTTAATGATGATCTGATGTTAGTAAAAATTCTCCCAAAATCTGATAATTTTCAAAGAAAGCATACAATAATAACCAAACAAAGTCCAAAATTTATGAAAAACTCATGGTAGAATGTATTAGTACCATATTAGTTTTCCATGAAGTTTCATTAATTTTGGAATCCGTTTAATATATATTTTATTTTTCTTGGTCAAAAAGATATTTTTGAAGAGTTTTCTATTTTTAAAACACGCTTTTCGAGAAAATTATGATTTCGGAAAACATCCTCCAACCTTGTTCCGATGTGATGAACACAAGAAAAATTTAAAATTCCAAAAAATAGATCATCCTGAGATGACTATTTTTTCGAATTTCATAATTTCTCAGCCCATATTTTAAATAAAATACCACTCTTCACTCAAACTCGAAAGAACTGTTGATCCAATGCCCGATCTGATCCGATAGTTATGGTACTCTATTTAGATCAAACATTGTATTAACTTTCGGGATGAAACGGATTTGGAAAGCTTACGCAGATCATGACTTTAAGCACACGCAATTAATATTCAATTAAATTCAATTAAATGCTTAAAAATCATGCAAAATACATAAAAAATATCAAACGATCCTGAAAAATCCGAGAACAGTGTACTTACCTCTGATGGAGTCTTCGCCGAATCCGAAAGCCGCGGAGTCCGAAAAACCTCGCCGTTGTACGATTCGCCTTGCTTTCTTCTTCTTCTCTTTTTCTTTGCTTTTTATTAGATGAGCCACACTCCTTTTTTCTCCTCCTTGTTTTTGAGAATACAAGCCATATTTATAGCTGCATATAGGAACACTATTTGAGATAAAAAGACATTTTTAATAGCCATCATAAATGACTAAATTTTAAACATGTGTGGTATTGGTAGCCACCATGGGTGACCATGACCAACCACCATAGATGACCATGACTAGCCATCATTGATGACCAAGGAAAGAAGGGAGAGAGAGAGAGAGGGGCCTCCAAAAAAGATTAAATTTTTTTCTTTTGTTGACTTTGGTGTGGGAACATGAGGTGTGGGAACATGAATGGCAACTTTGGAAACAATATAGTTTCTTCCCTGGTGGGTCCCACTTATATTGCATGTGTATGGTTGTAATAATTAGAAATTACTATTTTCCATATGAGAACACATGGGCTGCTGTTGTGTAGAGAACAAGCTTGCACGTAAATGCAAATCCAAGTGGGTCCCATTTTTCTCAAGCTTGCACGAATTGGTCAAGGCACTCCTCCAAAAATTCCACTTGTCCAATTGATATGTGTAGCCAAATCATTTCCTCAATATAATCCGGATCTTCCAATTAATGGGCCACAATGATAATTGACCATGCTTTCTAATTTATTCCATAATTTGATCCAAACCGTTCATTTAATGGGTAAGGGGGAAAGAGAAAGAAACGACCAAGGGAATCCAACAAGGGAAGTGAACTAACCAAATATGGGGGTGGTTTTACCAAAAATAAATTTCGATTTCCTCCCTCTTGCTTTGTTGATTTCAATCTCAACCATTGAATTTAGGAATTTCACTCTTCTTTGTTCTTTATCTAACCTTTGAAATGCTTGAAACTTTCAAAGAAAAATAACGGTGTGACGTTTTCAACTTGGACCCAAAAAGAATTCTTAAATATTTGGCCTACTAAGATATCTTGAAAATTTTGGATTTTCTTCTTTGATCTTGACCATCCAAATTGGAACCCACACACAATTTTCTACTTAGATTGTTCCACAATTGCAATTTTTCGTAAAATTTCATCCTTTTAGCATATTTTCCTCGGAATTCCCTCAATATAAACCTGAAATACCAGAAACAAGAGAAAATACCTTAGTAGTACGGCTTTAAATGAGAAAAATAAATGCGCTCATCAACATGTTCATGGTGGGCCCACTTAGTGGGTACAAACTCTCTCTCGCCTGGCTAATATAACCATTCTCAACACTTGGCGAAAAGAAAATGCGGAACATTGCAGAATAGATCGGAACGATTGAGAAAGCATAAGGGACGAACACGGGAATGAAAAACACTAGACTCCGACAACATCACACTAACTTCTTTGTTGATTAAAACGAATCAAAATGGGGTGTCTACAATAGCGAACTTGGGTCCGATCAAAATGGGGTGTCTACAGATGCCCCTCTTTGGCAGAGCGTGTGTAACACGCGAATGGCAAAGCTGAACAGACGACACATTTTGACTGACCCAAAAGCAAAGCAAATTTTTGGGTTCTCGGGTTCTAAGGGTGGTATTCACAAGGGCACACAACAAAGTAACATTAAGAGAGTCTTAAACAACAAGCAAATGGGAGATAACCTCTCACCGACCCGTAACTCGGCAATCACGACATCTCAATGAGATGGCTTCTCTCTAATACTCACAACTCAACTATTTAAATCAATACGCAAAGACTCTATTAAAGCAAACACAAACATACTCTGTTAAAATAAAGCTTTTAAGAAAACGAACCCAATGAAATTACCTCAAAGAAAGCAGACCACTATCGATGCAGACGTAAATCAACCCTTCAAAGAATATCAAATCAAATTACTCAAAGAGTATGTAACACTCATAGAGTCTCAAATCAAACACTCAGAGAGCTTCAAACACATAGAAATCTTTATACTCAAAGAGCCTCAACTACCCGAAGAGTCTGTAACACTCAAAGGGCCTTAACTACTCAAAGAGTCTCAAATTAACGCAAAACATTTATACTCAAAAAGTCTCAACTACCCGAAGAGTCTGTAACACTCAAAGGGCCTTAACTACTCAAAGAGTCTCAAATTAACAAAGATCATTTATACTCAAAAAGTCTCAACTACCCGAAGAGTCTATAACACTCAAAGGGTCTCAACTACTCAAGGAGTCTCAAATCATGGCGAGACATTTATACTCAAAGAGTCTCAACTACCCGAAGAGTCTGTAACACTCAAAGGGTCTCAACTACTCAAAGAGTCTCAAATCAACACAAAAAACATTTATACTCAAAGAGCCTCAACTACCCGAAGAGTCTGTAACACTCAAAGGGTCTCAACTACTCAAAGAGTCTCAAATCAACACAAAAAAACATTTATACTCAAAGAGCCTCAACTACCCGAAGAGTCTGTAACACTCGAAGGGTCTCAACTACTCAAAGAGTCTCAAAACATTTATACTCAAAGAGTCTCAACTACCCGAAGAGTCTGTAACACTCGAAGGGTCTCAACTACTCAAAGAGTCTCAAATCAACACAAAACATTTATACTCAAAGAGTCTCAACTACCCGAAGAGTCTATAACACTCGAAGGGTCTCAACTACTCAAAGAGTCTCATATCAACAAAGGAATTGCTAAATTATCTCATAAGACCCCAGATTTATATGCCCGTGGTGTAACACGGTTCCATATAAATCCAGATTTGTATGCCCGTCATGCAACACGGATCCATACAAACCCCCTCGCAGGTATGCCTGACTCCCAACTTGTTAGGTAGGGACACACTGCGGACACTTAAAAAGTCCCAAATGCCACGCTCAAAGAGTCATTCTTCTTCTTCTTATTATTATTATTATTATTATTTTTTAGAGATTGAAGCTTTACCAAAGCAACACGAACCAAATACTCGACAGGAGAGCTTGAACCAAAAGAGCGTGTTCAAACTCTCTAGTCTCTTTTTGAGGAGAATGTCCATTTCAAATATCAATGTGTATTTGACATCTTTTATGTCGTGAGTCATAAAAGATGCCCCTAGTATGATTACTTCCATAACAAAATTCATTTGGAGAGCAACACAAGAAAAATGGGCCAAAGGCTTTCATTAATGTACACTTGGGGTTACAAACTTTTCTGATGAACACTTGGGCTTATAAGGCTCTTAAAAATACAAGAACATGGTTCTGCTCAAAATCCTGCTTCATCACTGCCATCTGCTAACGTTGGAACTGGGCTAAAAAGCCTATCAATCTTCCGAACTCTGCTCTGCTTTGTACTTGTTCACAAGAGCCACAAATTCTCTGCTTCTCCTGAGAGTTCTGCTTTACCTTTTATTTTTCTTGCCACTCCGGCTTGGGGAGGGATTTTAACTAAACAGGATTCTGACAACTGACCTCGACTCAACAAGGAAACACTTTGACAAACCACGAACGAGACAACTGACGAACACACGACTCGAACATTAAGAGAGACTGAAATCTGCTTCTTAGTCTGATAAGATTTTATTTTTATTTTTATTTTTTTTTAAATGGTAAAAGTCAACCACTCTTGGAATCTTTTGAATACCGCGTTTAAAGGTACTTCAACCCCCTTTTTGGTATTTTCGTCCTGGCTATTATCCCTTTAGATTGCTCGGTTTCAACCTCTCTAACTCAAAGAGTATCAGAAGAAGTCTTGATGGCGCCTACTTAGACTTTGAGAAGGTGCCAAAGAAGCTGAAAGTTAAGCTGGCTTTTAAAGCTCTGCCATCTCCTCATGAAGTCACTGCCATGACCAAATCGCCTTTTCAGGTTTTCGATTCGGCGGACCGCATGCCTTAATTTTTGCCTGGACTGTCTGCCCTTGCAGATTTTCCATCCAGCAGGCTCAGTACCCTGATTTTTGCCTAAGCCGCCCTTTCGGGTTTTCAGCTTAGCGGGTGAATGATCCTAACTTTTGCCTAGACCGCCCTTGTGGGTTTTCAGTCTAGCGGGTCTAAGACTCCATCATTTTTCTTTATTTCTGTTTCTCTACAAACCTGGGCCTGAGTACACTAGAAGGACTTTCGGGTAGGCTTAGGTTCAAACCGGTTAGAATTTGGTATGTTTGCATGTATTTTGACCGAATCTGGATCCTCCAGACTGCCTACGTATCCCCAAAGAAATTGGGAATCAGGTCACGTGTAGTTCGGACGTAAAATCTTTTATGACGAAAGTCATAAAAGATGCCCCTGGTTTAAGTTTAACAAATAAATTTTGACTTTCTTTCGGCTCAAAGGTTCTTTTAGCAAAAGGGGGTTTCATCATTCATTCTTTTCTAGGCCCAAAGGGTTTGCAAATAGTTTAAAATATTTGGGTATGGCTTGAAGCTTAAATCGTCCAAGGATGGCCTCCTAGTGTATTTAAGCATAATATTTCTTTAATTGATCCAGGTTTGTAGGTTCATTTAATTTTTCTCCATTTTCATTGAGGAGTCTTACGGCTTTTCCAGGCAGGACTTCATCAACAATGTAAGGACCAGACCAGTTTGGCCTGAATTTTCCTCTTGGGTCAAATACCGGTGCCCTGTAGGACTTCAATACAAGATCTCCAGGCTTCAAATCTCGGACACGAACCTTCTTATTGAAAGCTCTCTCAATCCGTCTCTGATATCCCTGGATATGATACAAGGCTCTCAGCCTCTTCTCATCTATCATCTGTAGCTCATTGTGTCTGGCCTTTGCCCATTCTGACTCTGGCAGATCGGCCTCCACCATCACTCTCAAAGAGGGGATTCTTAACTCAACAGGGAGAACAGCCTCCATTCCGTACACCAAAGAATACGGAGTCACGCCTGTTGAAGACCTGATCGATGTTCTATAAGCCCATAAGGCATAAGGAAGTTTGTTCGACCAGTCCTTATATGTCTCAGTCATCTTACTGATAATGACTTTGATGTTCTTATTTGCTGCTTCAACGGCCCCATTCGTCTGCGGCCTGTAAGGAGACGACTTGTGATGCCTTATCTTGAACTCTTCACACAGGTGTAACACCTCTTTCTTGAAATGTGATCCATTATCTGAAATCAACTCGTGAGGTACTCCGTATCTGCAAATTATATTGGTACGGATGAACTTCGCAACTGTGTTCGAAGTGATGGAAGCATAAGATGCAGCCTCTATCCACTTTGTGAAATAATCAATAGCCACCAGAATGTACTCATGTCCGCTCGAGGATCTCGGATAAATCTTCCCAATGATGTCTATTCCCCATACCGAAAACGGCCACGACGAAGTCAGGGAGTGCAACTCCGAAGGAGGAACATGAATAAGATTCGCATAGACTTGACACTTATGGCATTTTTTTACAAATGCGAAGCAGTCTGTTTCCATTGTAGGCCAATAGAATCCAAGTCTAAGGATCTTTCTAGATAGCATCTTCCCGTTCATATGAGGTCCACAAACACCCTCATGAGTCTGCTCAATAAGCTCCGCAGCTTTATCTTCATCAACACAAAGGAGTTGTATGCCATCAAATGACCTTCTATACAGCTCTTCACCGCAAATGATGAAATTCGCAGATAACTTCTGGAGAGTTTTCCTTTCCTTGCTTGAAGCTTCCGGAGGATGACCCTTGCCTGAAATGAGGTTTCTGATATCTGTGTACCAAGGCTTCCCATCTGGACATCTAGCTGAAATCTCTATAGCATTTACGTGCGCAGGTGCCCATTGCAGTCTGATGGCTAACGGTTGAACTTCCATTGTAGCGGAGATATCTAACATCGAGGCCAAAGTGGCCAAAGCATCAGCAAAATGATTTCTGGTCCTTGATAAGTGAGTAAATGTGACGCTCTTGAATTTCTGGACTAGAGATTCCAAATACATATTATAAGGGATCAATCTATCTTCTCGAGTTTTCCATTGCCCATTAATCTGGTAAATGATCAGGATGGAATCCCCGAACACATCAATATCTTGAATCTGCAAAGCTAAGGCTGCTTCAAGTCCGGCAATACAGGCTTCGTACTCTGCCATGTTGTTGGTGCACTCGAACTGCAACTTGATGGAGATAGGAATGTATTCTTTCTTCGGGGAGACCAAGACTGCACCTACTCCTTGCCCACGACTGTTTACGGCTCCATCAAAGTACATTAACCACTTGGTGCTGAGAACCTCTTCTTCTTCGATATCCATAATTTCTTCATCAGGGAATTCGGCTTTTAGAACAGCATTCTCCTCAACTGGAGCATCGGCCAATTGTTCAGCTATAACCCGCCCCTTAACTGATTTCTGAGCGACATAAGTGATGTCGAACTCAGACAATAACAATAACCACCTTGCAGTCCTTCCTGTAAGGGCAGGTTTCTCAAACAAGTACTTTAGAGGGTCCATTCGTGAAAGCAGAAGAACCTTGTTTGAAAGCAAATAATGTCTAAGCCTCTGGGTTGCCCAAACTAATGCGAGACAAGTCTTCTCCAAAACAGTGTATTTTAATTCATACTCTAGCATCTTCTTGCTGATGTAGTAAATGGGTCTTTCTTTCTTAGACTCAAGATCCTGCTGAGCAAGCATGCAACCCATCGCTGTATCCGTGATAGATAAGTACAACAGCAACGGTTGGCCTGGAATAACTGGCGAAAGAACAGGGGGCAATGATAGGCATTGCTTAACCTTTTCAAAAGCCTCCTGGCACTCTTCATTCCACTTGTTCGAGGAATTCTTCTTCAGAAGCTTGAAAATGGGTTCACACGTCATCGTCAGATGTGCTATGAACCGTCTCAGATACTGAACTTTGCCAAGGAAACTTCGGATCTGCCTTTCTGTCGTCGGCGGCTGCATTTCTTGAATCGCCTTGATCTTTTGCGGGTCCACTTCGATCCCTCTTTCGCTGACCATAAACCCCAAGAGTTTTCCTGACGTAACGCCAAATACACATTTACTCGGGTTCAGACGAAGCTGATACTTCCTGATCCGCTCAAAAAACTTTCTCAGGGCAACAGTGTGCTCAGGCCGAGTCTTCCCCTTTACGATCATGTCATCAACGTAAACTTCAACCTCTTTGTGAATCATATCATGAAGAAGAGTCGTGGCAGCTCTTTGATATGTAGCACCAGCATTTTTCAAGCCAAACGGCATCACTCTATAGCAATATGTACCCCACTGAGTGATGAACGCTGTCTTCAACATGTCTTCAGGTGCCATTTTAATCTGATTGTACCCTGAGAATCCGTCCATAAAGGATAAAAGAGCATGTCCAGCAGTGTTATCCACCAGGAGATCAATGCTTGGAAGAGGAAAGTCATCTTTAGGACTTGCTTTGTTTAAATCTCTAAAATCAACACACATTCTGACTTTCCCGTCCTTTTTGGGCACCGGTACTATGTTAGCGAGCCATTCAGGATATTCCACCACCTGGATGAATTTTACTTCTAACAATTTCTTCACTTCTTCATAGACTTTCAACTCCCATTCTGTTTTGAGCTTTCGGAGTTTTTGCTTCTTTGGCTTAGCACCAAGGATTAAGGGTAATCTGTGCTGGACGATTTCCTCACTTAATCCTGGCATATCATCGTAAGACCAAGCAAAAACTTCTTTGAACTCTTTAAGCAGGGTGATCAATTCCTCACGTTCTTCAGGAGATAAAGTTTTGCCGATCTTTATTTCCTGAATTGAGGTTTCATCACCAATGTTCACAGTTTCAACTTCCTCATCAAGTGGTTTTGCTCGGCGACTCTCCTCCTGTTGGATCATATGTCTGATTTCAGGGGGAGTTTCGTCGGCATCCTCATCAGAGGGGGAGTCTTGATTGTTATTTTTAAGATTATCAGATTTTAGAGCAGATTCAGCAGATGAAATAGAGACAGGAATGTACTCAAAAGAAGAATCCTTCATTTCATTGGAATTTGAATCATATACATCAACAGACGAATTACCCTCATCGGGGGGTACAATGAACTTTGGACTCATTTTTACAGACTCGATGGAAATGTTGACACCTGCGTCAACTGACTCAGGACTATAAAAGGAAACAGCAACAGATGCTTTATTATGAACAGACTCCAACTCAATCTCGCTTGAAAAGGAAGAAACGTCGCCGATCTCAGGTGAATGGTCATCTATGGTACCTGCATCAAAAGACTCATTAGAAGATATAGACTCTGAATCAAACCCGGAGACTGACACGTATTTATGGACGACTGACTTTTCTGAAGGGATTCGTTTGTACTGGAAAATAACCTGGGGTAGGACTTGAGAAGTCCAGTTAGTCAGAGGTTCCTCAGCCGGGGTGATAAGACGAGTTGGGTCCAGTATCAGCGGGCTCCTGCCAATCACGGCCACAGTCTGTGACCCTTCTTGAAAAAGTGAATTCAGAAGACTCGGCTCTATGTGCTCTGTCCAATCAGCCTCAGACTCTGTCTCTACAATCTGCATACCCACTGGCTCATCTTCTAGCTCAAGATCGAAGAAAATCTCAAACCCCGGAAGCATTTGCCCTGTGCTCTCATCCAACCAAAACTCTGCAAAGCCACAGAAAGGAAAGGCTGCGCCTTCTTTTCGGAATCGGCCGTTCATTTTCAAATCAATGGGTGCCATTGGTAACCCCAAGCCCCGACGACGGTTTTCTGCCCATTTCAGCATCAACTGCTTCATCTCTACAATTTCCTTCTATGTAGGCTTGTAACCCAGTCCGAACAAACCATTGAATGTTTTGAACACAGGAAACTCGGTCAAACCCTGATGATATTTGCCTAACCCGGCGCCTGGCATATAGCCCTGTCGGCGAATCATTCTGATGACATTCGAATTCGTACTGGTCAGGAAACAAATTTCCTCATTCAAAGCCTCTTTGAAAGTGATCGTAGTCACCTCTAGTGAAAACCCCGTCAAATTGATATCTTCGGATCTTTCCCCAGTTATGTCCGGAGTGATCTGCCCTATCTCGAGATCAGGATCCCCCTTTACCGTTATCACTCTGTTCCTGCGAATGAACTTCAGTTTTTGGTGGAGAGTAGACGGAACAACCCCGACCTTGTGCATCCAAGGACGGCCAAGCAACAGTAAGAATGAAGCTTTAATATCTAAGACTTGAAATTCTACCTCAAAGTCTTCTCCGCCAATCTGTATCTCAGTGACCAAAGTCCCGATTACATCTCGGCGAGTGCCATCATATGCTAGAATACCCTGCTCGGATGGAATAAAATTCTCAGGACTGAACCCCAGGGTTGCTGCGGTGCTTAATGGGCAAACATTCAGTGCAGAGCCGTTATCAACCAACACCTCTGGCACCTTCTTCTTGTTACAGAAGACTGTGATTTTAAGAGGCTTAGTATGGTCTCGGCCCTCAGGAGGTAAATCGTCATCAGCGAATGACAATGTTTTCGCAGCTCTGGCCATGGCTACGAGACTGACAAGCTCGTCAGGTGAGGTATTAACAGAAACTTGTGCTGCATTAAGCTCTTGAAGGACTAGCTTTCTGTGCTTCGATGAGGCCATTAGTAAACCCCATACCGAGATATTAGCCTGAGTCTTTTTCAGCTGCTTTAACAGGCTCTCATCTTCTTCGTCTGCGCTCACTTTATTCTGCCTCTGATTTTCTGAGTTTCTTGCAACCCCTGCCGGGTTTTCTACACTCAATTCTGGTGGTTTGAACACTCGCCCACCTCGGGTCATGTGACGCATATCGTTACACTGATCATCCAGCAACAGCAGTTCGTCTTCGTCCGTTCTGAAAACATAAGGTGCATTACTGACATCCTCTTCAAAGTCCTCCATCCTTAGAACATAGGTGGCTTCCTTTGCTTCTTCCAGACCAACATTCTGAAGCGCATATGACTGGGCTGAAGATGACTCAGTGAGTTCAGCATCGTCAAACGACAGCACATAAGGTTCTTTTTCTCTGAATTCTCTGAGCTCTTCATCGTCAAACTTCAAAACATATGTTTTATCAGATGTAATAGCGCAAATGAGAGTAGAGGGATCAAGGATGGGCTCATCTACAAAGATAGCGTTTGTAGTGGGAGGAGCAACAGCACGGTGGTTGGGGAGAGGATTCTGAGTGATATTCGGCCTTTCAACTGCAAGCTCATCTTTATCGATCATGTTCTGAATCGCGTGCTTCAAGGCCAAACAGTTCTCAGTCATGTGTCCCGGGCCCCTGTGATATTCACAGTATTGATCCCTTCTCCAGTTTCCGGGCAGCGGATTAGGTACAGGTTTGACATCCGGAAGTCTGATCTTCTTGTCTCTGATCAACTTCTTAAGTATCATGGGCAGTGGAAATGGTAATGGGTCAAACTGCCTGAACTGCTTCGTCACCATTGGTCTAACAACTTCATCAACAGGCTTGGCCACTGGTCTGGTATAACTGACTGCTTGTACTTCCTTCGGTTGGATCATAGGCCTCTTCCCCTCTCGGACATCAGATAGCGTTTTGGCTCGGAGGCCCTTAGCAATAGCATCCTCGATCTGGGTGCCGGTCTTAATCAAATGATCGAAATTCTGATAGTGCTGCGGCGCCATGAAGTGAAAGTACTGCGGGGACAAGCTCTTGAGGACCAACTTTATCTGGTCTTCCTCTGACATTCTATGGCTCAGTTGGGCAGACTTGCGCCTCCAGCGCCTAATGAAAGATGTGAATGTCTCCTGAGGATTCTGCTTCAACAGCTTCAGATCTCTTTTAGTGACCTCGATCCCTTCCTCCATGGAGAATTGTTCTACGAATCGGTTAGAGATTTCTTCTAATGTCCTAATCTCTTCTGGTTTCAACCTCAAAAACCATCTTTTGGCTACCCCTATAAGAGACATAGGAAACAAATGAGCCATCTGCTCTCGACTTAAGCCATGCTGCTGGGAAAGAGTGATGAACCATCTGACGTGGTTTCTCGGACACCCAGTTCCATCATATTTGTCATAGTCTGGTGCCTTGAACTTAGGCGGGAATATGGCATTAGGGGACACCAGAAATTCAGAAATATCGAATCCCTTGGACGCTTGAACCTTCATGCTCTCAATGTCACGAGCCATCTTCTCATACATATCGAACAACTCATTCTCCTTGTTAACCGGAGGGACAAAGTATTCCCCAGCATATTGCTCATCTTCTAGATCGATCTCTACGGGAGAGATGACTGGTCTGGTGAGGTTAGGAGATGTGGCCGGAGGAGGCTGAATGGTGGGATCTTTAGAAGTAGAGACCTTTTGAGTACTCTGGTCTTTTAGATGAGTCACCTCATCTTTCAACCCTGCTATATCTCGACACATATTTCTCAACATTTCCTGTATAGTTATCATGGGGTCCACTGGATCATTAGCCATTTGGTTGACTTCAAAAGAACCTGACAACTCTGGTGAAGATGGTAAAGGTGCTGTTGGTGACACAGTGGGATCAAAATGACGAACAAGTCTAGACACTGAGGTAGGTCTAGACCAGGTAGGTTTAGCTTGGGTGCCCTTTTTTGAAGCGATGGTTGCTATCTTTCAGAATCCTGATTGGAAGTTAACATACTAGATCAATAATCATGAGATAAAGATTCTGAACAAATAGAGAAAAGAGTAATCTTGAAATACATCAACGGGTATGTTAATTTGGAAAGAATCCTCAATCTATTCCTTAAGGTGTTCTTTGGGTATAACCGTTCTTCTTTTGGGAATGAAAGAGTCAGGAACGATAAACATCCTTAATCAAAATAAGTTTCGATCTCAACAACGATCATGCACTCAAAGAATACAGGTGAGATCAAACTTTTTCATCAATGATTTCGATATGATCCAGGGGTAAAAGATATATGATAAACATTGGATCAATCAATGGCTCAGATAATAGACCATGGCCATAAGAATGACAAAAGTAGGGTCAAGGACCAGATCTAAAATCTGAATGATGGATATCAACAACAAGATGAGATCAAGATGAGATGAGATAGCATAAGATTGCTTTCAACAGATGGATCATGAATGAGTAATCCTATGAGATCTTTGGAAATGAATGGGATTTACATCCTAACCCCAAAGGAAAAGTTTTTTAATCTTCGCACATTTTATCAGTGTTACCTGAAGGCATCAATCCTAACCCTAATCTAGCGGAGTGGAGAGAGGATCTCGACTCATGACTTTGTTTGTGTACCTAGGACCGATCGTAGCCATTGAAAGATGGACTACGGCCTAATCTAGACACAAATGGGTAGGATATCCTAAACTAGGCTCACACACACAATTGGGTAAGATATCCTAAACTAGGCTCACACACGTGATGCACATGTGTTCGTATACTACATGCATGTGTGGGTTAATCTAGGGGTAAGGCCAAGAGTTCCCTTAGCGCGAATCCATGTTCGATATACTGTACCAGTGTCCGGCGTATCAGTACGTGAACAAGAGATCCGTTTACGTACCATAAAGGTACTAGGCTAAGGGTGGAATGCTTCTCTAGCACAGAGGCACCAGGTGATGAAATCCCAGTCAACCATGCTAGATAACACTCCGGGTTCCTAAAATAGGACGTGTGTGCATGTGAGATGCAGGGGTTTAGATGAAAGTGATGTAAGTGTGTGCAATAAGTTCGCGCAATCTATGATGCCTTCAGGTTTTGTTAGATTAAGTTTGAGTAAATGTGATGAGAAAATAAAGCATACAAACTAATCTAACAAGCATAAAAGAGATAGAGTTTTCATGAGCCAGTTGAAATAGATTCAAATGAGTTATCCTTTGGAATTGTAATGAAGTTAGGTTGTCCCCAGCAGAGTCGCCAGTCTGTGGGACCCGATCCCGCGAGAGGGGCGTGGGGCGCGAGCCGCCGCGCTCTCTTCTCTTGGTCTCTCGTACCCACGCGATTGGCGTGTGCCTTTCATTATTGATTTTAATTCGTCTTTTATGTGAACTTGGGATCACTAAGACAATCCGAATTCCACACAAAAGAGACTGACAGAGTCGCCACCTAGATGTGGGATCTAGGACCCATAATTAACCAGAAATCTAGACTCGCTACCTGGTTACAAGAATGGAAGGTATGGGGATTTATCCACCATATGCACCATTCCTGCCCGATAATCGGTCTTCAATTCTAAAAGTTAACTCTTTTAAATTTATTTTAAATGGCTCATTCAACCCTATGTTAATGTGCGAACTAAGTGACATGCATCCTAAAATCTAATTTCAATGGGAATCCTAAATGTGTATCTTGATTTATTAATTTGTCTGGGTTCAATCTAAGTGAAAGTTCTCCTAGAATTCTAATTTCATGGAAAGCCCTAAATGATTTGATTAAGCATTTATAAGAAAATTAATATCCAAAACACCACAATTTGTTGTGGTGCCGACTCGCGGGTGGTATGCCGTCAGACATCCAAGCTGCCTACGTACCCAAGCCTCACTGGGATCAGAGTCGACGTAGTTCGGTGCACCTAAGCTAAGCTACTTATGCCTAACTCAACTAGGACACCGACCTAGACAGAACTGACTGTTTCAACAGTTTTGAGAGAAGTTATTTAATTCAAGTTGAGGATTTTATTATCTTAGGATTTCATCTGAGATGCTATATGATTCTTATCTAAATGCAAGTTGTTCCTTAGACTAATGTAAGTTAACCTACACCATAGTTTACTAGGCTCGTCTTAAGGAAAGATTGGGCAACTAGTGTAACGAGACCTATGGCACGGTTGCTATACATAACAAACGTCCGTGATGAGGCTGGACTCCTAACTCTAGGACTCCCTAAAACCTAGGACACGACCTGACACCAGGGTTCCTAAATTGGGCTCTAATGTTTCTTAGATCGGAAACCATGATCCAATGGTTCCGAAAGATACAAGCTGAATCGATTTAAGTTCTTGAGGTTAACGAATTTCAGATTTTAAGGATTTTCAGTTTTTGGGCACTTAAGGAATACCAATGGTTCTAGGGTTCACCAATTTCGGCCCAGAATGGCATCCAAGGGAGGGAATCGTGCGCTCTTTCCTTGTGCAATTTAATACTTAGGTTATAGCATCTTATTGCCTGGCAGATCTCAGGATTTTCGTGGACAGTAACCTCGGAGCCAACAACATGCTATAGCTTAAATATTCAAATTGTCAAAGATCAAGTTGCAATTGGGATACGATTATGGATGCACTGGCCATTTTTCCAGGAAAATCTAAAGATCCTAAAATTTCCGTTTCAATGGATTAAGGAGTGAACATGTGACAGATTTTTAAAGTTCTTTAGGAATTTTTATATGATTTTCAATTAATTTCGAATTTTCCATGGATTTTATCAATTTTAAGCATATGAGTGGTTTTACAAGTGAAATTGTTGCAAACAAATTCGAAATGAGTTGAAATTTTTACAGCAGCAATATGGGAATGTATGTAGCTTACTGTATGAGTTTTGCAGATTTTTACATTAATTTCACATTTAATCTGGATTAAACAATTAAATGACCAGATTGCACAATTAACACAGAAACTAGTAGAAATATAAATCTAAATTCTATGAAATTTCTACAGAAATAAAATATGAATATAAATAGCATGCAGTGAGATTTTCATGAATTTTAGAAATTATTTACTACTGACTTCGGATTTTTCAATTTTCAGCCCAGATTATGAATTAACACTACACCACACATGAAACAAGATCCAAATCACTTGAAACTTTTACAGCAGAAAGAAATGTGAAATATAAGACTTATGTAAAAATGTTATGAATTTTAATGATGATCTGATGTTAGTAAAAATTCTCCCAAAATCTGATAATTTTCAAAGAAAGCATACAATAATAACCAAACAAAGTCCAAAATTTATGAAAAACTCATGGTAGAATGTATTAGTACCATATTAGTTTTCCATGAAGTTTCATTAATTTTGGAATCCGTTTAATATATATTTTATTTTTCTTGGTCAAAAAGATATTTTTGAAGAGTTTTCTATTTTTAAAACACGCTTTTCGAGAAAATTATGATTTCGGAAAACATCCTCCAACCTTGTTCCGATGTGATGAACACAAGAAAAATTTAAAATTCCAAAAAATAGATCATCCTGAGATGACTATTTTTTCGAATTTCATAATTTCTCAGCCCATATTTTAAATAAAATACCACTCTTCACTCAAACTCGAAAGAACTGTTGATCCAATGCCCGATCTGATCCGATAGTTATGGTACTCTATTTAGATCAAACATTGTATTAACTTTCGGGATGAAACGGATTTGGAAAGCTTACGCAGATCATGACTTTAAGCACACGCAATTAATATTCAATTAAATTCAATTAAATGCTTAAAAATCATGCAAAATACATAAAAAATATCAAACGATCCTGAAAAATCCGAGAACAGTGTACTTACCTCTGATGGAGTCTTCGCCGAATCCGAAAGCCGCGGAGTCCGAAAAACCTCGCCGTTGTACGATTCGCCTTGCTTTCTTCTTCTTCTCTTTTTCTTTGCTTTTTATTAGATGAGCCACACTCCTTTTTTCTCCTCCTTGTTTTTGAGAATACAAGCCATATTTATAGCTGCATATAGGAACACTATTTGAGATAAAAAGACATTTTTAATAGCCATCATAAATGACTAAATTTTAAACATGTGTGGTATTGGTAGCCACCATGGGTGACCATGACCAACCACCATAGATGACCATGACTAGCCATCATTGATGACCAAGGAAAGAAGGGAGAGAGAGAGAGAGGGGCCTCCAAAAAAGATTAAATTTTTTTCTTTTGTTGACTTTGGTGTGGGAACATGAGGTGTGGGAACATGAATGGCAACTTTGGAAACAATATAGTTTCTTCCCTGGTGGGTCCCACTTATATTGCATGTGTATGGTTGTAATAATTAGAAATTACTATTTTCCATATGAGAACACATGGGCTGCTGTTGTGTAGAGAACAAGCTTGCACGTAAATGCAAATCCAAGTGGGTCCCATTTTTCTCAAGCTTGCACGAATTGGTCAAGGCACTCCTCCAAAAATTCCACTTGTCCAATTGATATGTGTAGCCAAATCATTTCCTCAATATAATCCGGATCTTCCAATTAATGGGCCACAATGATAATTGACCATGCTTTCTAATTTATTCCATAATTTGATCCAAACCGTTCATTTAATGGGTAAGGGGGAAAGAGAAAGAAACGACCAAGGGAATCCAACAAGGGAAGTGAACTAACCAAATATGGGGGTGGTTTTACCAAAAATAAATTTCGATTTCCTCCCTCTTGCTTTGTTGATTTCAATCTCAACCATTGAATTTAGGAATTTCACTCTTCTTTGTTCTTTATCTAACCTTTGAAATGCTTGAAACTTTCAAAGAAAAATAACGGTGTGACGTTTTCAACTTGGACCCAAAAAGAATTCTTAAATATTTGGCCTACTAAGATATCTTGAAAATTTTGGATTTTCTTCTTTGATCTTGACCATCCAAATTGGAACCCACACACAATTTTCTACTTAGATTGTTCCACAATTGCAATTTTTCGTAAAATTTCATCCTTTTAGCATATTTTCCTCGGAATTCCCTCAATATAAACCTGAAATACCAGAAACAAGAGAAAATACCTTAGTAGTACGGCTTTAAATGAGAAAAATAAATGCGCTCATCAACATGTTCATGGTGGGCCCACTTAGTGGGTACAAACTCTCTCTCGCCTGGCTAATATAACCATTCTCAACACTTGGCGAAAAGAAAATGCGGAACATTGCAGAATAGATCGGAACGATTGAGAAAGCATAAGGGACGAACACGGGAATGAAAAACACTAGACTCCGACAACATCACACTAACTTCTTTGTTGATTAAAACGAATCAAAATGGGGTGTCTACAATAGCGAACTTGGGTCCGATCAAAATGGGGTGTCTACACTATGGTTATAATCATGAAATAACCATTCGTCGTGTCAAGGATTCAGTTTGCAGGAACGCTAAGTCAAAATGGCAATTCTTCATGCTAGAGCGCAATGAATTAGAAAAGCCACAATTCTGACTATGGGAAGAAGTTCGTTATGAATTTATGAACATTTAATGATATCATTATCAACAGAGATTGAAACGTGAGCGAGCAGTGTATAAACAAAGATTGATGCGTGAAGAAGCCGCTCGACGAGAAGAAGATTCTCGACTTGCACAAGAAGCTGTAAAGTCGCAGCCCACTGTGAACGAAAAGTCGCAGCTCGCCTTGAACGAAACATCGTAGCCCGTCGTGCACAAGAGGCCGAAATTGAAGCAACAAAGGAATTTGCTATCACTATTGACAAGTCAGACACAGATGATGCTCTTGGTCCGACCGATGATATTGTGGATGAGATCATTATAGAGGTTGAGCCCCTGATTATGTCAGATACTGAGTCCATGATGGCAGATACTGAGTCAGAGATCTCCGATATAGAGCCAGAGAGTCCAGTGATTAATGAGGCCAACGTCGACGAGCATGACGATTCAGAGATTTCCCCAGCACTGATTGCCGAGCATCTAGAGAGAGAGATCTTGACACTTCTACAGTAATGGCAAATATTGTGACTGAGCCAAATGATACTGCTCCACTAACTGAGTCGACTGCACATCATCCTGAGTCGGAGTCGAGTGACCTGACTGTTGAGCCATTACCTGAGACGGATGATCGAGAGTATATTACGGAGGATTGCCCTATCTTTGAGCCGGTTGAGCAGATTGTCGAGATTTGTGCTGACACAAAGGTGCTTGTTACGCAGATTGATCAGGAGGATTGCCTGCCTGATATCGCTATGCTAGATACGATTCTAGCAGATAACTTTGTTGTTCATTCCATTGCGCCAGATGTGACACCAGCAGATGATGACCTTATTGAGACTGGTCATGGATTGGGACTGCCCATAGCTGTCATGCCGGTACCACGGACCCAAGAGGAGTACGTTGCTATATTCCTAGCCAGTTTACTTATCCGGTACAGCTTGTGTTCGTATGATTCTACATGGGTGATTTCTTTCATATCGTTCCGCCAGTAGTTTAGATCACTTTCACAGTCATCACAAGCATTGTACAGCATTTCAGAGTTCCAAGGATTGCGACTCATGCTGCTTGAGTGGGTCGTCTACGTATTTGATCCGGGTGGACTAGAACTCGAGGGCGAGTTCTTTTCAAGCGGGGGAAAATGATGTAGAGCCAATGAGTGGCATATTTGCCCATTAGGATTTATATTTCCATGTTATTTAGTTTATAAATTAATTTTTATGTTATTTAGATTCTAGGATATTTATTTCCATGTTTTTAGTTGTTATGACTTTTATTTTCCCTGGAATGTTAGTTCCATCCCATTGCCTATATATAGGCCTAATTGTATTAAGGATTCTTAACTTTGATGATTATTGAATAAAGATTGATTGGTTTCTCCCCTCTACAGGTTTCTTCTCCTCCCTTTAATGTTCTCTCTTCTTCTCTCCCAAATTTCTTCATCTCTTCTTCCCCTATTCGTCCATTGTCTCTTCTTCTTCTTCCCCTATTCTTCTTCTATTCTTTTCTCCTCTCTTCTTATTCTCTTTTCTCCCTGTCTTCTACTTCACTTCCCGGTTCTACATCACGTAGTGATGTTGAAGTACTTTTTTGTTTTTGTTTTTTTAAATTATTAATAGGGATCATATTACTTTTCCACTCTTAATGCACCTTTGTGATTTCTTAACAAAAGATTCAATTTCTCATGGATACTAGCGCTCTTAGGGTCATCCACTACCACTTCCCCAATAAATCCAAAGTTAAGAACCATCCATTATCTGCTCTCACTCTGTGAGCGATTGCGTCACGAAACAAACAATTGAGGCCCAGTTGGCCAACCTAACCACAGATTATATATACCCTAATTTAAATAGAAAATTCCAAAACCACTCCTTCAACTCTTTCAACACTATCTCCATTAATGGCAAGCCCTAAACCCATCAGTGGCTCTTATTCTCCAGGTGAGAAATGCAATTGAGATCTAACCAATCCCAGTAACTTACTTTTAAGTTTATCTATATCTCTGAATGAGAAAACAGAAGGTAAGAATGTAATAGTTCAGTTAAAGCAATTAATCGAAAACTGACCTAATATGGGATTTGTGATCTTTGCAATGAAATTCCGCACATTCTCAAGTATGCCTAGAAGCACCAATGATTTAGAAGATTTCTTGCTAAATCTGGCATGCGCAGGGATATTCTTAACAACGGGCAACCTTCACCATCCAGGTATCTCGCAATTGTTTAGTTATTTTTGCAAAAACGAAATGAGGGGGGTCACCAAGGACTACTCCAGCCCTATTGACATGAAGGACTCCAATAACTTGTGTTCTTCTCTCCATTCTTTGCACCTTCAAGTCAGAGTTGTCAAGACCTCTTTTGGTGGAAGGTGACTCACCCAATGTGATTGCTTGGGGTTTGAGAATGCAGTTCAATCCTAGGAGATTGCAAACTGCTTCCTAGAGATCCAAGTAAATTTACTTGAACGGACATTGTTTTCGTTAAGGAAAACAACTCTCGTACGGAATGGACCCATTGTCATGTGTACGGTGATCAGGTCATGAATATTGTTGCCTGTCAAAACTCAAAAGTCTAGCCTAGTGACCTTGGCCCCACCCTTGTTGGATGATTCTTTCTAGACCTTTGATCAAGCATGATGAAACAAATTCCCTTTAAGATATCTTTAAGCGGTTGATTCTTGTACGTGTCAATCACGCAAATGAGACGAACGTTGAGGGAGATTCTCTCAATGGAGAGAATCTTCATTGAGAGATTCACGCAACATAGTCTGTCGGCTAAAAAGGAAGGCTCCTCCCCCATGGAGATTCATATTACTATTCAGAGAGATTTTTGATATTCTAGAGAGCTTTGACTGCCCTTTCTTCCATATCCATCATGAAGGTATTCGTTTGGCAGATTGTTTCACTAATTATGGAGTATCTTGTATAAGTTTATTCGTTTGGCAGGAGATGCTCATTTTGTAGTTTGGTCTCTCTTTTTTCCTTTTCCTGGTGTACTTTTGTATTTGACTAGTCTCATAGGCACCGATTTTATAAAAAGCTCAGTGCTTAGTATAAGTTTATTAGTTTGGTAGGAGATGCTCTTTGTAGTTGGTTATGTACTTTTGTATTTGCGTAGTCCCATAGGCACTGATTTTACAAAAAGCATACTTGTTCAAAAGAAATTCTATCAAGACCTTTGATCAAGCAAGATGAAAAATAAAAAATAAAAAAAAGCTGTCTTTAAGCAGTTGAATTTTGCTCGTCAATCATGTGAATGAGATATCCATCCGGCATTAGAAATAGACCCACTGGGTCACCACGCTGATGGCCCATAAGATCAACAGTCACGATCATCAAGCACATATGCCATGTGTGCATTGTGTCATGTCAGCTCATCAAGAAGAAATCCTGTTGCTTTTCAATCTCCTAGATATTTTTGACATGGCTATGGAAATTAATACGTGTTTTGAGCATATCACTAAATGGCGGCTTCCTTGTCTAGAGATTGGGTGGGAAGGAAGAGCTTAACCATCGGAACAAAGTTGCCTTTGGCGTAGTGATGCTAAAGTAGGCTTTTGTACTTTTTCTTTTAAAAAAATCCTTATTAGGTATCATATCCCTTTTCTTCTCTCAATGGGTCTTTCTGATTTCTTAAAAAAAAACACACAACAACAACAACAGTCTCATGGATATAAGCGCTCTTAGGTTCATCAACCAACACTTCCCCATTGAAGCCAAAGTTAAGAACCATTCACTATCTGCTCACTTCATGAGAGATTGCCTCAAAACAAACAATTGAGGCCCAGTTAACCAACCAAATGAAATATTATATAGAACCCAATTTTAATAGAACATTCCAAAACCACATCTTCAACTCTTTCAACAATTTCACCATTAAGGGCAAGGACTAAACGTCAATGGCTCTTATTCTCTGAGTGAGAACTGCCATTGAGATTTAACCAGTCCCAATAAATAATTACTTTTAAATTTATCGAGATATATCTGAATGAAAAAAGAAAAAGGAAAGCATGCAATAGATCAAAGAAAGTGAATAATCGAAAACTGACCTAATCAGGTTCCAAAGAGATGTTGGAGAAGGCAGAGTTTTCTTGACTGCCAAGGGAACGAGGGTTTCCACGCTTCCAATAGCAATACACTCTCTCTCTCTCTCTCTCTCTCTCTCTCTCTCTCTCTCGTCCGATAACGATATAAGTAAAAAGGGTATTTTAGGGATTTACAAAAATCTCAAAAAACTACTCTGCGTGAGGACTCCCTCAGAAGTCAGAATTCAATTAAAACAGAAAAGACAAACAGAGTTTCTGCAATTATTAAAATAGGTAGTGCCGCAACACAGATTTTTCAACCCAAAAGTTACTCTCCGTTTGGTTGCCAGTTAAATTTTGTCCCAGGAAGAGTTAGTTAAATTTTGGTCCCATCCCATGTTTGGTTGCCTTTTAGCACTAGGTTTTTTTTAATCCCACTCTTGTAGTGATTGCTTGTGTGGTGAATTTTTTAATCCCACTTTTGTAATGATTGCCTTTTCATCCCATCCCAAAATAACCCCAGGAACAAAAATAAACTCAAGAACCAAAAATAAGCTTAAGAATTTTTTTCTACCCAACAGTTCAAGCAACCAAACAAAGGTTTTTTTTTTCCCACTATAATCCGGTCAACCAAACATGGGATTTTTATTTTACCAGGATACTTCTAGGACTTTTTTTTTCCCACCTATCTCCCAGGGTATTTTTTTCTCCCACATAACTCCCAGGAACAAAAAAAACCCGGCAACCAAACAGAACGGCGCATGACATTGAGAACGCATGTAGGGCTGGCAATTTCACCCGTGAAAACGGGGATCCGCCCCGTCTCGCCCCTCACGGAACGGGGATTCCCCGACTTGGAGCAGGAATGGGGTAGGGCGGGGACTAAAAAATTCCCCGAAGCGGGCACGGGGCGGGGGATGGGTATGCAGATGGACCAGCCCCTCCCCATTTTAATATGCAACCTATTATCGATATCCTCTTATTTTAGTACTGTTTTAGTGTTTTTTTTTTAACAGTAAATATTTCTTTTATGCTAGTGATATTGGCACTACCTTATTTTGGTAAGTGTACACACACGGCTTGTCTTTTTCTTTTTTATGGGCGTTAAAAAGCTTTTTTTGTGGTGAGAACTTTTGTGTGGGGTGGGGATGGGGATTAGGTATTCCCCGCCCTGCGGGGACGGGGACGGGGAATGCAACATGCCACCCCGCCCCGTTGCCAGCCCTAAACGCCCGGAAGGGATGATCCTAGGCCCTTTGATATATCAATTCTCCTTTCAAATTCCACCAATAAAAGTTAAATTAATTATTTTTGTAGTAATTTAATTGCTTGATCAGTGAGCTGTTACACACCCTTTCATGCAAAGGAGCTGAAAGAGAGAGACAGCTTTGAAGCGTACTCTTACTTGATTGGATGTTGCCCCATTAACTTGGTACCTGACTCTGTAATTCTCTCTGTTTGCTTGCGCGGCCCCGCTAATTGCCATGTTCCTGTTAGACCAGGCAAACGGTCGGGTTGGGTTGAGTTACCCGTGGTCATGCAGGTGCAGGTTACACCGCATCCCTATGGGACAGCACTTAGGTGACTCGCACCCACTGCGGGTGGGTTGGGTCAACCCGCGGGTAACCCATAAATTTTTGCCAAAGAGTTTTTTTGTTTTTTTGCTGAATAAGAAAATTATAGCAACAAAAACAGAAGAAGAAACTTGGAAAAAATGCCTGAGTACCCCATTGCAAACAAACCCTTGTCCCTTTTATACTAGGTTGCATTTCCTCTTAATCTAGACCGTCTATTTCTCGTTTTCTTTGATCTCACAGTTGTATGGATTGTTTCTCAGTGAAGTAACACAAATGCAAGGAGTACCCTCCAAAAGAGAGAAATCCCCTCTTTTATTTGAAATGTGTCATTTGTTGCGAGTTAGGAAATGCGGCCGGTATCTACTCGAACCAAAAAAAAAAAAGAAAAACGAAATACAGGTATCCACGGGTTCACTCGACCCTCCCATGTTTTGGCAGGTTGGGTGACCCACGGATCAATTTTGACGGGTCACTCAAATGCCAACCCATACCCACAAATTTGCAGGTGGGTCGGGTCGACCTGCGGGGATGGGTCAATTTCGCCAAGTCTTGTCCCTGTATCTCTTTCAGATCCTTCGTACGGTCAAGTAGGGCACTACTGCTTTTCAGCCCCCATTTGCCCTCTCTCTCTCTCTCTCTCTCTCTCTCTCTCTCTCCACTTTTCATTTCACTGTGGGACGCGTTCCCTCTTCTCATCAGTGCTTTATAATGCTTTTTTGCATAATAGGCCCTTTCCTAGCTGACCCCAACTAGTTTGGGACAAAGGCTAAGTTGGGTTGAGTTAATCGGGCCTTTCCTCAAAAACGATTCAAATGATATAACAAATCTTTTTCCGTATTTTCCATATGGTAATGGGTTGCCCCGGATTGTAAATCAGAACTCGTCTATTTTTGCATGATCTTTCAACACACGCATTAATATTTCAACACTCCCCCTTAATGCGTCTTTCTTTTACCCAGAGAATTTCTCTAAAGTGAACGAACTTCTCATTTATGACAGCTTTTGTGATAATGTCTGCAAGTAGCCCACTTGAGTTGTAGAACTTCAAAGACAGAGCTTCCAGAGCTTCACGCAATTGCCTGAAACCGAGGCCTATCTATTAGTTAAAGGCATAGTTTTAAATTTCGACCGACCGAAACCGAAATTGGCGAAATGTACCAAATTCGGTCAAAATTTTGAAAATTTCGTTAGTTCCGACGAAATTTGAATAAAAATATCAATTTCGAAATTTCGGTTTCGGCTAGGCCTGAAATTTATGCCGAAACCAAAATTTCAAACCATGGTTAAAGGGAAGTTTACCCTTTTCGTGAAAGTTGAAAGTTTTGATCTATGAGACATGTCAGTATGATCGTATCCGTTGGGGCGGGCGTCGGGAAAGCCATACGCTCTCTAGAGCACTAATGGAGTGGGAAAAGACATTAGACCCATGGGTACGCAGAATGAGATGAGCGGGCCCAAGGATAGGGGTGCAACTTGGATCGGGCACAACCCGAACATGACGGGTCCAACCCTTTTTTTGTCGGGTTGGGTTGGGTTTTCCGGGTCGGGTTGGGATTTTATAACCCGAACTACAAATCAAGTGGGGTCGGGTTGGGGTATCGGGCAACCCGACCCGAATTGTAACCCGATTTGTTTTGTTAAGTTTTTTTTATTTTTTTAAAACTTTTATTAATATTTATGTTTTTACCATCTTAGACTTTACTTTTTAGAGTTTTAGACTTTTGGGATCAACTACCATATTTATGTTTTTACCATTTTAGACTTTACTTTTCAACTGCCAGATCAAATCTAATAGCTAGGCTATGATTTTTTCGGGTAACCCGATCCGAATTGGAAATCGGGTCAGGTTAGGTCGGGTCGGGTTGGACCCTGCTGGGTTGGAAATTGAGTTGGGTCGGGTTGAGCTGGAAATCGGTTTCGGTCGGGTCGGGTTGGCCTCAACCCGATCCGAGTTGCATCCCTACCCAAGGACGGTATGCCATACTTAAGGGCTAACTAGTGGGTCATATAGACGTTGACAACTACCTCTTGTGGTACTGGAGTTGGGTAAAGAAGTCCTCGATATGCGGCTCGCTTGCTGCAGTAGGTATGTTTTGATATATGCTTTGATACCTTAACAAGTGCCCTAGCAAAACCCTTATGTTATATGGGATTTGCTACGGACCATCATAGAAAGGCATTTCGCGGCCATCAAAATCTTGTTATGGAAGCAATTGAGATCAAAGAAATGAGAAAGAGAAGTAGGCAAGGCAAGCCGAAGCTTTCTCTTATAGACTCTATTTCCCTACTTTATAAAGGTGGCTTCAGAAATAAGTCGCAAGGATGCAATGCCTACATCAAGAACAAGGGCTACAAGCTAAGTTCAAGACAACCAGTTTGCCCACTTAGAGAGAATTGAAGAAGAGTGTAAATATCAAAACGAAAACAGTAAACATGAAGAAAAATCCAGAAAAATGGGTAAGCGTTGGAATTTTTAAATCATGTGCCTTTGAGTATCTTTTATAGATAATTAAAAGACACGAAAGAAACACCCCCCCCCCCCCCCCCCCCCCCCCCCCGGAAGTGTCCCTTGAGAACCCCTTTCATGGGTGGTAGTGCCTCATCATCGACCATTAGGTCATGACCGTTAAGACACCCTTACATTTAAACATTTCTAACTGTTGGAATCCAACGGTTAAACCCTCTAGCCAAAACCCAAAAAAAAATAAACTTGGATTTGAAGTGATACAACCTTTTCAACGATCGGATTATCCCTCTTAATCCTTTGATTGATTGATTGATTTATTTCTTTCTTTCTTATATATATATATATATATATATATATATATATATATATATATATATATATATATATATATATATATATATATACATATGAGGAAACTGTTGGTGAGCTTAAGCTCACCAAACTTATGGTGAGCTAGCTTGCCCAATCACATGGGTCCCACATTTTGGGGAGTGATCCAAACCATTCATTTGCAAGGCCTTATCATAGATAGGAGGTGCACCAAAAATCAGCTCTATAGGATCATCCTAACCCCTCCATTTGTGGAAGACAAAAATGAGGCAGATTTGTGTCTGTCCATTTTTGTCCTCCACAAATGGAGGGGTTAGGATGATCCTATGGAGCTGATTTTTGGTACACCCCCCATCTATGTAAGGGACTTTCAAATGAATGCTTTGGATCATCCTAACAAAGTGGGCCCCCATGTGATTGGGCAAGCTAGCTCACCATAAGTTTGGTGAGCTTAAGCTCACCAAACTTATGGTGAGCTAGCTTGCCCAATCACATGGGTCCCACATTTTGGGGAGTGATCCAAACCATTCATTTGCAAGGCCTTATCATAGATAGGAGGTGCACCAAAAATCAGCTCTATAGGATCATCCTAACCCCTCCATTTGTGGAAGACAAAAATGAGGCAGATTTGTGTCTGTCCATTTTTGTCCTCCACAAATGGAGGGGTTAGGATGATCCTATGGAGCTGATTTTTGGTACACCCCCCATCTATGTAAGGGACTTTCAAATGAATGTTTTGAATCATCCTAACAAAGTGGGCCCCCATGTGATTGGGCAAGCTAGCTCACCATAAGTTTGGTGAGCTTAAGCTCACCAACAGTTTCCTCATATACATATGAGGAAACTGTTGGTGAGCTTAAGCTCACCAAACTTATGGTGAGCTAGCTTGCCCAATCACATGGGTCCCACATTTTGGGGAGTGATCCAAACCATTCATTTGCAAGGCCTTATCATAGATAGGAGGTGCACCAAAAATCAGCTCTATAGGATCATCCTAACCCCTCCATTTGTGGAAGACAAAAATGAGGCAGATTTGTGTCTGTCCATTTTTGTCCTCCACAAATGGAGGGGTTAGGATGATCCTATGGAGCTGATTTTTGGTACACCCCCCATCTATGTAAGCGACTTTCAAATGAATGCTTTGGATCATCCTAACAAAGTGGGCTCCCATGTGATTGGGCAAGCTAGCTCACCATAAGTTTGGTGAGCTTAAGCTCACCAATAGTTTCCTCTATATATATATATATATATATATATATATATATATATATATATATATATATATATAGAGAGAGAGAGAGAGAGAGAGAGAGAGAGAGAACATTTCCTACACACTACCTTAAAATACAGTGGGGGCCCACATTGTTTGGGTGATCCAAACAATTCATTTGAATGGTCCTCACATAGCTAGGGTGTCCACAAAAAACCAGATCCATTGGATCATCCTAACCATTCAAACTATGGAGGCAAAAAATGAACTAATTTGTGAAGGTTTATACACGTCCATTTTACCTCCACAAATCGTAGGGTTGGTATGATCCTATGGATCTGATTTTTTGTGGACACCTTGTTTGGATCACCCAAACAATGTAGGCCCCCACTGTATTTTAAAGTAGTGTGTAGGTAACTTACCTACACAAGTAACTTACCTACACAAGTGTGTAGGAAATGTTCTCTCATATATATATATATATATATATATAGAGGAAAGTGTTTCTACTCGGCCGAGTAGAAAAGCTTATCTACTCCTCCCTTTAAAAAGTACAGTGGGCCCACACATTGTGGATGATCCAAAGCATTCATTTGATAGGTCTTATCATAGATAGGGTGTGCCCAAAAAATCAGCACCAAAGGGTCATCCTAGCCCTTCGTTTTGTTGGGCCTTGTAGAAACAGAATGGACGCATCTTACGCATCTTACACAGTGCGTCCATTTTGTTTCTACAAGGCCCAACAAAACGAAGGGCTAGGATGACCCTTTGGTGCTGATTTTTTGGGCACACCCTATCTATGATAAGACCTATCAAATGAATGCTTTGGATCATCCACAATGTGTGGGCCCACTGTACTTTTTAAAGGGAGGAGTAGATAAGCTTTTCTACTCGGCCGAGTAGAAACACTTTCCTCATATATATATATATATATATATATATATATATATATATATATATATATATATATATATATATTATTATTATTATTCCCTAGGCTAGCCATATAAGCCAAGCCTTGGGGCCTCACACATGTGAGGACTTGTGTGAAAGAAAAAAGAAGGAAAGACCATATTTATAACCTCTTCCCACCCTTCAACTTTTTCACCAAACCGATGTAGAACTATTCTTTCCAAGAGCTTTTCACCACTTTTCAACTTTGTTTTTTATTTTTTGTCTTTTATGGATTTTGTTTTATTCATATTTTCTTTTTGACTTTTACTCTCTCTTTTATTTTATTAAAATACACCTACAATCCCCCACTACTTAAAAATAAAAAAAAGGAGAAAATAAAACCAAAATAAAAAAAATTCCTAATCAATCTATCAAGTAGAACTCATCCTATCACTGCAAATGATAAAGAGGACAGTTATCCTTAACTTCTCAATTGGAGTTTTAGAACAATTACATTACCCAATATATTGTGGGCACTGATTCCTGCTTTGGTTGTATTTTTTCATTTACTTAGGTCATACGCTACCTTGTTTCGCAAGTGCTCTAGGTCTATACCAAACTAGTTCATAAGAAGCAACTTTTTACTTCCTCACTTGACTAGGCAGACTTATCAAGAGTGCTTTCGCAACAAATTATTCACCCCACCAAGCTATAAGCCTATTAAGAACATTAAAATTTCATCCTCACAGTACGTTGTGAAAGTAAACAGTGCATTTACCTCAAGAATGGGATTTTAATAAGAGTCATCTTAAATACTCTTATGTGTTTTAATGTACTCGAAATATAACCTCTTGCTAAATTTCTTAAAATACACTACTTAGATGAAATCCTTTGAACTCCTAATGTGAAGAGTGATTGCATACCATTTTGTATTTGAAAACTTTCACCATTAGAGAGCAGGTTATCACTCAGATGTCCCACTTACTGGTAATAATCCCATTCCCTCGAGGTTTGACATATTCAATCTCTTGGTAAAGCTATAGTAAGAGGGTCTGCTAGCATTTGACTTGTTGGAAGATATTCCAACAACACCTTTTCCTTATTTATTAACTTTCGAATATAATGATATCTCATTGAGATATGTCTTGATTCGCTTGTAAAGCATTTATTTCTTGCAAAATGCATTGCTAACTTACTATCACTGTATAATGTTACTGGTTGTAGTGGTTTTTCAAGGAATGGTATATTCCTTAACAACCACCTCATTCACATAATCTTTACCTGCAAGAGACATTGATATGTACTCTGATTCCAAGGAAGACATAGCGATACACGTTTATTTCTTAGAAGACCAAGAAACAACTCAACCACCTAAAGTAAACAACCATCCACTTGTAGACTTCTTATCCTAACTAGATATCCAATTTGTGTCACTGTAACACTCAAGAATAGTAGGAGTACCAGAATATTGCAATCCATAATTTATAGTACCCTTTAGATATCTTAATACTCTAAATACTTCATTCCAATGTTCAGAATTAGGATTACCAGTAAACCTACTTAAATTACTTACAGCATAGGCAATATTTGGTCTAGTCCTTGTCATTGCATACATTAGACTACCTATTATTTTAGCATGCTCTTGTCGATTAATAGGTTTACCAATATTCTTCTCTAATTGTTTATTTACATCAATTGGTAAACTACTAGGTTTACAATCAAACTGATTAAATTTTCTTAACACGTTCTCTATATAATGAGATTGTGTTAGAATAATCTTTCCATTTTGTCTTATTACCTTAATTCCCAAGATCACATTTATAGGAACTAAATCCTTAATTTCAAATACTTGGGAAAGGTACTATTTGGTTTCATTTATTAATTCAATGTTGGAACCAAAGATTAATAAATCATCAACATATAGAGTAATAACAACACATGAACTACCAATACCTTTTGTAAACATGCTACTTTATTACTTTTGAATCCAAACTTCTTAATCTCTTGTTTGAATTTCTTATTCCATTGTTGAGGTGCTTGTTTTAGCACGTATAATGATTTGGTTAATTTACAAACTTTACTTTCTTATCCCTTTTCAACATAACCTTCGGGTTGATTAATATATATTTCTTCGTCTAATTCTTCATTTAAAAATGCTATTTTCACATCCATCTGATGTATTTCTAGATTATATATAGACGCTAATGTTAACATTGTTCTAATAGTAGTCATTTTGGTGACCTGCGAAAAAGATTCAAAGTAGTCAATGCCTTCTTTTTGTTTAAATCATTCGGCAACTAATCTTGCCTTGTATTTATCTATGCTACCATCAGGATTGAGTTTTTTCTTTAAAACTTATTTTCTTGGTTTTGGTATTTGGTGGTAAGTCTGTTAATGTCCAAGTATCCTTTTCTTTTGTAGATTTAATTTCATCATACATTGCATTTTTTCATAATCTTGAGTCAGGAAGTGACGTGGCTTCTTGGAAATTTTGAGGTTCTTCTAAAGTATATGTAAACATACCTAGTCCTAAATCTTTTTCAATTCTTTGTCTCTTACTTCTTCTTAGTGCAATTTCTTCTTGTGGATTTTGTTCTATATCTTCTTGAACTAGTGGGCTTCCATTTTGTTGTTCATCATTAACTTCATGTAATGATTTTCTTAAATCTGTTTCATTCTCTAAGGTATTTACATCTTTGACTGTTAAGTGTTCTAGTAACTCGGCATTTATTGCTTCTGGTATAGAATTGGATTCTAAGTTTAGAAATCTATAGGCTTTGCTATTTTGTGCATAACCTAAGAATGCAGATTTTATTCCTCTAGAAGAACCTACTTTTGATCTTTTTTGTGAAAAGCATAAGCAGTACAACCCCCACACTTTTAAATAACTTAGATTTTGTTTTCTCCCTTTCCATAATTCATACGGAGTTTGCTTAAAACCTTTATGTAAAACTCTGTTATTAATGTGGCAAGCAGTAAGCATTGCGTCACCCGACAAATTAGAGGGTAACTTAGAACTTATTAACATGGCACTAACCATTTCAAGTAAAGTTCTATTTTTCCGCTCTGCCACTCCATTTTGGTGAGGGCTATAAGGGGCAGTAAATTGATGTACTATCCCATGACTTTCACAAAAGGTTTTAAACTCATTTGACAAATATTATCCTCCTCTATCACTTCTTAGGATTTTAATTTTTCTTCCTAATTAGTTTTCTACATCTGATTTATATATCTTAGTTTTTTCGAAGGCTTCATCTTTGTTTCTATCATAAGTATATCTACTACTATCATATCTATATAAGTAAGATAATATTTCTTACTTCCTCTTGTTTCAATGATTTTATTATCACATATATCTGTGTGCACTAATTCTAATAAACTAGTATTCCTTTTTACTCTCTTTACTAGTTTCTTAATAAGTTTTGCTTGTACACAACATTTACATTTATATGCAGGCATGACATTGTTAATTTTTTAAAGTAGTTCTAACTTAACCAAATCATTTAAGGCATTAACATTAAGATGTCCAAACCTATAGTGCCAAACAATACTTAAATCACACAAGTAAAAAGAAGCATCACTAACTTTATTAATAGTGCTTAACATATACATCTTGTCCTTATCATATCCTTTTCCGATAAATGATCCACTTTTGGTAATGATCATTTTATCAGCTTGAAATACAACACGACATCCATGATGACAAAGTAAGAATACATAAATAAGTCTCTTTCGAAGAGTTGGAACATGAATATTAAGAATAAGTGTCTTTCTAGAAGTAAGTGCAAGGTCCATCGTTCCCACGCCAATTACTTCGGTTGAAGCAAAGTTTCCCATGTAGAGTTTTACATCATCTTCAACAGTCTTGTAAGATTTGAAAGCACTCCTATTAGAAGTCACATGGCAAGTACAACCGGAGACCACCCACCATCCATCATCTACATCAACCATGAAGGCTTCTGAAACCACCGCTGCCACATGATTCTCTTAAACAGTATTTGTTTCATTGTCTTGGCCATTACGATACCGGCACACTTTTGCATAGTGTCCTGGTTTACCACATACATAGCAACGACCATTACCTTTCTTTTTCATTTTTGATTTAAAGATCTCGTTACTCTTAAAATTCCTACCCTTCGAATTATTTCCTTTATTCTTCTTAGTATGAATAGATGTATCTACTAAGTTCACATTATCCACTTTATTTTGTTTTTCTTCTAACATATCCCTTTCTCTTGCTTGTTCTTCAATTTGTAGATGTTGGAGAAGTTGTTCCAATGTCTGTAATTCAGACTTGTGTTTCAACATTTTTTGGTAATCTTTCCATGAATAAAGAAGTTTACCAATTATTGTAGAAACCTGAAAAGTTTCAGACATTGGTGGTGTAATACCCGACCCCGCCAAGGGTCGGTAATGTAAATAAAGGATTAAATAAAAAGGAGAAAGTGGAATTTTGAGGAAGAAATTCTTTTAAGAGGGGGTAGAATGTAATGCCCGACCCCACCAAAGGTCAGTGAAATTGGTTAAAATATAATTTACTCTTGGCTGTAGATTTCTTGATCAAAGATCAAAGATTTAGATCTTCGATTTGAGCCTTTTGATCTGTTGGATCCACAATTGGACCCCTAGGATCGCCGATCGAACTCGAGTAGACATCAGATCATGTCACTCGAGCATCGATCTCCTTTGATTTTACAAGATCAGAAGAATTACTAAATCTATGGACCATATCCAATTATCTTAAAAACCATCACTCAATTTAATCTTGGATTTTTCCAAGGAATTGATTTTCCATAGAAAATATCTTCCCAAATCCACATAGGTTGGACAAATTTCCCATAGGAAGAAGAATGCCCAATCATGGGATTTGCCTAAATGGCAAATCTCTCATGGTTGACTTTCTTCTCCTCTTTTTGGTAATCATAGGTGGCACATAAAACATTAGGAAAGATATTCAACTTTCAAAATCTAAATTAGTGGGAGATAAAAAAAATAATTTTCGTCATTTTTCTTATAGCTTAAATTTGAGACATCAAATCTTGTCCGTTTGACTTAATTTTGGTCTCATTAGATAGTTTTTTTATTCCCTATCCAACGGGCCCAAGATCAAGCAAATTGGATATGATTTGATGAAGTTATGGCTCATTTACCATTATGGTATGGGTCAAATATGGAATTTGTGTTTTAGGACTCTTTTTAAGCAAGTTTAAAGTTGTTTCATCATTTAAATCAGAAATTTTTTTTAGTAAAGATTGTATATATCTTCCAAATCAAAGGAGTTGACCTTGCCCTTCTCCTTTTGGTAAGACTTGATAGCACATTTTAATTTAGGTAAGATATTGAAATTCAAAACTTAAAAATCCTAGGGAGGTAAAACCAAATAGGAAAACCCACTGTTAACCTTTTTTATCAATCAATTAATTAAAACAATTAATAAAATTATAAACCCAATGGTACATCTCTCTCTTATTTTGATGATCAACAAACCTAAATTGATGGTAGTTTGCTAATGGTTGCTCTAGTGTTGTGATTGAGATAGATTTCATTCATATCAACACTTGGAGCAAGAAGAACACGGGTTAGTCTTGGAGAAAGTCAAGTTTTAGTTATCCTTCAATCCGTATAGTGTATTAAAGAACCATAAGTGCAAGAACATGTTTGAAGACTATCTCAAGACAAGGAGAAGCTCAAGCACCCAAGAAGATTGAAGATCAAGAAGACTCAAGGTTCATATGTTTAGAATGCATAGGAGTACTCTTGGCATTTAATGTTTGCATGTTTTGATGTTTTCAAATCATCTTTAAAACTATTTTTCTAGGTGCATTAATGTATTTGAAAACACATGTTTAAAGCCCAAAGACCATGGCCCAAAGTTCCTCACATAAATATTTTAAATCAAGATTTTTAAAGCAGGGCCGGTTGACCGGGCTAGGCTGGGCTACCGCGAGATGTCACCTGGAATTCCAAGGCATCTCGAAATTTATCGGGTTGGTCGACTGAGCCAAACCGGTCGACCATGGATTTGTTTTCTGGAAATCTAGAAAACATCCAGGTTGGTCTTGGCGGGCGACCGCGACCCCCTCGGTCAACCGCGAAAGTCTTTTTCGAGCAAACTTATTTTGAAACAGGTTGCCTTCGGGGGGTGACCCCGGTCGACTGCGGCGATTAAATTTTGAAAATAAAAAAGAGGCGCCCGATAAGGGCGGGCGACCGGGGTGGCTCGGTCGACTGCTCTGGTCTCACGAAAGAGCCTTTTGAGCTTGACAGTGGTAGGTATACCTACCCACCTACCCAGTTTTATTACGGATTTGCCATTGAGGGTTTCAAAATCATCCATGGGTATTTATACTTCATCAAAAATCCTATTTTACACCTTTTGAATATTTATCAAATTCTTGTGCACTCTTGTTTAAAAATCAAAAGGAGTCTTCTTCTTCCTCTTGAACATTCAAACACCTGCATCAATTATTTGTCAAGAGGTACTCCCCTAAACATTTTCAATCCTTGGGAGTCTATTGTGAGCTTGAGAGTTGTATACGTCTACAAGAGGCTTGAGAGCTTTTCATTTTTTTCTTCCTTCTTCATATTGTATTTGGAATTGCAAAGAGGAGTTTCTTTCTTCAAGGCGGTAGTGCAACGAAGAAGAACGTCCATGGAGGCGGATTGTATCCAAGGGTGTGTCCCCTTGTTGAGGTGGTGATTGTATATACACTTTGCGAGGCGGCGTTGAGGAGTCTCACTGCAGTGGAGAAAATTCCAAGGAAAGACCAAGTACTTGTGTAGTGGAGTAGGTCAAGGTTTCATCGAACCACTATAAAAATCATTGTGTGGTCTCCTTACTTTGCTCCTCTCTCTTGTGGTGCTTGGTAATCTCTTTCCTTTTCTATTTGAATATAATTTTGAACAAAGGTTAGAACTAACTAGGTTAATTTCACAAGCCCTATCTTTTCGAGTAGAAAAATTTTAAAACACCCAATTCACCCCCTCTTGTGTGTTGCCCTTTGGGATTTCGCTTGGTATCAAAGCAAAAGGCTCTTATAGAGGTTTTTTATCTTAAAATCTATAAGAGAAATATCCATAGCAACAGATCCTCCTCCATCCTCATCGATCCCCTTCCTCATCTGGTATCTCCCTCTGGGTATATTGAGGGTTATGCCTCAAATAGACCTCCATATTTCAATGGACTAAACTACGGATATTGAAAAATTAGAATGGCCTTTTATTTAAAATCCGTAGATTTTAAAATTTGGGAGCTAGTCCAAGATGGGTACATTGAACCCACAACGGATAGGAAGAAATGGAGTGTCGCCGACAAGAGAAAGGCTACAATGAATGCCAAAGGAGTGACATTGCTATTTTGTGCTCACTCTCCTGAGGAATTCAATAGAATCTCAACTTGTAAGACGGCTAGGGAAACTTGGACCACACTTGAGACAACCCATGAAGGGACGACTCAAGTGAAGAAATCTAAAGTTAATATGCTTATTAGTGATTTTGAGGCCTTTGAGATGCATGAAGGAGAGTCTATCTCTGACATGTTCACAAGGTTTACTAATATTGTAAATGAGTTGAATGCATTGGGAAAAACTTATACAAATTATGAATTGGTCCAACGACTCCTGAGATGCTTCTTGGACTCTTGGAATCCAATGATCACGGCAGTTGAGCAATCAAAGGACTTGGATACCCTTCAACTTGGCGACCTTATGGGGAACCTAATCATCAATGAGACGAAGATGAAGAAGAGGGAAAGCAAAATGAAAGGAAAGAAGGAAGAATCAAAGAAGAGGGATGTGGCTTTCAAAGCCAAGGTTGATAGTGAAGAAGAAGACAGTGAGAGAAAGTTAAGTATGAAAAACTTAACCTCAGAAATGGCTCTCCTCTCCAAAAGGATCTCTAGGTTTGGGAGATTCAATAGGAAAAATAAAAGCTCAAGAAGGAGCACCTCCCCAAAGAGAGATAGAGACAGAAGAAGAAAAGATAGTGATGATGATTCGATCCGGTGCTTTGAATGTGGCAAAAAGTGACACATCCATCCTGACTGTCCATTACTCAAGAAGGACCAGAATAAAAGGAAAGAAAAAGATGACAAGAAGAAGAGTTTCAGCTCCAATTGGGATGGCTTAAGCGACACATCACGGAGCAACTCAAGTGGAGATGAGAAATCAAATTTTGTATGCTACATGGCAAGCAATCCATCTCAACTCAATGTAAACCAAATTCTAGACTCTTTTCTTCCTAATAGTGATAGTGATAGTAGTAGTGGTAGTGAAAGTGATAATGAAAATGAACAACTTACCATGAATGAACTAATTGACACATGTCAAGAAGTCATGAAAGCATTGCTTCTTAAAGTTTCTAAAAATAAAAAACTGAAGAAATCCATTGAAATGATAACCAAGGATTTTGGAAACTTGAAGAATGAGCGTGATAAAAAATCTTCTCTAAATGATCAACTTCTCATGGAAAACACCTTGCTTAAAGGGAAACATGAAAATCTAAGGTATAAGTTTGATCATTTAAAGGAAGAAAATGAAAAATTGTATATTGATATTGAAAAACTATGTGATGAGAACAAGACACTTAAAAGTGAAAATAATTAACTTGTTCTTAGACATGCATGTGGAAAAGACAAACTTGATGAGATTTTAGCAAGCAAGGTTTTTATTGGGGAACAAGGTCTTGATTACCAAGATTCCCAAAAGAAAGTTGCTCATAAAACCAAGTTTGTTAAGTCCAAAACCCCTTACAAGAATTTTAACACTTATTCTCCTGCTGTAGACACTCCCATTTTACTACACTTTAAAAAGAAAAAGATTCGGTAGTTTGTCAAGTCTCGAGTCCATATTCCGCAATAGATTAGGCATTCATGCATTCTAAGGTAAATTTCATCTCATTTTAGGTGTTTGGAAGTTGATTCGCAATCCTAAAGGTTTCTAGGGTGTTCCAATGGAATCTGAAAGATGAAAGTTTAAGTTTTCAAGCAAGTAAAAAAAACTTGCTATTTTTAGAATTTTCAGGGTTTCCCTCATTTTTGCCCATTTTGCACTACAAGGGTATTTTGGTCATTCCCAATGTGTCCCATTTGACCCCCCGAGTTGTGTCTGAGAAATCTTGAGCGATTCCATGAATTTTGAAAAAGCTGCAATTTTTAGAATCTCTCAAGATTTTTTTCATTTTGTGTAACTTGGGGTTGTGTTGGTCATTTCTAATGTGCCTAAAGATTATCTCTAAGGTATGACTGAAGAATCCTCAAAAATTTCAAGTATTTTAAGGAACCTGCTATATTTAGAAACTCATAGGGCATCCATATTTTCATCATCTTATAGATATTTCGACCATTCCTATATATCCAAAATCATTTTGAGGGTATGACTGAGAAATCATGAGTAATTTCATAAGTTTTGGAAGGCCTGCTAAATTTAGATTTCTCAGGGTTTCCCTTATTCTTGCACTTCAGGGGTATTTTGGTCTTTTCCTGTGTGATTCATTTGATCCTTGGACCGTGTCTGAGAAATCCCAGGTCGCTTCTTGAATTTTGGGAAACCTGCTATTTTTGAAATTTCTCAAGGTTTTTCCTAGTTTCACCAAATTTTGTACTTCAGGGGTAATTTGGTCATTTTCAATATGTTTTATTTGACCTCTAGGGTGTGTCTAAGGAATCTTAGATCATTTCATGAATTTTGAAAAGCCTGCTAAATTTAGAGTTTCTCAAGGGTTTCGCTTGACTTGAAAATTTTATGTGTCAAGGGCATTTTAGGTATTTTCAGGAGGTACCAAATGATCCTGTTTGATATTAATCACCAAAAGAACCCAATTTTAAAAGTTTATATTTATTAAGTTTGACTACAAGGACTTTCTATTTTTAACTTTCCCCTTTAAGGGGTGAACCAATTTAAGGGTATTGTGGTCGCATTTGGATGTGTAATGGTCGAATATGGGTATTTTGGTCAGAAAAAATATTTTTTCTAAAGGGGATGGTTCGGCCATATGTCGATGGTGCACCATAAATGTCATATGGGTTGGGTTCATCAGTAAAAATTTTAAATTTAAAGAATTTTATTGAATTTTCATTGGAAAAAACCCAAAATACATGTCATAAGGCCCATTAGGCTAAAGCCCACAAGGTGGGGGTCCATGTAGACCCACCCATGTGGGTCGGCCACATAAGTGGGCGCCCCACATGAGGATGCCACATGAAAAAATGTCCAACATGGAATGAGATGGTTGGTGACATCATATTTGTTTTGAAAAAATAATAAAGAAATGAAGAGTTATAATTAGAAAGTGCTTGTATGATCAGGTTACTAAAACGGCTATAACGTTTTACCTTATTTTTCAAAAAATTTGCTATTATACGTGTTTCGAACGTCTCGAAAAGATCTATAACTTTCTAGTTTATGACTTGTCCTGAATCAGCCTCTGAGTAGGCCGAAAAAATGAGCTCAAACGTCGGAAAGCCCTTTTTGAACGAAAATCATTGATAAAAGCTAGTTTCCTATGTGAGAAGGCTTCTAGATTGATCTTGAAGGATCTCCATTGTGTAATTTAGCATTGCTTAGCTTGCAAGAAATAAGGTTTAGAAATAAGTTCAATATGAAAATTAAAGAATGAGAATGTCAAAGCACAAATTGGAAACAAGCCAAAGAGAAGAGTGCTCACAATGGAAATTTCTAAAATCATTCAACCTAAGTCTTTTTACCTATAAAATCAAACCTTCCCAAGGCAATTCTTTCTCTTGAAAATTCGTCCAACCCTAGGAGGCAAGGCTGAAAAAGTTGTCCCTCTCTCTCCTCCCTCTTGGAATTTATTCCACTTTTTTGTGTGCTTTTAGTGTTCATCTCTTCCACTTGGTTCTACTCAAAGTGCTTTCATATATTCAACATATTGAAGGATATACTATTATTCTTCGGGGTTTTCTTTGCTATTAAAATGGTAAGTCAAAGTATATATCCAAGGATTACTTACTCTAGAGACAAAGAGAGCTAGCACGGTTGGTCTTCTAAAACCCTCTTTCATGTAGTTTAAACTAGAAGCATGCTAGGAGTGAATTTGTGATTTTCATTGAAAAGTTATGAAGATGAAAGTGTTTGCATGTGAAATTTTGAGGAGATGAGATCAGGTTTAGGTTATTTCATAATCTGAAATTTTTCTTGAAAAATCTATTTTTTAATATTAAAATTTGATTTTTGAAATTAAGAGAGTTTAAATGTATTTAACAAAGCAACTCTAATAAGCCTTTACAATTCGTTAAAATTTTCAATCTCTGAATCTTTTGTGTATTAAAAAATATTGAAATATGAAATTTCCAGAAAATTTGACTTCATATGGACCACGATTTAACCTTTTGAACTTTACCCTTAAAGGGGTAAAATTCAAAAGATCAAATTTTAAAAAGATATCAAAACAAATCCAAAATCAATGAAAATTTAAACATAACAGACTTTTAAGGTTTTGAAACAGTACAAAATTTTTGAAGAATTTTGGATTTAAATTATGGGGTTTAAAAAAATTTTAATTCTAGAGGCATTTTTGGAAAAAACTAATTTTTAAAAAATATACAAGGTTATCAGAAGTGAAATTTGGATGAATGATTTGATCTCCACTGAATTTTTCAAGATTTTTGGTTACTGTTAGACATGTCTTATGATTTTTTATGCCAAATCAAGCATGCCATATTAAATCTGAAAAAATAGCAAATTGCAATAAATAATTCTGGAATTGCATGTTTTCACAAAGTTTGGATTTATTCGGACTATTTTTCCTATGTGTTCCTTTGTAATGTCATAATCTGGACAGATATCTTAAAAATCAAAAATTGATAGTAAATCATCTTGATAATCCATGACAATTTTACAGTAAACTTCTCTTGTCAAGATAAAGCTAATGCACAAATTTCAACTTATCTAGATTATATTTGCTACAATTTTATGTGTAAATCTATAATCTGGACAAACACCTTCAACATTGGAAAGCTGATAGTAAATCATCTTGGCAATTCATGAAAATTTTACAGTAATCTTCTTTGGACAAGAGAAAGCTACTGTAAAAATTTCAGCTTATTTAGATTAGATTTGCTATAAATCGATGTGTAAATCTATAATCTGAACTGAAAATTTTAAAATCCTTAAGAAACTCGATGTAAATTCAAATTGTTATAAAACTTTCCAGAGAATTCTAATTCACCAGCATGTATTCAATCTTTAAATTATCGAAACAGAAACCTTAAGAATCATTGATTTCCTTTGCTAATTTGCATTGCTATGAGAGTTTAACTGCCAAGATCACATTCATAATCGTATTCCAATTGCAATTGATCCTTGATAATTTAGGTATTTGAATTATAAAATGTTGTTGGATCCGAGGTTGTAGTCCACGAAAATCCTGAGAACCATACCAGGCAACAATATACTATAACATACGTACTAAATTGTGCAAGGGGAGAGCGCACGATTCCCCTTTCATGAATGCAATCCAAGGCTAAAACTCGTCAAGTCCTAGAGCCTTTGGTATTCCTTAGATGTTAGGAATCGAAAATCTTTGAAAAATTGAAAATCATTAACTTAATAAATTAAGTTCATTTGATCCATGCTTTTGGAACCGTTGGATAACGGTATCTCTTCATAGGAACCTTTAGAACCAATTAGGAACATTTATGTCACGTTGTGTTTTAGGTTTTAGGGTGTCCTAAAGTTAGGGAATTCAGCCTCATCACGGCCGATTGCTATTATTAGTAATTGAGTCATAGATCTAGTTACACTAGTTACCCTTTTTTCCCATAGGACAAGCCTAGTTACCTAGGATGTAGGTTCACCTGCATTAGTCTAAGGAACATCTTGCATTTAGATAGGACCATATAGCATCTTAGATGAAGTCTTAGGATAATAAAAGCTACCCAACTTGAATTAAATAAATTTTCTTAAACTCTTGAAACAGTTACTCCAATTTAGATTGGTGTCTTAGCAGTCTAGGCATATAGCTTAGTTTAGGCACCAGACTACGTCGACTCTGATCCTAGTGAGGCTTGGATACGTAGGCAGCATGGATGCTTGATGGCATACCAATCACGAGTCGGCCCCACACACATTCAGTGGGGTTTTTTAGGATAGTTTTTATTTTCTGTTAGCATTTAAAACCTTAAATTAAAATTAATTAAATCACTTAGGACTTTTTCCCATATTAGAATTTTAGGAGAACTTTCACATAGACTGAATCCAAACGAATTAAGAAAATCAAGATACACATTAGGGACCACATCGAAACTAGATTTTAGAATGCATGTCCCATAGTTCACACAATAATATAGAGTTAAATGAGCCATTTAAAAGAAATTCAAGAGAGTTAACTTTTGGAATTGAAGACCGGATTATCGGGCAAGAATTGTGCATGTGGTGATAACTCCCCATACTTTCCATTCTCGTAATCAGGTAACGAATCTAAATTTCTGGTCAATTATGGGTCCTAGATCTCTCATCTAGGTGGCGACTCTGTCATTCTCTTTTGCATGAAACTCGGATTGCTTTAGTGATCCCAAGTTTAAGGAAAAGATGAATTAAATCAATAATAAAAGCACACGCCAATCGCGTGGGTACGAGAGACCAAGAGAGGAGGAGGCGGGTGTCGCGCCCCTCTCGCGGGATCAAGTCCCACACCTGCATGTTATTATTGTGGAAAACTTGGACATTATAATTATAAATGTAGATTGAGAAATTCATCTAATCTTGTTTGGGTAAGAAATGATAAGTCTTTTGATACTAACAATGGAGGACCCAACATAGCTTGGGTACCTATGGGCAAGACTTAAATCATTTTTTGTAGGGGGCGCTTGAGCTCGAGAGCCACAATGGATAGATGATACTTGGACAGTGGATACTTAAGGCACATGATGGGAGACCCCACCAAATTCTCAGGCATTGTCATGGGAGACCAAGGACATGTCACTTTTGGAGACAATGGCAAAGGGAAAATCATTGGGGATGGTACTATTAAGTTTAAAAGGCTTAGTATAAAGAATGACTTTCTTGTTGAAGGCTTTCATCAAAATTTACTAAGTATTAGCCAACTATGCGATGTTGATTGTGAAGTTTTATTTAAAACAATAAATGCATAGTTAAGAAAGAAAATGAAAATAAAATCAAATTTGTAGCGGCTAGAGACGGAAGTCTATATTCTTTGGTCCTAGAAGAGCTAGATTACCAAGACGTGAAATGTCTTTCCTCCGTGGAAGACAATTCATGGATTTGGCACAAAAGGCTAGGCCATGCGAATATGGATCTAATGTCGAGGCTTGCTTCAAAAGATATTGTGAAAGGTTTACCCAAGTTGAAATATGAAAATGATCTTGTTTGTAGAGGTTGTCAACTTGGTAAACAACATAAAGATTCTTTCAAACCCAAGCCTATCTGTAGACACCCCATTTTGACCGTACCCTAAACCTCCCTTGTTTGAGCAAAATCCTATTAAACCAATGCTTTAGGACCCCAAATTTCGTCCCAAGGTAGGTTAGGGTCCCACCAAGGTCCCTGCAAAATTTCATCAAAATCCGAGCGTGTTTGCCTAGCAAACAAGCTGAGAGAATGTCGTAGGGTAAACCAGAAAGGGGGGTGAATTTATCCGGATAGTGGGGGCGAATTTATCCTTGAACGGTGCGTGCATTGGCTGAATAAGACACGATTGTGTCGTGTGCCTATCAAAAATTCGCGCAACCGCGCCCCCATCAAATTGATCGTGCCAATATCGACACCCCAGATTTTATATAAATATGAGTTTAATTCATTTTAAAAAAAAAGGGAGAGAAAAATTTGGAGAGAGAGCGAGAGAGATTTTCTCCCCAAATTTCTCTAACCCTACTTTTTTTTCCGATCGTCTTCTCCGGCCATTCTTCTGTGAAATTCCGGCCGGATTTCTGCCATTTTGCCATCGGTTAGCTTCTCTCCATCTCCTTTTCATTCTTCTAAGCCCTAACTCATGTGTTTTAGCCTTGGATCCATATTTTCTTAAACTCCAGACCCTAGATCTACACTCATAAACCTCAGATCTACTCTCTTCCTTTGTTATTTTGTTCACTTCACTATATTACCCTCTCAGATCTGCTTAAGAAGTCTTGAAATTTTCGATTTCTAAATTTAGAACCCTATCTCCATCCGATCTTTCTTCTCCGGCAAACTTGCCTGAGTTCCGGCCTAGTTCCGATCGAGTCTCTCTCTGTGCAGATCTCAATCTTTGGAAAGGAAAATCGAAAAAATTTTCAAAACAGGAAATTAGATTCGGATTCAAAGGTTCTACATCTACTTGAGAAGCAAAATAAGGTTCTAATCTGAAAGTTCGTGAAGAGAAGAAGCTCGAGCCTTGTTACAGAGCCAAATCTAGAATAATTTTTCATCGTTGTTGATCATACATCAGAGGATTCCAACGAGGTAGGATCTCATTTGATTGTAAAAGATCATATAATGTTTTTCTATTCACAAATTTCATAAATATTATATGTGTATTTTTTTATTCTGAATTTTTTTATATTATTATTCTTTTTATTCTCTTTGTTGATTCTGTAAAGACTCATATATCAAATCTTAAATTAGTTTTACTAATCGTTTGGAGAAAATTCCAGATCTGAAATTTAGTTTATAAAACCCTATTTCAAAGCTTTAAAGCCTTTGATCTAATCTCTTTTAACTCAGAGGTTTAAAATTTGAAGTTTCATTATTCGAACCTAATTTTTCTTTAATAAATCTATTTTTAGAATTAGTTCATTTGTATCTCAATTTCAACTTATTATCAAGATTTGATTTTACTTTATTTACATTCAGAATCTCATTTTTATTAAGAAATTTTTTTTTTAGCCATAGAAAACAAATGAAAAGTAGGTATCAGGTTTTAATTTCAAATATTAAAGGTTATAAGTTAAATCATATACTCTTGTTTAGTTTTGGTATCTAAAGAAAATTTAAATTATATAATTCTTTTAATATTTTAAGCCTCTGAGGTGTCATGATTAAATTTTAATATAAAAATGAATTTTGATTAGGGCCTTCTGTCTCCCATTTGTTTTACTTGTATGTTATCTTGCCTCTGTATAAATTTCAAGACAAAATACTGTTGTTGTTGTAGTTCTTTCGATTATTATTATTTATTATTATTTAGCTTAAAAGTTCAAGTTAGGGATATAGGTCATTTGTTATGTTTCTTTTAGGCAATTTTAACTGTCATGTATTTAATTTATAGGTGTTGATCCCCTGTTTTTTTTATTGCATTGGCTTTAGATTTGTTAATGGAGTTCAATTTCCATGTTGTGTTCATGTGGGGCTATTGTGTTTTTATTATTTGGTTTACCCTCTGATTTTAATAGAAATTAAATTTCTGAGATGAATTGAATGATTGAATATGATATTACATATTTGAACCAAAAAGCCAACCTCTTATTAGATGTTTTCTCATCTTTTCCTTCAAAACTCAGAACATAAGTGAAGGATAAGGCTTAAAATCTAAAGAAGTGGATTTTAAGCTTTGTGAATTATGATTTCTGTTCCAGATTTTTCTTGTAATTCATATTCTTTAGATCTAATATATTGCTATAAAGTGGAATTTGTAAATTTAAAGGATCAGATTACTCTATTGTTTTGTTTTAATTGCATTTTTTCTATATATATTCTTCAGAGTGAAAAGATTCATACATTGTTTTATCATCAGAAATTATGGGGGTTTCCATGTTCAGTTCTTCTTCAGAATTTTTAGAGTTTGTGGTATATAATATTATGTACGAGGATATATGTCATAGACTAAATTAATATCATCTTCACTAGCCTGTCTTCTCTTTTTGCAATGGATTCTAATATGCTTTGAAGATATATCCCATGACTATAAATTGTCAGTCGATAAGTCAAGTTCTGTTTATCTACCAAAGGGTAATGCTCATATTAGTTGTTCCCTATGTCAAGGTCTGTAAATTTGATTGGTCATGGAATTATTCTCCTATTAAACCTGTTGCAATTTAGAAATTTGTTTGCGTGAATTTCTGAGGATAAAAATGATGTCCTAATGGTCACCCTTTTATTCATAAGCAAACATGAATGGAGCCTAATGTTAGAATTATCGTACCTTGCTAGATTTTCTTACATTGGTTTATTTCTTCAATATCTTGGAAGGATCTTAAAAAATCATTTGAGTTAAGAGAGCAAAAATGAGGCTAGAAGTGACTGTTATGATGCAGTAATTGTCATTTACTTTGTTGAAATTTTCTTATTTTCTATGAGCATACAGTGGATTTCCTCATATTTATGGAGAATAGGATCTACTATTGCATAAATTTAACCACCCCTATTCATCATCTATCTTATCCCCTTCACTAAGATTTGAAACCAAAACTTCGAGCTGCTGTAGTATTTCTCGAGCTTGACTGGTCATTAATATTTAAGTTATTAATTCTATATCAAGTGTTCATAAGAATGTCCCTCATAATTTTTTTTCTTTTCTTTTCTCATCCATATGTCCCCTGTTGTTATTATGCCAAATAATTACCTAGCCCAGTTTATCTTCCATATTAGCATGGGAGTTTACTATTCTATTTATGTCTTATCTTTTCACTCATTGATTCTAATCACACTTTATTAACGGCAGCTCAAACTATCTTCATAATGACAGCCCCTACCCCATTTGTATATGCACAGCCCTTACCCTATTTGTATATGGACAGCCCCTACCCCATTTGTATATGCACAGCCCCCATCCTTTCTTTTGTATGATAGCTTTTCCCTTCTTAGTTGTATCATAGAAATACCTATAACAGCCTTTTCTTTTGTATGACATTTTTTTTTTTAGTTATAATAAAGCTTATAACAGCTATTTATTGTTGAGTCTTGATTATGTCCAAGTGTATTAAACCTATATTCATTTGGTCTATTTTGAGTCTCATGACAGTAATCAGATAGGAGCTATATATTTTTCTTCGAGTAAACAATATGTAGTAGTTGATGTTGGAATAGGATTCAATTATTTGGTTTGGGAAATTCTTGGAATTGTCATATAAGTCTTACCTGTCTGGAAGCAATAGATGCAATTATAGCTTATTACTTTAGCATGATGTTGTTCATGCATTAGGAAAAATAAAATCTTGTTATGGGCAGCCATGTTGATCCTGAAACAGGGAGTACTTGTATATGATATAGAGATTGTTATTATTAGTTTAAGTTATATTTCAAAGTATGTGCTGATATAGTACTTAGGAAGATAATTGATCGAACATGAAGAAGTTATTATTATTCAATTCAACCCTGTATTGATAGAAGTGTTGTCCTTATTCTAATTCTTTTACCTGCTAGTCAGCTTGTTTCTTTCACTTTGCCTTGTAGTTAAAATTCTAATTTTGCCAATGTCATTGCTCTAAGTTGTGTTTGATAGCTCAATTTTAGTTCTCCTTAAAAAGCCAAAGTCATTACCCTTGTCTAAAAGTTGATAAAGGTTAAATTCTTTTAGTTTTCTCATACTTTTAAATTTATAGTTTGTTTTGGAAAAGATGTGGAAGCAAATTGAGAGTTTCTTCTGAGGAATAAGGTAATATTTGAATGGATCATGAGGATGTTATTATCGAGATAATTTTTCTATTTATATGACTTGTAGGAAAGGAGTACTTATTTCATTTTGTATCCTCATGGTTGCAGAAATGATTTTACCATTTAATACCTATTTCATTTCTGTAAGAGATTTTTGAGTGCCCTGTTAAAAAAATAAATAAATAAATAAATAAATATATATATATATATATATGGCAGATTTTCTTGGTTATCTTACAGAGTGATAAGAGTTTTACTTTCTACAAGGATCGAAATGTTCACAATGACTTGATGTTGTAGAAATTATATCACCTGCTTTGGGTAACTTGTTGGCTTGGGTATAATTATGCCCACCTTATTAGCTGATGTCCATCATTTCCTACACTTTGTAGCACTCATAATTGATCGTATGGGTTTCATTTCCTTTCATTTTCAATATGCTAATCTAAGTGTAGCTGCTGTCCATCATTTCCTGCACTTTGTAGCACTCATAACTGATTGTATGGGTTTCATTTCCTTTTATTTTTAATATGCCAATCTCAGTGAAGCTGCTGTCCATCATTTCCTACACTTTGTAGCACTCATAACTGATTGTATGGGTTTCATTTCCTTTTATTTTTAATATGCCAATCTCAGTGAAGCTGCTGTCCATCATTTCCTACACTTTGTAGCACTCATAAGTGATCGTATGGGTTTCATTTCCTTTCATTTTCAATATGATAATCTCAGTGTAGCTGTTGTCCATCATTTCCTGCACTTTGTAGCGTTCAAAACTGATCGTATGGGTTTCATTTCCTTTCATTTTCAATATGCTAATCTCAGTGTAGCTACTGTCCATAAATTTCTGCACTTTGTAGAACTCATAATTAATCACAGAAGGTTTCATTTCCTTTCGTTTTGGTATGCTAATATCAGTATAGCTGTTGTCCATAGTTTCTTGCACTTGGTATCTATAATTTGTAATGACCTACGCATATATCTATTGTCCAAATAGGTCCTTCCATTCTATAGATATGATCTATGCTTGTTTGAAAATTGTATAGCATAAAGGATGTATCCTTATTCATTATATGAGTTGTTGAGATTATATGCAATTCAGGTAGGGTAATTTTTGCAATTCTATGATTCACCGGTTGTACTTTCTCAGTCTGGAGTTAGTTTTTCTTAAAATTAAATTTCATATAATCCTATCTTCATTTTGAAAGGGCGATGAAGGCAATAGCCCAAGCCCATCCATAGGGGACTCGCTTAGTCCAAGTAGCACTCCCTTAGTCCAAGTAGCACTCCCCTCATTTATTTTTTAAGACTTGCCCAGTCTTTTGGTATCTCTCAAAACATAAAGTCCTTTCATTGCAAGGGCAGTGAAAGAATCATCTAGAATCCAACCCTTTTAAAGAGACAAGCTATGTCTCGCGCAGAAATGTCATACACTCTTTAGAGACAGGCTTTATCTCATTAGTGAGTCACCCATAAGAGACTATCTAAGTCTCAAATAGAACACCTCCTTTAGGTTGAGGACCAACTTGGTCTGTTAAAAACCTTGCCTTTCTTATCATTGCAAGGGCAATGGTGCCCATCTCTGTGTTTAGGAGACTTGCCTAGTCTCACTAGCACCCTTCTTATCTCCTCTGTGGTTTAGGAGACTAGCCTAGTCTCATTGGCACTCCCCTCTTAGGGTTGTGCATTAGGAGTCAGTCCTTTCGTATATGAGTCAGTCCTTAGCTAGAGAGTCTGTCTTTAGTTAGAGAATCAGTCTTTCAGGAGTCAGTCCTATCATCATAGGGGTTAGGAATCTGTCCAACCTCTCGTCAAGTCATATGATTTTATCCAGTTCTTTGCAAGGTATAGGATGATGTCCAACCCTTGCAGAGCTGTGTCTCTGTTCTTTTCCCCCTCAAAGCATAGGATGCTGTCCAACCTTTGCGGGATATCAGGAATCTGTCATACCCTTAAGATGATAGGGATTTGTCCTCTTGTGTCAAAAACTCAAAAACATTCAAAAATTTCAAAAGCACTTGAAAATTCAAAAACATCTAAAAATCAAAAATCTGAGTCGTTAAGAGTAGTTAGGAATTTCTTTTCCGAACTACGTTGGCTTGATCCCTTTCAACAGGGTACATAGTGCAGCTTGGGATTCATATCCCAAGTCCAGCCAAACCTTTAAAAACAAAAACATTTTAAATCTTTTAAAAATACCAAAAATTCTTTAAAACCTTTTTCAAAAAGATTTTCCCCTAGAGTTAAGAGTCTGTCCTAGCCGTTTGGGTGTTTTAGAGTTAGGAGTCTGTCCTGATTTGTATTGATATAGTGTGTCCTATCGTGTGAGTGTCCCTAGAGTTAGGAGGCCTCAAGTTGATCGGTTAGATACTTAGTCGAACCGATGGCTAGACTAGGAAGCATATAGTCAGCCCATGGTTTTCTTTAGGATGCACAGCCTAGTTACACATAGGATGTAGGGCCCACCTGCATTAGCTTAAGGCTAATCAACTTGCATTAGTTAGGACATATAGAGAGTCCTGAAAATTACAATTCACCTGAACTTAAGCAATCATACAAAAAAGCTTTAAAAATCAGTTGAGTCTAGTGGATCGAGTCTAGGATAGCAGTTCTAGATGGTTAGGCATCGGAGTTTAGAATAGGTCATCGAACTACGTTGACTCCGATTCTTTCCGAGGCCGGGATACGTAGAGCAGCTGGGATGGACGGCCATCTTGGTCCGAGTCAAGTCGCATTAGAGTTAGGATTTGTCTTGTCCTATCATATATAGGATTGATTTGTGTTTTATGTTTTGATATGTTTTCTTACTTTCATGTACAGATCCTATACCTTTAGCGGTAGCATGCATGTGTTTGCACACCAGAACTCAGACATCAATTAGGTATGACACTCATAACTTAGTTATTCTCAGGTGACACTACTTTCATGTATTTTGTGTGTGCTTATTGTTCCTCCGAGACATGCATGATTAGATAGACGTCTTCTCGGAGATATGTGTTCCCATTTCACATGACTTTCGCCCAAAACTCTTCAAAATTAATAAGTAAATGGCACAAGAGACCAGGTGCTTGCACTTGGGCGGACGAGGTGCTCTTCAGACCTTCCAACCAGGCACGAACCTTATTTTATATCTCTGGTTATCCGTTGCAACAGAGCATAGTATGGGATCCTTGGCCCACTTCCTTGGATGGCGACTCTTCTTTGTTTAAGGTACGCCTCGAATCTGGGCTAGTCCCCGAATCGAGAGGTATCTCACCTTTGTATCGCCACTCATGCTGTGAGGGGCACTTCTTTCGAGAGTTCCTTGGTAGAGCTCTCCATTCACGTGGATGATCCATAGATACTTAGCGTGTGGGGCTCGTCCCCCGTCTCTCTCGGATCGAGGTCCACACTATCATATCTACTTCTAGACCATTACAATTATTGCATATGGATTTGTTTGGTCCCATGAAAACATGTAGTCTTTAATGGTAGAAGATATGTATTTATGATTGTTGATGATTTTCCTCGATTTAATTTGTTTGTTTTCTTGCATCCAAAGACAAAACTTTTAAAAAAATTGTACTTTATGCAATAGATTACAAGTTGAAAAAGGTTGCAAGATTTCAAAAATTAGGAGTGATCATGGAACCGAATTTGAAAACACGAATTTGAAAACATTCACTTTAGTTCATACTGCAAAGAGCATGAAATTGATCACAAATTTTCAACACCTAGAACCCCACAACAAAATGGTGTAGTGGAGAGAAAAAATAGGGTTCTTCAGAAAATGGCTAAGTCTATGCTTCATGACAAATATGCCTAGAATTTTTTGGGCGGAAGCCGTTAACACGGCTTGTTATGTCATTAATAGAGTCATGATTAGGCCTCACACTCACAAAACACCTTATGAGCTTTAGAATGATAGAAAGCCCAATATTAAGTATTTTAAGGTGTTTGGATGTAAGTGTTATATCTTGAATATATAAGATAACCTTCACAAATTTGATGCCAAATCCGATGAAGGTATTTTCCTTGGATACTCTACAAGAAGTAAATCATATAGAGTATTAAATAGAAGAACACTATGTGTTGAAGAAGTCATCCATGTGAAATTTGATGAACTTAGTGAAGAAATAAAAAGATCACATGATGATGAAGATTATGAAGTTACACCCCGAAACACAAACCAAAATGAAAATAAAAATGAAGTGCATGTTGATAATATTAGTGAAACCTTAGAGACACTAGAGCTAGAAAGTCATCATAAAGAGGTTGATGATCAAGGAAAAGGGAAACGAATTCTATCCGGTCACCCAAGTACCAAAATCATCGGTGATACCTCTCAAGGAGTCAAAACAAGGTCTCATTATAGAAATGTGTGTGAATTTGCTGCATTTTTGTCACATATAGAGCCTAAGAGTATAGATAGGTGGAGAAAGATGATTTTTGGATTATTGCAATGCAAGAGGAACTAAATCAATTCAAAAGAAACAAAGTTTGGAAATTAATTCCTAGACCTAGAGACCATCCCGTAATTGGCACTAGGTGAGTCAATAGAAATAAGTTAGATGAACAAGTGGAGATTCAGAGAAACAAAGCTCGATTGGTAGCCCAAGGTTACAATCAAGAAGAAGGAATCAACTATGATGAAACCTTTACACACGTAGCCTTGTTAGAAGCCATTAGGATGCTTCTTACATTTCTTGCCATAGAGGATTCAAGCTATATCAAATGGATGTCAAGAGTGCATTCCTAAATGGATACATAATTGAAGAAGTTTATGTTGAGCAACATCCCGAATTTGAAGATTTCAAATTCCCTAACCATGGCTATAAATTGGACAAAGCCTTGTATGGATTAAAGCAAGCTCCTAGAGCTTGATATGATCGACTTAGTTCATTCTTATTAGACAAGATATGGGTAAGGTTGATAAAACCCTTTTCATCAAACGTCAAGGAAATGACATACTCATTGTACAAGTATATGTTGATGATACCATCTTTGGATCAACAAATGAGAGTATGTGTAAAGAGTTTGCCCAATGCATGCAAGATGAATTTGAAATGAGCATGATGGGAGAACTCAAATATTTTCTAGGTCTACAAATTCATCAATTGAAAAATAGCATATTCATTAATTAAGAAAAATATACAAGAGAATTGCTTAAAAAGTTTGTGATGGATTGCTCTTCAACAAAGCCTACTCCTATGAGTACATACACCAAACTAAACAAAGATGATCTCGGCCCATCTATTGATCAAAAGAAATATAAGGGCATGATAGGGAGTTTACTATATTTGACTGTTAGTCGACCGGACATTATGTTTAGTGTTTGTTTATGTGCTAGATTTCAGTCAGACCCTAAGGAATCCCATTTGCGAGGTGTCAAAAGAATATTCAAATATCTCAAGGGGATTCCTAGTCTAGGTTTATGGTATGAAAATTCTAAAGATTTTAACCTAGTAGGGTATTTGGATGCTGACTTCGCCGGATGTAGAGTGGATCGAAAAAATACTAGCACTTGTCAGTTTCTAGGTAGATCCCTTGTTTCTTGGTTTAGCAAAAAGCAAAATTCTGTCGCCTTATCCACTACGGAGGCCGAATATATTGCTGCAAGAGCTTGTTATGCACAAATCTTTTGGATGAAGAACACCTTGGAAGACTATGGTCTTAAATTTGAGTGTGTTCCAATTCAATGTGATAATATAAGTGCAATCAATCTAACCAAGAACCCCATTCAACACTTTAGGACAAAGCATATAGAAATAAGGCATCATTTTCTTAGAGATCATTCACAGAAATGTGACATATCAATTGAGTACATTCACACTGATTCTCAACTTGCTGACATATTCACTAAACTCCTAACTGAAGAGAGATTTTGTGATCTTAGGAGTGGTTTGAATATGTGGTCACTTCAACAGGTAAAAGAATTTTGAACTGGAATGCATATACATATATTCTATGTAGTTTAATGGTTGTGTGTTATGAAATGCATGGTCATGATGTCAATTTAACTTTAAAATCTATTCAATTGGTACTCTTGGTCCTCTTACCTTGTAAGATGGAGAGTGTACACTCACATTCTAATTAAGACATCTAATCATTAGGCTTCATGCCTCATCAAGACCATGATCATGTCTACTTGATTCCTAGTACTATATTTATATAGGCATGTATTATACCAAAAATGGGGAGAAAAAGATTTTACAAAAAAAACGAAAAAAAGGGGGGATTTTTGTTTGTTCTATCTTTTCCCATTCTTTTTTATGTGACTAAAGGGGAAGCAGAATGGTAAATTGATTATGTATGCATGTGTGCTCTTTCGTTTCATTGGTATATTCCATGCACAGTATGTTCCATGCATATAATTTTCCTAGTCACCATGTTAGCTCTACCTATGCTTATCTTGTGCTCACTGTCTTATGTTCCAAATGAATGCATAAATCTATTAATTTTCACATGTATGATAAGCATATATTGAGGGGGAGGCACAATGTGCATAATATTTTATTAAGGGGGAGCCTCCAACCCCATAATCAATTTAGGTTTGTCATCATCAAAAAAGGGGGAAGAATGTAAGCCCAATTGTACATCCCTCTCTTGTTTTGATGATCAACAAATCTAAATTGATGGTAGTTTGCTAATGGTTGCTCTAGTATTGTGATTAAGACAAATTTCATTCATATCAACACTTGGAGCAAGAAGAACAAGGGCTAGTCTTGGAGAAAGTCAAGTTTTGGTGGTTATCCTTCAATCCGTATAGTGTATTAAAGATTCAAGGGAACCACAAGTGCAAGAACAAGTTTGAAGACTATCTCAAGACAAGGAGAAGCTCATGTAAGCACCCAAGAAGATTGAAGATCAAGAAGACTCAAGGTTCATATGTTTAGAATGCATAGGAGTACTCTTGACATTTAATATTTGCATGTTTTGATGTTTTTAAATCATCTTTAAAACTATTTTTCTAAGTGCATTAATGTATTCGAAAACACATGTTTAAAGCCCAAAGAACATAAATATTTTAAAACAAGATTTTTAAAGCAGGGACGGTCGACCGAGCTAGGCCAGGTGACCGCGAGATGTCACCTGGAATTCCAGGGCATCTCGAAATTTATCGGGCCGGTTGACCGGGCCAAAACGGTCAACCGCGGATTTGTTTTCTAAAAATCTAGAAAACATCCAGGGTGGTCTTGGTGGGCGACCGCGACCCCCTCGGTCAACCGCGGAACTCTTTTTCGAGCAAAATTAGTTTGAAACAGGTTGTCCTCGACAGGCGACCGTGGTGACCCCAGTCGACGCGGCGGTTTAAATTTTGAAAATAAAAAAGAGGCATCCGATAAGGGCGGGCGACCGCGGTGGCTCAGTCGACCGCTCTGGTCTCGCAAAAGAGTCGTTTGAGCTTGACAGTGGTAGGTATACCTACCCCACCTACCCAGTTTTATTACGACTTTGCCATTGAGGATTTCAAAATCATCCATGGGTATTTATATTTCATCAAAAATCCTATTTTACACCTTTTGAATATTTATCAAATTCTTGTGTACTCTTATTTAAAAATCAAAAGGAGTCTTCTTCCTCTTGAACATTCAAACACTAGCATCCATTATTTGTCAAGAGGTACTCCCCTAAGCTTTTAGTTTCAATCCTTGGGAGTCTATTGTGAGCTTGAGAGTTGTATACGCCTACAAGAGGCTTGAGAGCTTTTCATTTTTCTTTCTTCCTTCTTCATATTGTATTTGGAGTTGCAAAGAGGAGTTTCTTTCTTCAAGGCCGTGGTGCAAAGAAAAAGAACGTCCTCAGAGGCGGATTGTATCCAAGGGTGTGTCCCGTTGTTGAGGTGGTGATTGTTGTATACGCTTTGTGAGGCGGCGTTGAGGAGTCTCATTGCAGTGGAGAAAATTCCAAGGAAAGACCAAATACTTGGTTAGTGGAGTAGGTCAAGGTTTGACTGAACCACTGTAAAAATTATTGTGTGGTCTCCTTACTCTTCCTCCTCTCTCTTGTGGTGCTTGGTAATCTCTTTCATTTTCTATTTGAATATAATTTTGAACAAGGGTTAGAACTAACTAGGTTAATTTCACAAGCCCTATCTTTTCGAGTAGAAAAATTTTAAAATACCCAATTCACCCCCTCTTATGTGTTGCCCTTTGGGATTTCAAAAACAAATACGATCTAATCTTGAGAGGATAAAGAGCTTATAAATATCTACAGCCTCCCCCGAAGGTGGAAAATTCATCCAACCCTGGGGGAGAGTAAAAAAACGCGAGATAGGGAGGGAAGAAGAGGAGAAAAGAAGAGAGGGAGTTTCCCCTGCCCCGTCTCCATTTTACAGATAAGTGGTACCCAAAACCATCTCTTTACTCTTTAATACTTCTTCATACTAGGTTGTATCCTTATTTAGTTTAGTGGATTGTTTTGGTATATATTTTTGTGCAAAAAAAAATGATCAGATTTATAGCTGTTTTCTGTGTTTATTTTGGTGCATTAATATGATCAATTTTGGAGCTCAAATATGCATATTTTTTGTGCACAAAACTGGGCTGATCTGGCCGGTTATGTAAACGTCTTTGGTGCACAAAACTGGACAGATTCTGTCCAGTTATGTACGTGTTTTTGGTGCACAAAAAAATGGATAGAATCTGAATTAGTTTTTCCGTGTTTTAGTGTATTAAATCTAGACAGAATCTGTATCAGTTTTTCTGTGATTTTAATGTACTAAATCTGGACAGCACTTGGGTCCATTTTTGTGTGATTTTAACGTCTTAAAATTGGGCCAGTTGTGTGTGACTTTAATGTCATAAATCTGGACAGCAATAGCGCTGGTTGTGTGTGTATTTGGTGTCACAAAACTTGATAGCAATTATGTTGTTGGGGTGTATGTTTGTGAGACACCAAAGAGAAAAAAAAAATGGACAGATTCAAGGTTATATGCGTGCATTTAATTTGGCACAAAACTTGACTGAATTAATACTATACGTATGTGAGTATTTTAGGCGTAAAACCAGACTGACTTGACCCTTTACGTGTGTGTGCATGTCTTACGAATGAAACTGGGCATAGTCAATATTATATTTGTATGTGAGTCTTAAACGTAGAAATGGTCAGGTTTAACACTCTTTTTGTATATATTTTCGGGATACAAAATGGGTCGAATTTAACACTGTTACATATATATATATATATATATATATATATATATATATATATATATATATATATATATATATATATATATATATTTTTTTTTTTTTTTTTTTTTTTACGGTACAGAATGGGATAGTTCCAATGCTAATTATACGAGTACTTTAATATATACAAGATAATCGATTTCAGTATGTGTATTTTCATATTAACCAAAAGTAATCTCTTTGATTACTATTGTGTATTATTGTCATATATCAAGATTGGTCAATATGGGTACTGTATGTATGTTGTTCCTCAAAAATAAAAATGAACAGTTTTGAGTAATGTCTTGGCGTATATGAACCTATATGCGCATATGTGCATATGGGGGCAAAATGGAGGTTTTGTACGGTAAGGACGCATAGATCTAGGTGGCTTATAACCTACCTTACGAATAGGACTTAAATTGTGAAATAAATGGAGAACTTAGTGTGTGTGTGTGGACCCCGATCCGAGGACGGTGAGGGAACAAGTCCCTAACACCCTCTGGATCTCCACAACGTGTAGGAGAGCTCTGCCAAGGAACTCTCGAAACGGATGCCACCCTCACTGCATAGCATGAGTGGCGATACAAAAAGAAAGAGATATATCTTGATCCGGAACCGAGGCTCGAAACCGGAGAGGACGAGTGCGGCGAGGGACGCGAGGTCCCCACAGCAATCCTCTAAGATCTCCACAATGTGAAGGAGAGCTCTGCCAAGGAACTCTCGAAACGGATGCCACCCTCACAGCATAGCACGAGTGGCGATACAAAACGAATGAGATACATCCTGATCAGGAGCCAGGGCTCGAAACCGAGATGTACCTAAAAAGAACTCAGAGTCGCCATCCATGGATAGGCCATGGAACCCTAAAATCAAATCCTCTGTGCAATGGATAACCAGAAATATATATGGGTTCGTGCCTGGTTACGAATGGGGAAGGTCTGAGAGCACCCCCAATTCGCCCGAGTGCAAGCACTTGGTCTCTTATGCCATTTTCATTAATTCCAAAGAAGTTTGAGTAAAAATCATGTGAAATGGGAACAATCCTCAGGAATCGTCTACCTAAGCATGCATTTCCTGAGAATGGAGAAATAAACACGTAAAATGAAATGAAAAATGTGTCACCTAAGCAAAGCTAGGTTATGAGTGACATGCCTAATGGGTGTCTAAGTTTCTGGTGGACACGCACATGCAAGCTACAACCAAAGGTATAGTATCAGTACAAGAAAGTAAGAAAACATATCAAAACATGAGACACAAATCTATGCTATGTATGACGGGACAAGACAAGTCCTAACTCTAATGCAGGACTGGACTCGGACCAGAATGGCCATCCATCCTAGCTGCACTACGTATCCCGGCCTCGGGAAGAATCGGAGCCCACGTAGTTCGATGCCCTATTCAAAATTATGATGCCTAAGACACCTAGACCTCTATCCTAGACTCGATCTAAAAGACCGGACTAGTTATTAAAGCTTCTTGAACTATTATTTAAATTCCAATGAATGGTGGATTTTAGGACATCCTATATGCCCTAACTAAATGCAGATTGATTAGCCTTAAGCTAATGCAGGTGGTTCCTACAATCCTATGTGTAACTAGGCCGTGCAACCTAATGAAAACCACGGGATGACTATATGCCTAGTCTAGCCATCGGTTCGACTAAATGTCTAACCGATCGACTCGAGGCCTCCTAACTCTAGGGACACTCACACGACAGGACATACCATATCAATACAAATCAAGACAAACTCCTAACTCTAGAACACAACCTAAACAGCTAGGACATACTCCTAACTCTAGAGGAAGATCTTTTTGAAAATGGTTTGAATATTTTTGTAACTTTGAAAGATTTAAAATTTTTATTTTTAAAGGTTTGGCTGGACTTGGGATGTGGATCCCAAGCTGCACTACGTACCTCATGGAAGAGGATCAAGCCAACGTAGTTCGGAACGAACTCTCTACCTATCAAACACTTACGGCAAATCAACTATGCTCTAATAATACTATTATAAGAGCAAATGAGTCAAAGACTCTCTAATGACAGTAACTGGAGAATAAATGAGTCAAAGACTCTCTAATAAAAGCGACTAAAGGATAAACGAGTCAAAGACTCTCTAATAAGAGCAACTGACTCTCTAACGAAGTCAAAGACTCTCTAATAATACTGCAAATGAAACAGATGAGTCAAAGACTCTAAAAACGGAAACACGAGTCAAAGACTCCAATAACACCAACTAAAAGATAAATGAGTCAAATACTCTCTAAAGGAAAAGAAACACGAGTCAAAGACTCCACTAACATTAACTAAAGGATTAATGAGTAAAGACTCTCTAAAAGAGATGAAAAACACGAGTCAAAGACTCCACTAACACCAACTAAAGGATATATGAGTCAAAGACTCTCTAAGGGAAAAGAAATACGAGTCAAAGACTCCACTAACACCAACTAAAGGATAAATGAGTCAAAGACTCTCTAAAAGAGATGAAAATACGAGTCAAAGACTCCACTAACACCAACTAAAGGATATATGAGTCAAAGACTCTCTAAAGGAAAAGAAATACGAGTCAAAGACTCCACTAACACCAACTAAAGGATAAATGAGTCAAAGACTCTCTAAAAGAGATGAAAATACGAGTCAAAGACTCCACTAACACCAACTAAAGGATATATGAGTCAAAGACTCTCTAAAGGAAAAGAAACACGAGTCAAAGACTCTACTAACACCAACTAAAGGCTAAATGAGTCAAAGACTCTCTAAAGGAAAAGAAACATGAGTCAAAGACTCTACTAACACCAACTAAAGGATAAATGAGTGAAAGACTCTCTAAAAGAGATGAATACACGAGTCAAAGACTCTACTAACACCAACTAAAGGATATATGAGTCAAAGACTCTCCAAAGGAAAAGAAACACGAGTCAAAGACTCCACTAACACCAACTAAAGGATAAATGAGTCAAAGACTCTCTAAAAGAGATGAAAACACGAGTCAAAGACTCCACTAACACCAACTAAAGGATATATGAGTCAAAGACTCCCTAAAAGAAAAGGAATACGAGTCAAAGATTCTACTGACAACAACTAAAGACAGATGAGTCAAAAGACTCTCTAAAAGAGATGGAAACACGATCGAATCAGATAATAGAAGATTGAAAATATGTGATCAAGATGAGATGAGATAGCATAAGATTGCTTTCAACGGATGGATCATGAATGACTAATCCTATGAGATCTTTGGAAATGAATGGGATTTACATCCTAACCCCAAAGGAAAAGTTTTTTAATCTTCGCACATTTTATCAGTGTTACCTGAAGGCATCAACCCTAACCCTAATCTAGCGGAGTGGAGAAAGGATCTCGACTCATGACTTTGTTTGTGTACCTAAGACCGATCGTAGCCATTGGAAGATGGACTACGGCCTAATCTAGACACAAATGGGTAGGATATCCTAAACTAGGCTCACACACGTGATGCACATGTGTTCGTATACTACATGCATGTGTGGGTTAATCTAGGGGTAAGGCCAAGAGTTCCCTTAGCGCGAATCCATGTTCGATATACTGTACCAGTGTCCGGCGTATCAGTACGTGAACAAGAGATCCGTTTACGTACCATAAAGGTACTAGGCTAAGGGTGGAATGCTTCTCTAGCACAGAGGCACCAGGTGATGAAATCCCAGTCAACCATGCTAGATAACACTCCGGGTTCCTAAAATAGGACGTGTGTGCATGTGAGATGCAGGGGTTTAGATGCAAGTGATGTAAGTGTGTGCAATAAGTTCGCGCAATCTATGATGCCTTCAGGTTTTGTTAGATTAAGTTTGAGTAAATGTGATTTTATCAATGGATTTTATCAATTTTAATTTCGAATTTCGAATGTTGAAAATCACTTGGTAGTAATTAATTTCAAATTTTCAATGGATTGTATCAATTTTAAGCATATGAATGATTTTACAAGTGAAATTATTGCAAACGAATTCGAAATGAGTTGAAATTTCTACAGCAGCAAGATGGGAATGTATGTAGCTTAATAGATGAGTTTTGCAGATTTTTACATTAAATTCATATTTAATCTTGATTTAACAATTAAATGACCAGATTGCCAAATTAACACAGAAACTACAAGAAATAGACATATAAATTCTATGAAATTTCTACAGAAATAAGATATCAATAAAATGAGCATGCGGTGAGAATTTCATAAATTATAAAGACTATTTACTACCGATTTCGGATTTTACAATTTTCAGACCAGATTAAGAATTAACACTACATCCCATATGAAAACATATCCAAATCACTCGAAAATTTTACAGTAACAAGAAATATGGAAGATAAGACTACTGTAAAAATTTTAAGAATTTTAAGGGTGATTTGATGTCAGTAACAAGTCTCACAAAATCTGATAATTTTCAAAGAAAGCATTAAATAATATACCAAATAAACTCCAAAAATCCTTAAAAATTCATGGTAAAATGAATCAGTACCATATTAATTTCCCACGAAATTGCATTAAATTTGGAATCTGTTTGGTATATAATTTAAGTTTTCTTCGTCAAAAGATGTTTTTTTTGAAGAGTTTTCTATTTTTAAAACACAATTTGCGGAAAAAATCAGAAAAATTCGGAAAAATACAGAAATATTTTGAGAAAAATGCACCTACCTGTGGTGAAGATCTTGCCGCCGCCGATCCGATCCGCCGTCTTTCGCTTTCTCTTAGAGGGAAGGATTGGGAGGTGATTGGGAGAGATAATGGAAGAAGAATATAGGGAAAGGGATTTGAGGGAGTGATTGGAAGAGATAATGGAAGAGAAAGAGATAATGGAAGGTAAATCTCCTTTTTTCTCCTCTTTTTTATGGATGGGAAGGAAGATATATATAGGGAGAGAAAGAGAGAGAGAGAGATGTGTTGGTGGAGAGCTCATCATGTTGTCCCTCTTAGTGGAGAATCCATCATCATTCTTCTTAGTGGAGGGCCCATCATGTTTCTTAGTGGAGAATCCATCATCATTCTTCTTAGTGGAGGGCCCATCATGTTTCTTAGTGGAGAATCCATCATCATTCTTCTTAGTGGAGGGCCCATCATGTTTCTTAGTGGAGAATCCATCATTATTGTTCTTAGTGGAGGGCCCATCATGTTTCTTTAGTGGAGAATCCATCATTATTGTTCTTCATAAGAGGCCTCACAAGAGGCCCTACTGAGGCCCCACAATGTGGGCCCCACAACGCGGGCCCCACAACGTGGGCCCCACAATGTGGGCCCTCGGTTGATTCGAATTTTAAACAAATGTTCAATGCGGGCCCACCAAACGGGTCCAAATTCTCCCTCGCTTGGATTCTTATGAATAATCTCTCTCAACCTCTCAACACTAAACGGAAAAATGTGAAACATGGCGGAAATGATCGGATGGGGTTTCTCCCAAGCATAGCGAACTTGGGTCCGGTCAAAATGGGGTGTCTACAGTGTGACTCCTTACTCTCAGGTTGATCGCTTCCCACTCACACTTGGATGCCACTTCAAGGTCTCACATAGCAGGTTTGATAAGGCAGATGACAGCTAAACCTGAACTTTATATGGCTTTCAATAAGGGAAGTAGGTGCAATAATGTAGCTTCTTTGAATGGTAACATGTCACATGCCCAGACATGATAAAATGTTACACCACATTCACTTATTATTCTTGTAGCATATGATAATTGGAAACATATTAGTTCTCTTATCGAAATGTAATGCTATACGTGTTGTATAATAGCGGATTCTATTGATAGAAAACACAAAGGAAATTATTGCTATGTCATCAATCATCGGAAATGTAAGAAATATTGCATGAGCAAGGTTAATGGGATGGGTGATGGGAGGCCATTAAGATAATCCCCGGATATTTAGACGACAAGGGTGGTGAGCGTAACCCCTTGTCGATGTGGAATCCTCTAAGACCAAGAGTCCATGAGGCGGTAGGGTATGCCATAACAAGTCCTCACGGCCACTATCTTTGGACGGGGAAGTGGGCAGTCCGTGCAGGTAAAGGTAACAGGCTATGGGTGCTGGGATACCTTGGGTAGCCGTCCCATATTTCATGCATATTTCACACAGTTTATTTATTATTCTTGTTACTCTTATTTATATTATCTTATTCATCATCTTGAGTGTTATTCCTGTTTATACTAGATTGTCCTTCTATTCAGTAGACTATGTTACGGTTTCTCTCTTTTATTAATCTCTATACTTCTTTGGGTAGCTGGATGACTCTGCTAGATCATTGTATCTAATGTTGCTATATATATATATATATATATATATAGAGGAATAAGAGTGTGCGGTTGACCGCACCTAAGCTTAGGTGCGGTCGAGGGCCTAAACACATGGGTCCCACACTTTTTGTAGTGATCAAAACCATTCATTTGCAAGGCCCTATCATAGATAGGGTGTGTACAAAAAATCAGGTCCATTGGATCATCCTTACCCCTCCAAAAGTGGAGGGCAAAAATGGGCAGATTTGTGGTAAACGGTGTCTGTCCATTTTTCCCTCCACTTTTGGAAGGGTTAGGATGATCCTATGGAGCTGATTTTTTGTACACACCCTATCTATGATGGAGTCTTGCAAATGAATGCTTTGGGCCATCCTAACAATGTGGGCCCACATGAGTTTTTGGCCCTCGACCGCACCTAAGCTTAGTGCGGTCGAGCACACACTCTTATTCCTGATATATATATATATATATATATATATATATATATATATATATATATATATATATATATATAGAGGAAAGTGTTTCTACTCGGTCCCCTAGATAAGCTTATCTACTCCTCCCTTTAAAAAAATACAGTGGGCCCACGCTGTTTGGATGATCCAAAGCATTCATTTGATAGGTCTTAACATAGATAGGGTGTGCCCAAAAAATCAGCACCAAAGGGTCATCCTAGCCCTTCGTTTTGTTGGGCACACCGTGTCCAAAATGGACGCATATAAACATGGACGTTTATATGTGTCCATTCTGGGCACCACAAGGCACTACAAAACGAAGGGCTAGGATGACCCTTTGGTGCTGATTTTTTGGGCACACCCTATCTATGTTAAGACCTATCAAATGAATGCTTTGGATCATCCAAACAGCGTGGGCCCACTGTATTTTTTTAAAGGGAGGAGTAGATAAGCTTATCTAGGGGACCGAGTAGAAACACTTTCCTCATATATATATATATATATATATATATCAGGTTTGCGATAGTGGATGACAAAATTAATGTAGATGGTAAGACCAAAATGGAGCGCGCAAGGACAAGGAAAAGTGTTATGCGTGGAATGACGGGCCACATCATTCTTCTAGATTATTTCATTATTATGATGTCTTTGAATCAGGGGGTTGACGTTGGAGTTTGAATTTTTAGAAAAAAATGGATTTGTTTTTTTTTAAATCTTTGGTTATATCTAATTTCCACAAACTATATCTAGTATTTTTTTTTATGAGTTAGCCTGTTTCCTTCTATGATAGCGACTCAGATTTTGGGATTGAAAAAAAAAAATTGCCCACAAAAATCTAGGTCGTTACAGGTGGTTCTCCAATCACTTCGATATCTTGAGCGATTCAAAGTAATTCTTGAACTTGCTCAAGAATTGGTTTTCCATCTACCATCTTGAATTCAACATACTTATTGATGAGAAATGATCTATTCCCTGCATCTTTAGTATTATATTTAGCTTGAAGTGCATTCCATAATTCTAAAGCAGTTTTGTATTTCTTGAATAAATCAAATAACCCATCACTAATTGCATTTAAAATCATACATCGGCAAAAGTAGTCATCTTCCAACCACTTGTGTTGGTCTTTGGTACATAGTCCACTCATCACTTCATTACTTGTTCCTTCGCTAGTCGTTCCGTCATTGATACTCGTTTCTTCATTGTTCGTTCCACCATTGTTTGTTCCTTCAGGATATGGAGTTTTGAGAACATATGCCACTTTTTGCATTGAAAGGTAGAAGTGAATCTTCAATTGCCATCGTTGAAAACTTGATTCGTCAAATCGTTTTAGTTTATCACCATCTTACATATGAATTTTGCCAATGGACGATGCCATTTGAAGAAGAATAGAGTTTATAAATTGCTGGCAAAATCTTGTTATGGAAGCAATTGAGAACAGAGAAATGAGAAAAGAGAAGTAGGCAAGCCAAGCCAAAGCTTTCTCTTATAGACTCTATTTCCCCACTGATGCAGGTGGCTTCACAGAAATAAGTCCCGAGGATATAATGCCTACATCAAGAACAAGGGCTGCACCCCAAGTTCAAGACAACCAGTTTGCCCACTTAGAGATAATTGAAGAAGAGTGTAAATATCAAAACGAAAACAGTAAACATGAAGAAAATTCCAAAGAAAGAAAGACAAAAAAATGGCTAAGTGCTGGAAGTTTTTAACCTAGTGCCTTTGAGTATCTTTTATAGATAATTAAAAGGCACGAAAGACACCCCCCGAAGTGTCCCTTGAGACACCCCTTTCATGATCGGTAGTGCCACGTCATCGACCGTTGTCATGACCGTTAAGACACCCTTAGGTTTAAACTCTTCTAACCGTTGAGATCCAACAGTTAAACCCGCTAGGCAGAACCCGAAAATTTTAAACTTTGATTTGAAGGGATACGACATTTTCAACGGTCGGATTATCCCTCCTAATCTTTTTGATTGATTTATTTCTTTCTTTCTTATATATATATATATATATATTCTCTCGAGGCTAGCCATATATGCCAAGCCATGGTGCCTCACACATGTGAGGACTTGTGTAAAAGAAAGAAAAGGGAAAGGCCATTTTTATAACCTCTTCCCACCCTCCAACTTTTTCACCAAACCGATGTGGAAATATTCTTTACAAGAGCTTTTCACCACTTTTCAACTTTGTTTTTGGTTTTTTTGTCTTTTACGAATTTTGTTTTATTGACAGTTGTTTTTTGACTTTCACTTTCTCTTTTATTGTATTAAAATACACCAACAATATATGGGATGGGGCCATTATCTCTACCCAAACAGCCAAACCTATGCATTAAGCTGGGGCCTACCATTTTACACCTCAGATTTTGAAGGATACAGCCCACCATTTATCCCTAATGTTATCGATGGGATGGCGTCACTATCTCTACCCAAACCTATGCCTGAGGGTGGGGTCCACCATTTTACACCCATCCATAGCATGGTCCTGGAGCACTAGTATATATAGTAGGTCCCACATGAATATAAAATTTTACTGAACAGCGATAGCAAGTTTGGGAATTAGAAGAGATAGAGTGTAAATATGGGGAGATTTTAATTTTTTATTTTTTTGGTACTTTCGGGTTTATAATGGAAAAAGAAAACTAGAATATTAAAAAGGAAAATTTCTAAAAAATAGTGATTTTTATCTGAAAATCTCAGAAAAGGGTTAAGTTGGCTAATTTCAAAAGAAGGGGTGAAACGCATCCCAATGAGTGTCTTAGGACAAAAATGCCCTTGTGTTGGTTTTCCCTCCAAGAAAGCAAGCAACGGAACCCAATGCATTTCACCTAACATTTTGACATTTTCCCACCTCTCTCTCTCTCTTCCCCCCCCCCCAACAGGAACAATTGAGGGGCCCCCAAAATTCTCCTCCTTGGTGAGTTGGTGCCCAAATCCAACCCACTATGACGGTGTACCGTCCAGACCATAGGATGATCCAAGCAGTCCATTTGATAGGCCACATCGTAAATAGGTTGTGTCCCAAAAAACCATTTCCATATGATGATCCTAGCCCTCAGATATAAAGAGAAATTGCTTATTATGGAAACCTCTATACATTGGAGGGTTTGTGATCATCCTATGCAAATGATTTTTGGGGCACAAGCCATTAATGTTATGGCCCATCAATGGACGGCTCAGATCATCCTATGGTCTGGACGGTACACTTCATTTTAAAAATATGAGTGGGGCCTAAATTGGGTTAATGTTACTGTACGAACCACACCATAGGATGATCCAAACCATGGACAGCTTGGATCATCCTATGTTATGGACGGTACGCTTCAATTTGAAAAATATAGGTGGGGCCAACGATTGGGCCTTAATGTTACTGTACGACCAACTCTATAGGATTATCCAAACCATGGACGGCTTGGATCATCCTATATTGTGGACGGGCCTTAATGTTACTGTACGACCAACTCCATAGGATGATCCAAACCATTCATTTGATGGGCCACAATGTAAATAGGTTGTGCCCCAAATATCATTTCCATAGAATGATCCCAACCCTACAATCTATAGAGGTTGCATAAGATGTAGTTTCTATTTAGATTGAAGGGCTAGGATCAGCCTATCGAAATGATATTTTGGGATGCAACCTATTTACGTTTATGGCCCATCTAATGGACGGTTTGGATCATCCTATGGTGTGGTATGGGTGGGGCCTACGTTGTGCAAAGATGGGCCCACCATTCCACCAACGGTTTCTGTTGGGCCCACCATCTTTGAACAACATAGCCCCCACCCATACCACACCATAGGATGATCCAAACCGTCCATTAGATAAGCCACAATGCAAATAGGTTGTGCCTAAAAAATCATTTCCACAGGGTGATCTAATGAAATACAATGCAAATAGTATTGTACGGGTCACACCTGAAGGTCGACCTTTTTACATTCTTCGCAAACATGTGCGGATTTGCCATAATAGGTCGACCTTTATAGCATATGTACAAACAGGTTGGAATTTGCCTTGATAGGTCGACCTTTTCACCATTTGACCAAACATGTAGGAAGACCAATTACAGGTCGACCTGTAGGTCCACCTTTCCACCATTCCGTCAGACAAGTGTAAAACATGTGAAAAGGTATAATTAGTGGTTCCTAGGTATAATTAGTGGTTCCGAGTGTTTAAAATCCAATAAATACAGTCATTCTCACTTTTTATAGTGGTTTTGACTGCAAAACTATTTCAATCTCACAATTTAAACTCTTGGAACGGAACAAGTACTAAGCCATCTAAACTATGAACCACTATAAGATCTAACTGTTTAGACAACTATTTAACCCATTGTTCATACATTCATTGCATCTTTGACATCCATTGAAGTAATATTAGATTGTGTGAAGCAATATTTCTACCTTGGAACCACTATTTATACCTTGGAACCACTAAATACTAGTAAATAGTGGTTCCTAGGTATAATTAGTGGTTCCGAGTGTTTAAAATCCAATAAATACAGTCATTCTCACTTTTTATAGTAGTTTTGACTGCATAACTATTTCAATCTCACAATTTAAACTCTCGGAACGGAACAAGTATTAGGCAATCTAAACTATGAACCACTATAAGATCTGACTGTTTAGACAACTATTTAGCCCATTGTTCATACATTCATTACAACTTTGACTTCCACTGAAGTAATATTAGATTGTGTGAAGCAATATTTCTACCTTGGAACCACTATTTATACCTTGGAACCACTAAATACTGGTAAATAGTGGTTCCTAGGTCTAATTAGTGGTTCCGAGTGTTTAAAATCCAATAAATACAGTCATTCTCACTTTTTATAGTGGTTTTGACTGAATAACTATTTCAATCTCACAATTTAAACTCTCGGAACCGAACAAGTATTAAGCCATCTAAACTATGAACTACGATAAGATCTAACTACTTAGACAACTATTTAACCCATTGTTCATACATTCATTGCAACTTTGACATCCACTGAAGTAATATTAAATTGTGTAAAGCAATATTTCTAACTTGGAACCACTATTTATACCTTGGAACCACTAAATACAGGTAAATAGTGGTTCCTAGGTATAATTAGTGGTTCCTAGGTCTAATTAGTGGTTCTGAGTGTTTAAAATCAAATAAATACAGTCATTCTCACTTTTTATAGTGGTTTTGACTGCATAACTATTTCAATCTCACAATTTAAACTCTCGGAACGGAACAAGTATTAGGCCATCTAAACTATGAACCACGATAAGATCTGACTGTTTAAACAACTATTTAACCCATTGTTCATAAATTCATTGCAACTTTGACATCCACCGAAGTAATATTAGATTGTCTGAAGCAATATTTCTACTCTGGAACCACTATTTATACCTTGGAACCATTACATGGTTCCAAGGAATATTGTGTGAAGCAATATTTCTTCTCTTGAACCACTATCTATACCTCGGAACACCTATTTATACCTCGAAAACCACTATTTATACCTCGAAACCACTACATAGTGGTAAATAGTGGTTCCTAGGTATAATTGCTGCTTCTGAGTGTTTAAATACTGGTTCCCAAATATCAATAATGGTTCCGAGAACAAAATATTGCTTCTACACATTTAAATAGTGGTTGTAATTGTATAGACATGAGTTTCATCCTGGTTTACTCTAAATAGAAACATAGAGGGCAATAGAGAGATAGAGAGATTATGACAATACACCATAGCATTGGAAAGAGGATGATGACAATAACAAATGCCTAACACAACCATAACAAATCCCTAACAAGTAAACAAGATGATGACAGTACACCATAGCAGTGTAAGGAACATGTTAAATGTATGCAAATGTATCACAATGGACCTACTTGAGAAGCTTAGGTTTGAAAGCCAAAGAAAAATAAAGATGCAATAAAATCTACATTTTAGGAGGAGGGCGTTTCACCTCTCTACAATGGAATTTCGTTTGGAATTTTTGCAACAGCCAATGGAGTTTGATTTTGGTGTGGGAAGAAGAAGGTAAAAAAGTCAAATTGGTAGGTGAAATGCATTGCGATTTGTTGCTTTGTTGCTTACTTTCTTGGAGGGAAAAGAACCATAAGGGCATTTTTGTCCTAAAACACTTATTGGAATGCGTTTCACCCTTTTTTGCGAAATTAGCCAACTCTACCCCTTTTTGAGATTTTTAGATAAAAATCACAATTTTTTGAGAATTTTCCCTATTAAAAGCTATAAAATGTAAATTAAGAAATAATATAAAATAAAAATAGGACACTGTTATTGGTTCTATACGTTTTGATAATAGACCAAACTCACATGGTTGACTTTATAATTTAATCATCTATCAAAAGCTATTATAATTCCCAAAAGCTCTAAGTAGCCAAGTAAAACAGAAATGACAAGGTGAGTTTGGCCCCTTATCAAAACGTGGTAGGTGCACAACAATGTGAGTTTGGCCCATTATCAAAACGCGGTAGGTGCGCCTAAAAGTATTGTAAAATTATCACAATTTTTTCATTATATTTTCACAATAAATGATTAATATGAAAGTATCACAATATATTTTTAAATCTCAATATTATTTTGGAATTGTATCATATTAACAATTGCAATAAAATCGCGATATTTTGAAAAACTCAGATATTTGTGACTATGGTGGAATCCTATATGAATTATAAAGCAATCAGGACATTAATGAAGAGTAGTGTTTAATGTCAATATGAGGTTGGTGTCATAAGGTTACATGAACTTGCAGCATCCACATCAAATCACAAAATCTACATATAAATATCCTTCACAGAAGCAGGTAGTGACGGGAGCAATAAGTTATGTATAATGGTGGGAAGATCAGTAGTACAAAAGACTAAACACAGATCAATTGACGCTGCTACTCTTGCTTGGTACGCTTCGCTGCTCTTTTTGCTTGCTTCTTAGAACCATCAGTTTCTAGTTGTATCTTCTGAGAGGCTAACCCATTGCCGTTCTCAACTATTTTGGGGGTCCTTTTTGATTTACCTGCACTTTCTACTGCTTCTTTGAGCTTGCCATTGTTATCTTGGTTCGAACACTCAGATGCTTTAACAATGTAAATCTGCAATAATACGTTTGAAACAGGGAGCATGTCACTTGTAGTGCATAGAATACAGTGATGGCAAGACAATAGACTTGAAGGAGCTATTGTTAGCATCAATTTTTGTTTAAGCTCTAAGAATTAAGAGCAAATTTCTCGCTATATTTATTAGGGGGAAAGGAAAGGATATTAATGAATTGTCATACCAGTCACCCAGTGATTTCCAATTGGAAAGGAATGATGTACCTGCCAACTAAGTTCATGGGTCCCCCTCATTTACATCAACAGGAACCCCTTGTAATTGCCTGTAGGTGTTATGGTACTACGTAATTGTTTCTGTGGAGTTTTGAAGGAGCATTACCAATGGCAGGAAAGTTGGCATTGCCATTGTACTAATTGTGCAACTTGGGGGAATTTGGATTGAGCTTTTACCTTGCCATTGGTTGGTTTTTCAGCAAGATCTCCGCTCAAACCAACAGATGTTGCACCTGTAATCTCTGCCCAAGGAATGGGATGGATCCATAATAGTGTTACTCGAGGTGGGAGACTTCCTCATCTTGCTTGTACCACATGGGTGTTTGTAATGTACTATAGTGACAACTCTTCTGTTCAAGGCACTGCTTTTCTTATATAGTTCTCGTACCTAAGAGATGCCACTACAAAATCTCCCAGAGAAGATATGTCTCAACTTGAGTGGTATGTACCAGTATCTGATTTGAGGCAGGGGGCCAGCTTTAGCAGAGGGACAAATAACAGTAGCATGACAGTCTTTGAGAAACACAAGCTGAAATGTACCCATTGTGCAAAAGAAGACATACCAAAGAGATGCATTTGGATCTTAACCCTCATCTTCCGCAGAGGTTCAAGAGATGTAGTGCTTATGCAACAGCCACACAGGAAGGTCTTTTCTTATATGGGCATGGTTTCCTATGAAGCTCTATCGCAGTTAGACTCAAGTGACACATCCACAGTCCTGCTCATTGACAGTCTTTGATAGCACCTTGCTCTTCTAGATGCATCTACAAGTTCTAGACCGACTGTGGAGCAGCCATGTACTCGCACCCCTGCCCATATTTCATTTGGTAAGAAATATGGTTTTCTTTCATTTCTTTCATGTCCTAGTAGTTCAATTCGGAAAATTGCAAATGGATTTGATACTCCAGTGTCATGGAAAGGAAGCTCAGAGTTTCTTCTTCCTTGACATTATCTTTTGTACTTGATGCTCCTTCTGTTTCTTCAAATCTATTATCTGTTAGCAGCCTGACAAGAAATTTTAATTGCAGTGTGATCTTTTTCGTTCATATTATATTTTTCAGGACTTCAAAAATGAGGAAGATGATTGGTAGTGATCGTGGGAGTGCTGGTGTATCTCCTCGACCCAGCTTTCTCCTTCATTCAAACTCCATCTAGAATAAAGATTGGGTGAAGCTGCATGCTCACCTTGGTCATGTTTTTTTTTTTTTCTAATTTTGCATAGTTTGTTTTCACACTTTTGAATGCGCATGATATGATGGATCTATAAAGCCAGACTTGCCCGTTATTGAAATATTGTAGAACCATCTTTTCTTCCATTGGCAATAAAAGCTCAATTCTATGTTATATTGTGCATTCTGATGTATGGGGACCTTCTACAATTGTCTCTGTGTTTGGATATCGCTACTTTGTTTCTTTAGAGATGAAGTTCAAGGATCTTTCCGCACTCAATTTGAAACAAATATCAAAATTATTTGATCAATTAATGGAGGTCAGTACACTTGCCACAGTGCAAATTATATACTGGGAATGGTATTGAGTTTCAAAGTTTATGTCCTTAATACTCCACAACAAAATGATGTAATGGAGAGAGAAAGAAAGAAATCTATTGGAAGTCACCAGGGCCTTGCTCCTTGTAATGTATGTTTCAAATGCCTATTGGGATGAATCTATCTTGACTATTCCCTATCTAATCGATCATATTCCTTACAGAATCCATAATGGGAAATCTCTAATTACCATGCTTAAAGCATTTGCTCCCATGTTTGTCACCCCTCAGAAGGTTTTTGGATGTGTTTGTTTTGTACACATCCTAAGTCAAGGACCGGACAAACCAGGAGCACAAGCAGTCAAATGTCTATTTCTGCGTCCTCTAATACCTAAAAGGGTATGTGTTATAGCCCTGTGACAGTGTGTGTGTGTGTGTGTGTGTGTGTGTGTGTGTGTGTGTGTACGCGCGCGTGTATCCATGGATGTCACCTTTCATGAGAAGTTTCTTATTTTTTTTCTACTTATCAAATCCATTCATGTTCCAATTCCAGTAGAAGTCTGGTTCATCTTCCAATCATCTTTGATGTTTATGTACTTTCCATTTTTTTTCCTTTTTGATAAGTAAGCCTTCAAGTAATCCATCTAAACAACTCCAGGTCTACACTCAACGAAAAAAGGGGATATGAGCAAGGTACGGTCTCTAGCGACCAGTAATAAGCAAAGGCCTTTGATTCAGTTGGTGATCCTTCTTTTCCTCAAATTTTAAACTTAAAAATGAACTTACCTAATGCCTTAAATGAATGTTAGAAGTCGTTTACTAATCGGCATAGTTGTAAATTTCATTTCGTTTTACCCGAAATGGGTGAAACTTTTTGGTTCCGGCCGAAAACCGGAATGAAATGGGTATAAATACCGTTTCGTTCCAGATTTCAGTGGATTTCGGAAATTCTCAATGAAACTTTCTGAAATTTTGTCCGAAATGGCCGAAATTCCGGATTTCGTCCGAAATTTGAAAATTTAGTGATTTTTTCTTCTCTCCTTGTTTCTTCTTGGTTCTCTTATCTTATTTTCTCCTCTTCTTAGTATTTACATATAAATGTTAAGTAAATGTCCATTTACTTAACATTTACATGTAAATAAATAAGGGAATACCCCCCCCCCCCCCCCCCCATTTGGATTTATTAAAAATAGTTTCAAGACCCAATTCTAAATGGATAAAAAGTCAACTTTCTAGTTCTAGTACAAAATTCAAAAAAAACCTAGCAGGTCCAAAATCTTAACTTCCAAACGATAGGGTAGTTTTTCAATTTTAAAATTCATAAATTCTATCATGTCGAAACATTATTGTTAACTTACCAACTTCCCCAAAAGCTTAAGTTGTTGGAGAAAGATGTTATTTATCTTTTATACTTTAACACTCTCCCGCACATCTGACCCACTTGGCAAACACGTGGCACATGTGGTCCCACTTTGGGCCGACCATCGCATGTGGATTTTTGCTATCTAGGAGGTTTGAACTCTAGACCTTTGGCTCTGATACCATGTTAACTTACCAACTTCTCCAAAAGCTTAAGCTATTGGAGAAAGGTGATATTTATCTTTTATACTTTAACAATTATTAAATCCGAAAAGTCCAATAAAAAAATCTCATAATTTGGTCTCTAAATTGTTTTCATCGTGTCCGACACTGGTCAACACATGCATTTTAGCTGATAGTGATCTCCCTTTAAGTAAATGTTGGAACTTTTACATATATATGGTTCATTTAATTGTTTCTTATATTTTTTCTAACAATTTCTGATTTTTTTGAAAATTTGCATATTTTTAAGTAATAAAAAAATTCCCCTCATCATAGCAGAACGAAAAGTTTTGATCAAAATTGGAATGGAATGACCAAAATATTCCTTTCCGGTCGCCAAAACAAAATGGCGACTAAAACAAAATTTACAACTAAACTTCTCACCCAATTTCTAACTTTGTTTCATATGAGTTGTTATCCCCTTCCTACAAAGCTTACCTTTCATCCATTGCATCTGGTTTTTGTTCACACTAAATTTTTTGATGCCTTGGCTCAACCACAGTAGACGGAAGCCATTCTTGAAGAGATGCAAGCACTCAAGATAAATCACATAATGGGTCTAGTTGAGTTGCCAAATGGAAAATATGTGGTAGGGTGTAAGTGGGTATACATCGGGAAACATAAAGCAAACAAATTCATAAAGCGCTACAAAACCCATTTTGTAGCCAAAGGATTCACCCAATTGTATGGGGTCGACTATGAGGATTCACTCTCTTCCATTGCCAAAATCAACTTCATCAGAGTTCTCTCCTTAGCTACCAATGAAGAGTGGCCAATGTATCAATTAGACGTGAAAATGCCGTTTGGCAATTTTTAAGAAAGTCTACATGTATCTTTCACTAGGATTTCCGCCAAACGATGAGAGAGGGAAAGTATATAGGCTGAAAAAGCGACATAAGGGAGATAAAGGAGTGAACAACAAGAATATGCACCAACAACCAACAGATTCTAAGTTCTGAGATATTAATTTTACTCCACTATAAGTTATATAGATTTCATACATGCACGCAAGTAGTTCATAGTTCAAGGTTCAAACAAATACAGCTTATGCAAGTTCAGATTAGAAGTAATAAATTTAATGTTTTAAGTCCTAAAATGTGTTTTTTTTTTATTATTAAAATTTGTCCGTGGTTTCTTATATTTCAATTTTTTATTTTTTGGATTGTTAAAAAAATTTAAGTATTAAAAAAAATTCTTCAGTCATAGCATTTTTTCTGAAACGAAATGCCGAAATGTTCTGTTCCACTGTCCAAAACAAAACAAAGAATGAACCAAAAAATGCAACGTATATTGGTGTGCTCATTTTTTCATTAACTTAAGATAATCAAAGGAATTTTGATTGACCTAGCATGGCATTAGTCGGAGTTGGAAGGGAACTCGGCCAAGGTAAAAGGAGTCAACCGAGAGTCAACGAATGACTCCAAGTTTTTAAACAATGATCAAAAGTTAATGAGAAATAATATAGCTTTAAGAGAATAACAAAATCAAAGGAGCAATAGATGATCATAACCATCTCCAATAAACAATTCAAATGCATAAAACTTAATAATACCTTGAATCTTTCTGGCTCGGTCAATTCAAAAACCAAAGCATCACCATCGTCCAACCCATGATCCATGGAGAAACCTCTCCATCCACCACTCATACCCGCTCTACTTCCAATGTAGATTGCATCATATTCGGACCCATTCTCATCCTCCAAGACCATTTTCAGCTCATGTGGAGGAAGGTGGTCTTTGCAAAACGTAGACGGGAGACCCTTAAGATCATAATAAAATAAAGTACATTTCTTGGTAAGATCCGACCTTTGACACTTAATTTATACCGAGACATGATATAATAAAATGCTAACTTACCAGCCAAAAACAACTAGACACGTGTGATCGAACCATCGATTTAATAAAAGATGGATTACCGGATTTTAAATTACTTTGAACCTTCTCTGCACACTTTATGGCATATACTCGCTCTTCATAAGATGCAGCAGTTACTGGTCCAGACGGTCTTCTAACAGAGCTGAAATTCCATAATAACAAGCATTAGCAACTCAAGAAGAACTTGGAATAGACAAGAAGTGGAAGATTAAATTCAATTAAATTCAACCTTCTGCGGAAATATCGAAGTTCATTGTCAACCTGTTACAAATTCAAAAACTACTTTAGTCTGGGATGATATCGAAGTTTAAATGCAAATTCAAATTCTTTTCTGATGACATTAAAACACATATTTATTACTTCATCACGGTATGAAGGAACTGGATTCCGGGCTCGTGAAGAGCGTCTTAACTCCAACACCTCTAGGCTAGTCTTTGATTTGTGATTTACATGCCGTTGCTATATTTGAAAAAGAAAAAAGAAATTAAACAAAATTCAAAATCAATAACTGACCTAACGTGATAAATTTTTACAAGAGCAACAGACTGAGATTTAAAAACAGCATAAAAAGCTCATGAACTACATTTGGCTAAGCCACCAAAATGCTTCCATAAGAAGCCTATTAGACCAAAATGCTTTCATTAATTACTGAACCAAATGAGGAATTGCCTCTGACTCTGAGTCAATTTCATCCCCATCCCCTCAAACCCCAAACCCACATACCACCCAAGACAAGAAAAAAAGAAAGCATTTGACATTATAATTAGGGAAATGATATCAGCAGCGCAATGTTTTGTTATATGCGCGGAAGCATCTTGTGTTTTAGTATTTAAAGGGCTTGTAAGAGCTTTTTGAGAACTGTAATATCCTTTTGACGGCCCTTTAAATACCTAATGACAAGATGCTTCCGCGCATCTATTTAAACAGTACAGTGCGGATATCATTTCTTTACAATTATCCAATAAGCTACATTTATAAAAATCCTAATCCCAATGAAGCATGTTTGTGATTGCATTTAGCTTGTGAACAACTGAATTCCTTCAGAGATTTAAAATGGGGATAAGTTCAAACTTACCAGAGACTTGTGCTCAGAAGTCTCAACTTCCAAGAGGCTTTTGGAAATGCCTGAAATTCCCAAATCCTTGAATTCAAGAAAGAAAAAATACAAACAAGTAAATCACCACATTAAATGTCTACAACAGATTCACTTAGTTTTATATCTGTTAGAGAAATTTACTTATAAAGTGTAAAAATAATAAATGTCCATTTGAAAGCCAAGAATATTGGCACATGTTCAATATTCATCAGTGACACACACAGGCAACACACACATGCTAAAAATGATCTCTTGTATACATGCATGCTTTGATACCACTTGTTGCGGCAAGAAGCCGCCGCTAGAAATCCGGTTATCGGAGACTACTCAAAGCAAACAATGACAATAGCCTCTGGCAACCCTCAAAATTAGCCCAAACTGGTGTATGCAACAATTCAAGAGTGTAGTGAAATAAAGAAAGAAAACAAGAGAGCAAGAGACACAAGAGATTTACGTGGTCCGGCACTTTGCCTACTCCACGGGCAATCCGGCAAGTAGAAATTCACTATGAACAATAGGAAATTACAAACAAGGGTGAAAAACCCTTACCTCTCCAACAATGGTAAAAAAAACCCACCAACAACCTCTTCTTTCAACCCGAGCAAAACTCAATACCTTCTTCCCAATGTCTTCACAACCCCTAAAACACCATAAAGAAGTCCAATAACCTTGGTTCAAAGCCCTCACAAGAGAAGAAGTAGAAATCCTTGGAGAGAGAAAACCCCTTTTTCTTGTAGAGAAAAGCTCTTTACCTCACCTAAGAAAACAAGTCCCCCACTTAGAGATAAAAGCCCTCCGTAGTGGTCTTATAAAACACATTCCCATAATGCCCTTCTTAAAGCGATTAATTCCAAGTGATTTTATATCACTAATCCAACAGTTTTACTCTAATTTCTAGATGAGCTACTGACATTATGGACTTGCTAACTAAGTTCAGAGCTCGAAGGGAAGTATTGCTTATGGGGCAATCTCTGTCCCGTTGTAATCTTCTTTTCTTCATGTAATATGCATTTTTCCATCTCAAAAAAATGCATGTAGGTGTATACATACACCAATATTTTGAAAGAAAAAAGGATGTAAGTGTTCTTCCAGCATTTCTCTCAGCACAATAGGCTAGAGAAGAAAAGGAATTCATTTTTTAATGTGGTTCAGTCACTTCATTTTCTTAGACTGCAGAAAGTTTCTATCCAATCATAAGTTTGTTCTGATCAATCATCAGTGACAGAAGAAACATTCGACTATAAAAAGATAAACATACTCTTAAAAAAAAGATAAAATACTGTGGGTTTTATTTTTCTTTTATTTTGTTTTCAGAAAATCCTATGGGACCTATGCTTACTTGCTCCTTTAAGAATGAAATGTTAGAATCTTTGAGGGAGTGGCAAAATCCTCCCACTTCCTATATATCAAAGTTATCACTGCAGTAATAGCATGCGCAAGGATACTTCTTCTATTTCAATTTGTATCGGCCTATGAGCTTTGAGAAGGATGGAGGGAGGTATGCTTCAGCATGGAGAGGAGGTTACTGATTGTCCAAGCATGGATACCTCCATTAGAATGTATGCTCAAATTGAATTTTGATGGGTCTAGTATGGGAAACCCGGGTTCGGCAGGCATTGGTGGGGTATTGAGAAATTCAGAGGGGAATACCGGGTCAATAGGGACAGTGGAAGGTAACGAGGCAGAGATTAGAGCAGTTCACCGGACGTTAAAATACCTAGATTTAGATATGTTTGATAGAACAACTATTGAAAAATTGAAGGTGATTCTATGAATGTGATACGTTGGTTGAGAGGGTCGTTGGTCCCACCCTGGCGCTTCGCAAAGTTTTTTGATGAAATTCAGGACCAGATTGGTGGATCCCTCCTTGACATTTAAACATATCAAAAGGTCGGCTAATAGTACTGCAGATAGACTGGCGCGGGACGATGTTGGAAAGGTTGGGGTCGATTTTTTCGATTTCTTCACCCCTTGACTTCTACTACAATTTTGCATGTCTTCGATGTAACCCTTTATATTGATCATTTGCAGTTTTGTTGAACCATCTCTGTCTGTTTTAATGAAATTGCCACCATTCATTAAAAAAAAAAACCTAAATTTCAAAAAATAAAAAATAAAAAATCATACACTTTTTCACTTACAGCACTAAGTATTTTTCAATTTCAGAAGATTTCAGTCAAATGATATGTAGGTTTTGATCATTCACCACCCTGAAGAAAATAAAAGTTCAATAGCTAACACAAGGAATCCAATTGGGTTTACTTCTTACATATTTTTCCATGACTAGGCTAGGAAAGAAAAACAGAACTACTTCTGAAAGAAAATAGCATATGGGTTGCCAAAGCCCATCACTTCCTTTATTCCGATTACAAAAGATTTCTACCCAACACATTAGAGAGAGAGAGATGCAGAGTTTTTGCTTTGAGAACAGACCTGAAAGCGCTTAAGGTTATCCTGGAGTCTTTGCTTTCGAGCTTCTTCGTAAGAGTTACTCTTCCTAATCTTGGCCATGCCGAATGCAAGGAGCTTATGCTCCCTTCTAAAACCCTTTTGAAGAGGTTTTAGAAATGGCGCCTTTTCAGCGTTTTGAATGTGTTAGGCTCCGTACTCAGTGCCCCGCGCGGACCATGGAATTTGTGGTCCCTGGTTCCGTTGGTTTCATGGTGGGCCACATACGCTGCAGTACCTTGTTTTGAATTTTGTTTGAGCTTTTGTTGTCAGCCCTTAAATTCGCCGTTTCACCCCTCTCTATTTTGTCTTCTTTTGCTTCTCCCCAGAATGTATGATATATCCAATTCCCATCATCTGCATCCTTAGATAACGGGAACACTTGGGTACTCCCCAGGGCTATTTAAATCCTTATAAAAGTAAACTTCGTTTAACAATCAAATTACGAGGAATGCTAAAGTGAAGGGCGCCCTTGAAAAATATCAGTAATCCTAAGGGTGTCAATGGATCCAGACGGTCCGATGGATCGTCCAAATCCGAACGTTAATGAACGGGATCTAAACATACTAATAGGATCCATGGGCATATTTTGGATCATCAAATATGAGATCCGAAAAATTTCGGATTGGGTATGGGCATGCCACAGATGCCCATTGGATAGTCACGATCCGAAATGTTTTGCAAAAATACCCTCAAAATTTTGTTAATGCTAACCGTTCTATGAAGGGTATTTTGGTCAAAACCTCTCTTATCACTTGATGAATCATATGATAATGTGATTTCACTCATTTCAGTCGTTTCATTTCATACTTTCACAAAGAAAAAGAGAGAGGGGTTTTAGGGTTTTGTTCTTTTGGCAACCCGGCTGCCATTAACAACAACAGGGATCCCAAATCCCAATATCTCTTTCAAGAAGACAAGAAACTCAAGAGGACTCCATCGCGAGACTCCCTCATTCTTAGATCTTACATTGCCCTAACAAGCTTTCAGATTTTTATTCCATTTCATTTTTTTAACATAAAAAACTCATATCTAGGGTTCCGATTTCTCTTTCCTTTGCAGCTCGCCATCAACAAGATCGATCCCTCTGCACTGACATCTCTTCAAGCTGTTAAATTGCTCGCCTTAAAAAAAATAATTGTTTACTTAGCTTAGTGGGACATAATAGGACACTCCAATGGACGGTTCGAATTAAAATGGATCATGATCATGACGTGGAAAGCAGGATCCGAAGAACAATCCGACTCCAACCCGATCAATAAGGAATTTGAATGGATCGTGACTTAGGTGGATCCGTTGACACCCCTAGTAAGGGCAGCCCAATTGGATCCACTTAAAATTTGACTAGGTGGATCCAGGTTTTTAAATTTTGGTTTCGGCTAAAATTCCGGACTTATCCAAAAACCAAAATTTCAACCGAAATTCCAAAATTTTGGGCAAATTTTGGCAATTGCGCATGAAACGCCGGATTTTTTGGACGAAATTTCAATCGAAATTACCTAACTTTCGATCGAAATTACCTAAATTTCACCCAAATTTTTAGTAATTTCTTTTGAAATTCATGAGATTTCCAAAATTTCGAACGAAATGTGGTAAATTTTGAGAATTTCAGTTTTGGTCCTCACCGAAATCCCAAATTTCTGATTTCGGTCGAAATTTAAAACCATGGTGGATCTAATGGGGCACAGCAGTTTAGCATTCCTCTTAAATTAAATATCTTATAAATGTAAACATATGTCGAGGAATGCTAAACACAAGGGTGCCCTTGCATAAATGAGATGAAAGGACACCCCATGGTTGAAAGCATGGTTTGAAATTTCGACCGAAATCCGGATTTCGGTCAACACCAACACCGAAACGACCGAAATCTGAAATGGCCGAAACGTACAAAATATTAAATTTTAATTCCTTTACAAATTTTAGCCGGAATTCCGGCCCAGAAAAACGACATTAGGAGGGTCTGTATCGAATTTTGACCGAAATTTCAAGATTTCGGCTGAAATTTCGGTTTCGGTTGGGTCTGAAATTTATGCCGAAACCGAAATTTCAAACCATGGTTGAAAGTCACCAAAGTGCACTCAATGCCTTTGACTTTTACATTTTTTTATGCTGTTATAAATGCGCTCTGGTGACTTTCAACCAATGAGGGTGTTGTTTCATCTTATTTATTCAAGGGCAGCTTTGAGTTTAGAATTCTTCATATCTTTATGATTGTTAAGCATCTTTTATGTTAAATTCCTTTTCTTTTCTAAAATTCAAATGCATTCTACATACTTTATCAAAAGTCTATATCAATTACAACAAAATTTAATGCCTTATTACAAGATTTAGCGTAATCATATAGTTTGCTTATATCATAATTTAATATCATAATGCAATTATAGGAAAAGGACATAATACAATAGTACGGAACGGTCTACCTACCTCAATTAGTTTTTACATCTTTGAAAATCATACACTGTGGACCCCGATCTTGAAGAGGTAGTGAGGTGAGGGAAACTAGTCCCCACACCATCCTCTGGATCATCCACGTGTGAAGGAGAGCTCTGCCAAGGAACTCTCGAAACGGATGCCACCCTCATAGCATAGCACGAGTGGCGATATAAAAAGAAAGAGATATGTCTTGATCCGGAACCGGGGTTCGAAATCGAGACATACCTAAAATAAACTCAGAGTCGCCATCCATGGATATGCCATGGAACCCTAAAATCAAATCCTCTGTGCAATGGATAACCAGAAATATATATGGGTTCGTGCCTGATTACGAATGGGAAAGGTCTGAAGAGCACCCCCAATTCGTCCGAGTGCAAGCACTTGGTCTCTTATGCCATTTTCATTAACTCCAAAGAAGTTTGGGTAAAAATCATGTGAAATGGGAACAATCCTCAGGAATCGTCTACCTAAGCATGCATTTCCTGAGGATAGAGAAATAAGAAGACATAAAAAGAAATGAAAGATGTATTACTTAAGCAAAGCTAGGTTATAAGTGACAAGCCTAATGGGTGTCTAAGTTTCTGGTGGACACGCACATGCAGGCTACAGCTAAAGGTATAAGGTCAGTACAAGAAAGTAAGAAAACATATCAAAACATGAAACGCAAATCCATACTATATATGACTGAAACAGACAAATCCTAAAACTCTAATGTAGGACTGGACTCGGACCAGAATGGCCATCCATCCTAGCTGCACTACGTATCCCGGCCTTGGGAAGAATCGGAGTCCACGTAGTTCGATGCCCTATTCTAAACTACGATGCCTAACCATCTAGAACCGCTATCCTAGACTCGATCCGCTAGACTCGACCGATTTTTAAAAGCTTTTTGTATTATTATTTAAATTCCAGTGAGTGGTGGATTTTAGGACACCCTATATGCCCTAACTAATGCAAGTTGATTAGCCTTAAGCTAATGTAGATTGATTAGCCTTAAGCTAATGCAGGTGGTTCCTACAACCTATGTGTAACTAGGCCGTGCATCCTAGGAAAAACCAAGGGCTGACTATATGCCTAGTCTAGCCATCGGTTCGACTAAATGTCTAACCGATCGACTCGAGGCCTCCTAACTCTAGAGACACTCACACGACAGGACACACCATATCAATACAAATCAAGACAAACTCCTAACTCTAGAACACAACCTAAATAGCTAGGACACAATCCTAACTCTAGAGGAAGATCTTTTTTGAAAAGGGCTTGAATATTTTTGTAATTTTTGAGAGATTTAAAATGTTTATTTTTTAAAAGTTTGGCTGGACTTGGGATGTGGATCCCAAGCTGCACTACGTACCCTGTTGAAAGGGATCAAGCCAACGTAGTTCGAAAACGAACTCTCTACCGATCAAACACTTACAACAAATCAACTATTTTTTTGTATTTTAAGTTTCTAATGTTTTTGAGATTTTTAATGATTTCAATGTTTATGGATTTTAAAATTTCTGATGTTTTCACCCTTTTGGTCAAAGACCGGAGGGAATATACAAAACAACATCCTAGGGACGAACCCTAGGGCTAATAGGAGAAACTAGGCTCTAATAATACCATTATAAGAGCAAATGAGTCCAAGATTCTCTAATAGCAGTAACTGACGAATAAATGAGTCAAAGACTCTCTAATAAAAGCAACTGAAGGATAAAAGAGTTAAAGACTCTCCAAAAAGAGCAACTGAGGGATACAAGAGTCAAAGACTCTTCAAAAGAGAGCAAATGAGGGATACAAGAGTCAAAGACTCTTCAAAAAGAGCAACTGAGAGGTACAAGAGTCAAAGACTCTTCAAAAGAGATGGAAACACGAGTGAAAGACTCCACTAACAACAACACAAGTCAAAGACTCCACTGACAACAACACAAGAAAAGGCAAATGAGTCAAAGACTCTCCTATAACACCACCTAAAAGGCGAATGAGTCAAAGACTCTCTAATAATACCATCTAAAGGATGAATGAGTCAAAGACTCTCTAATCAAGGACTGACTCTTATGCGAATTGACTATCGAATAAGGAGAGGCTCACAAGTAATAAGGAAAAAGAGACCCTGCATATTTGGCAAAGGTAAAACACCCAGCCGGGCCGGACAGCTACCTAGCCCTAGGGTGCAACAAATGTGCAACCCAATACCCATAAGGGTAGGGGTATGCAGCCAAGCCGAGTAGGGTGTTCTCCCAAAAACCAAACGGCGCACTAAGAGAGGAACTAGCGAGAGAATGAGACCGGGCGGGTCTCCCAAACACACACAAAGATGAGCTCTAAGCGACGAGGCTTGCTCCCAGAGGAGAACTGCCTAACGAGACAAAACGTGTCTCCTAGAAAGGAACTCTCTAATAAGACCAAATGGTCTCCTAAAACAGGAAAAAGAAACTACCATCTAAAAGTTTCTAAAAACTAGAGAAGTCTGTTAAAAGAGAAGGGAACACTACATGGACTAAACAAGTCCCGTGAGCCTAAACTAACCTTACAGAAACACAAATTGTCTCTCTAAAGGGGAGGCTCCAACTATCGCCATCATAGCCCTCTTGCAATGAATAGAGAAGCAACACCAAAAGACTAAACAATTGCTGCAAATATTCAGAGCACTCAAAGGAATGAGTTCTACTCAAAGACAATATTTCATATCATGCAAACTTAACTAAATTACCACTTGACCAGCCGCTGGGTAGCCTAATGAAATAAAAACAATATCAAACACTTCAAAGCCAACCACAAACCCCAATACAGGGACTCCAATGAAATCAGATGATGCCAAAGTAATCATCTGATTTCCTACACATATAATATTTCTACAAACCGCCTTGAAATCAGACGATATTCGTGTCAAGGACATCGAATAGTGCAAATCATCTGATTTCCTTCTTGAATTAAACAATTTATTTAAAATAAAATTTATTAGCCCAGACCAGCCGCTGGGTAGCCTAAAAAGTTAACTAAATTACAATTACAAAGACTATAAACTTGCAGGACAGTAATTATGCATTGATGGATAGTATATATGCATTTTAGCTTAACCAAAATCACGATTATAAAACACAAAGTTGTAGGACAGCAGCTATGCATTATTGGGCAGTAGAGATATGCTTTCTAACTCACCTAAAATCACAATTATATAAAGCATTAGAGACTATAGAACAGCAGCTATGGATCAATGGACAGCAGAGATGTCCCTTTTGGTTCAACCAATCTCATAATTACGATGTATAGCAATTATAGAACAGCAGCCCTACTAAGATGAACAGCAAATGTGCAGTATAGAACAACAGTTCTATGCTCTTTGATCCAACCCAAAAACAACAGCTATATAGCACATAGAATGTGGGACAGCAACTATATGAAAACAGACAGCAAGTATGTGCTTCTGAACCAAGTAAAAACCACAAATGTGAATACATAACCAGTAGGACAGCTGTTAAATGTGAAGATAGACAACAGTTCTATGTTCTTTGATCCAACCCAAAACAACAGCTATATAGCACACAAAATATGGGACAACAACTATATGAAAACAGACAGCAAGTATGTGCTTCTGAACTAAGTAAAAACCACAAATGTGAATGCATAACCAGTAGGACAGCAGTGAGATAGCAGTGGTGTGCTTTTGAAACTAGTGAAAATCACAAATGTGAATACGTAACTAATGGGACAGCAGAGTGCACATAATTATATCTAAATTGGGGCTAAACTATGGACCAAACTGGCTGACATGGGCTGAGATTAAGCCATAACAAGAATTATCGCCATGTATAGAATTGTGCTAAAACAGGGAGCATATCCCTGGGCTAAAATGTGCTGGCAAGGAGCATATTCATGGGACAAATTAAATCTAACAAGTCAAATATGTACAGCATTCAATTGATTCAACTAAAATTCTGGAGTTTAAATGACATAATTGTCTCATAAATTCCAACCAACAATCTAAACTATGAAGCTTCACATATACAGCCATGAAATCCCATTGATATCCCCATCAATACACAGACATATGTATGCTTACACGCACAGCACGCATGAAGGTAATCACATAGATGAGACAAAATTCTTCATGTATGAATAGAAGTATATTATTTCCAAAAATGTAACACTATTGATTTCCAGATCCAAGAAATTTTGGTCATTAGATGACAGAATAAACTCAAATTGAACAATAAATATAAATAAAAATCAATAGAATCACCATCTCTTTATAATCTAGTAAAAATAGATTAACACTATCTCCTCCATCGAGGAATAAAACAATCAACATTTCCACACAAAGCTTAACATCATATAAAAAATGAACAGATTCTAAGTAGGAAATATTAGATCTATAATTTAGAACAAAGATATACTGTAATAAAGACTCTTCGCTTAGATAATTGAAAAATATGATATGATGACGGTATTTACCTCTAGAATTTGAGCTATCTTATGAATTTCTCCACTCCCGCCTTGCAGATGACGAACACTCCTTCAGAATTTTTCCGAAAATTGAACCAAAAGACAGAGAGTCATTGGATCGGCAATGACTTCGATCGGAAAAGACTAGATTCAAGGTTTTCACAGCTAGATCTAAAGGTTAGAAACCTAAATTAGAGTTTCAAGGTTAGGGAAAATAGATCTAAGGGTTTAAACATGAAAAAGGGTATAGATCTGAGATTTGAGGACTTAGGATAGCTAGATCTGATAATGAAGGAGACGGCTATGGTAGGAATGAGGTCTGGACACGTGAATTGAGGTAATAGACGAAGAAATAAAAGGAGAAGAAGAAGGTAAGGTCGAGCTCCGGTGAGGCTTCCCGGAGAAGATGACCGGAAAAGGAAATCCCCTTTTCCAATCCCTCACTCCCTTTCTCTGGAATGAAAATGAGAATTCTCTCCCTCTCTACTTGGATCTGAGATCTCAGATCTGAGATCTCTTCTTTCACAGATAGATTTGAAGGCGAGAGAGATAGTGGTGAGAATGAAGGAAGGTAGAAGAAGAAGAAGAAGAAGAAGAAGAAAGAAATCGGAGGCTTACCGGAGTTAGATCGGAGAAGGATTTCCGGCCATATTCCGGCAAAAAATCGCTGGAAAAGAAGAATATGCCGGAGAAGAAAATAAGAAAAAGGGGGTTAGGGTTACAAAAATGCTCTTCTCTCTCTCCCTTTTCTCTCTGCTTTGGATCGGAGGACGGATCTCCGACAAACGATCGGAGGAAGACGATCGGGGAAGGAGGAAAAAGGAAAGAAAATCCAAATTTCCCTCTGCTCTCGTTCTCTCTTTTCTCAGATTTGACGAGAAAATGAACAGTCTTCTTTTTCCTTTTTGATTTTTGATTTTTATATTAAAAATAAGGGTGTTGATATCTGCACCCCTACTTGATGAAGCGCACGGGAATTGATGAGGCACGCCCGCCAGATTTGTCCTATTAGGTCTGGGCGCGCCCATCACAGGATAAATCGCCCCCCTTTATACATTCAAGCCCCACTTCTTTCCCGGCTCGTCCCATTTGACAAATTGAGTCGGATTTTGATGAAACTTGGCGGGGGTCTTGGTGAGACCCAAACCTAACCTAGGGTAGAAATTGGGGTCCTAACTCATTGATTGGGTAAGGCTTCACACAAATACCGCAAACACGGGTCGGTCAAAATGGGGTGTCTACATACACACACCACAAAATGTGTTTGAAAACCTATGACTTAAGCCCAAAGACCATGGCCCAAAAGCCCCTGAAATTTAAAGTAAAAATGAAATTTTATACAGGGCCGGTTGACCGGGGTGTACCCGGCGACTGCGGCAAGGTAGCTGGAAATCCAGCACTTATTAAATTTTAACGGGCCGTGCGACCGCGGAGGTGTCCCTAGAACGCCAGGAACAATCCGTCATTGGTTTGGGCGGGCGACCGCCGTGGGTCAGTCGACCGAGATAGGCTTTTTAGCCGAATTTTTGACCAAATATGTTGACCTCGCCGAACGACCACCATGGGCCGGTGACCGTGACGACAAGAAATTTGAAAATAAAAAAGGGCTCCAGATAGGGGTGGGAGACCGCTGTGGCCCGGTCGACCGCGACGGTCGGGCAAATTAGCCGTTGGGGCTTGCATAGGTTGACTTTTTCAACCCCGTTTTTTCCAGTTTTACCCCAAAACCGTCATATTTTCAAATACACTATATATACATCATTAAAACCTATCTAAACAAGTTTTTGAACATTTTCTCATTTGAAAACCTTATAAATACAATCAAATTTCAAATTTCAAATTTGAAATACAATCCAATTTCAAATGCTTGAGTTTCCACCAGTACATGCACTATCATAAATGAATCATGTAATTAAATAACATAATATTTACAAAACATGCATAGAATACATAACCATTTGAAAACCTTTGAAGTACAATTTACAAGATATCAAGAGGACTCTAAATACATTCTAAAACAATACCGTTGAGTCTTCTTGGAATGTATTTGCTCATTTGCACTTCCTTGGACTTCGACTTGAGTGAATATCTTGAACTTGATTCGGCTCTTGTGACTTCTCCTCCAATCTTCAAATGATTCCTGAAATACAAGTGTGACAACCCAAGAGGGGGGGTGAATTGGTCAATTAAAAATTCTTGGCTTAATTAAGTGGATTATTAAAATTATTTTTCTAATCAAGCATTAATTAGTCTAACCCTTGTTCAAATAATCAATATAATGAAAGCTAAGGTTTAGATATTACTTTATGCTTATGTGCTCTAACCCTTGTTCAATAAACAACAAACATAAAAACAGGCAAAGGGTAGAGTTTACCAATCACAAAGATGTGCAAAGAGAAGGAGAAGAGAAAACATCCGCAAGGCGCAAGATTTATAGTGGTTCGATCTATCACAAGACCTACTCCACTCTTCCAAGTTTTTCTCCTTGGGCACTCCACTAAATATGAGATTCTTCAATAGGGCGAATCTCCAAGCCGTACACCCAACTCCTCCAACTCCAAAGGGAACAAACCCTTTCTACACGAAGCCTTGCCGAGGGTCACACCCTCTTACAATGATTCACCTTTGTTAACAGGCCGAATCGAAGACCCTCTGATACAAATGAAGAAATAAAAAGAAAAGAACTCTCAATGCCTCTTAAATAGGCGGATTACAAACTTTTATAGCTCACAAACAATCCAAGAAAGAATACAATGTAAAGCCTATGGAGTACCTCTTGATAGAATGTAAACATCAAGTTCAAAGAGGTTTAGCTTTTGATAAAAAGGTTTTTGGCTCAACACATGGCTTGTTGATCAAGAAGCAAAGGAACCAAGAGCTTGCACCTACAGTGAAGACATTCTCATTTGAAGATGTTCAAGTCAAGAAGCTCAACATGAAGATCCCACAAGTTCCCTAAGCAAGTGTCAAGAAAGAGCTTAGAGTGGAACATGCCATGGTAACACCTCATGCACCTTTCAACATATGCACAAATTTCATAGAAAATCTTGAAAAGAATAATTCACATTGGAAACAAAAATACATGTTTTTCTTTAGCTTGATTACAATATCCAAATTTGAAATGGATAGAAAACTTAAATTTGATTGGGTTGAGTATAACCTTGGTAAATCACATGATCGGGTTGAAGATACCCTTGTCATTATAACGATCCGGGTTAAAAGATACCCTCGACATATACTTTCGAAGATACCTAAAATATTGGGAAAAAGGGGTTGAAAGATACCCTAAGTACCTTGAGACCTAAAGATTTTCTAAGATTAATTATAATCTTCAAATTGAAACTTACCCTAGTCTTAGTATGGAATTGTCAGTATGAGTTGTGTTTCGCTGATTTGGTACCCACTACCTGCCAGCGGGTCTGTACACTGGATGTGGTCACGTACACCATGGTCAAGATGGAGCCCATAATGAAGCTCGGTCCTCAGTGATGGATTTGCTGGGTTATTTGTGTCCTTTGCCATAGACGATGGATTTCACAGGCCAACACTGATGGATTTCAGGGTGAGGACGATTGATTATATATTTACGCACAATTAGAACTGTTTGGGGGTAAAACTGTAAAAAACAGGGTTGAAAAAACAACATGCGCAAGCCCCAATGGCTAGTTTGCTCGACCGTCACGGTCGACCGGGCCATAGCGGTCGCCCGCCCCTATCGGGTGCCCTTTTTATTTTCAAGTTTCTTACCGTCACGGTCGACCGTCGATCGGCCCATTGCAGTCGTCCGGCGAGGTCAACCTGTTTGCTCAAAAATTCGGCTCAAAACCCTATCTCGGTCGACCAACGCACGGCGGTCGCCCGCCCAAACCAATGACGGATTGTTCCTGGCATTCCAGGGACACCTCCGCCGTCGCCCGGCCTGATAAAATTCAGTAAGTGCTGGATTTCCAGCTACCTTGCCGCGGTCGCCCTGTACACCCCGGTCGATCGGCCCTGTATAAAATTTCATTTTTACTTTAAATTTCAGGGGCTTTGGGCCATGGTCTTTGGGCTTAAATCCAAGGTTTTCAAACACATTTTTGGGTGTGTCTATGGTTTTCAAAGATGTAAAATCTTTAGTATGAAAACCATTTGAAACCCTTTGAAAGTGCAATTTACAAGATATCAAGAGGACTCTAAATACATTCTAAAATGATACCGTTGAGTCTTCTTGGAATGTATTTGCTCCTTTGCACTTCCTTGGACTTCTTTGGCTTGAGTGAACATCTTGAACTTGATTCGGCTCTTGTGACTTCTCCTCCAATCTTCAATACATGTTGAAAGGTGTGTGAGGTGTCACCATGGCATGTTCAACTCCAAGCTCTTTCTTGACACTTGCTTAGGGAACTTGTGGGATCTTCATGTTGAGCTTCTTGACTTGAACATCTTCAAATGAGGATGTCTTAACTGTAGTGCAAGCTCTTGGTTCCTTTGCTTCTTGATCCACAAGCCATGTGTTAAGATGAGTTGTCTCATGGCGATTATGACATGAAATTCCTGTATATAACACAACACCTCAAAGCAACACATTAGTCCATAAATGCTAATCAATTTGGTTTGCTAGCATCAAAACAAGAAGGTAAGGTGAATGATTGACCCATGGGAACCCTTGGGCTTACAATTCCGAAGGCTAATTTCCAAAGTCCCAACTCCTTCCCTTCTTTTCCCTTGAATTATCAAGATCCTCCCCCAAACAGCCTTTCCTCTCCCTCAAAATCTCTCTCTCCCTCAAAATCTCTCTCTCTCTCTCTCTCTCTCTCTCTCTCTCTCTCTCTCTCTCAACAAAGCAAAGGTAAGGAGCATGGGGTAGTCAACTTCTTTAAATGGAGAGTAAGGATGAGTCATGTGACCCTCCCTCTCTCCTTAATGCAGGACATAAGTGCTTTGTAAATCTGAAAACACATTCATCTCCCCCTTTTAAAGCAAAACACAAATCCCATCTTAAATCACACATTTTCTATACTCAAACATGTGCCCTAAGTGAGAACTCAAAGCTCTTCTTCAATAGAGGTGCATCTATCTAATGAAGTTATTCTTGATAATTTAAGAGGTTGGGAGCCAAAAACACCCATGGTTTTCACAAGGCTCCCATCTCACTCAATATGGTAAGCATCTATGGCAGTTTTCTGTAGTTAATGGCTTTATTTATGGAAGACCATTCCTTTTCCAGTATGTAATTTAATTTTCCCTAAAACCTAGCCAAAGAAGCACCAAGGCCTGGACGTTTCCATGCTTGGAGACTCCATTAAAGAAAAAAACCCTCCTTCAATGGTTAATTAAGGTTCATCTTTCTAAACCTCCCCCTCTCTCTAATAATAATTGGTGAGCCTCTCTTCCTATCGGCTACAGCTAAAGGAAAAGATGCACAACGTAGGCTAGAAATCTCCCAAACTTGTATCCAGAATTCAATTTACATATAGGCTATTTGTTTGATAACCACACCATCATACAAGCATCTAAAAACTTATGTCCATCTTTTGATAAAGATACCCCAAACATAACAATTTGGGGCCAGGTATCTACAGCTTGTGCATTTGATTTCAAGGGTAATTGAGATAAACAATTACCGTTTATTGAATTTTCCGACAATAACAATTACCAGGCCAGTATCCAGATGGTACCCTTTGAGGCATTGTATTTCTAACACCCATCCCATTTAAGACAAATAAAACTACAATTTTTATAACATCTTGGCCATTGATTTTTCGTTCAATGATCAACGAATAATAAGGGAAATTTTAGGGGGTTAAGGTTAGCAAGATTTGGAAAATTATTCTCACAAACATGTATATGGCACTCCTCCCTCTCACGTCAAAAAATTAAAAAAATTTGACGCCCAAGGGAGAGAAAGAGAGCAGAGAGAGAGAGAGAGAAAAGAAAAGAAGAAGAGTGTGAACCATTGGAGAGTAGACTCAACATTCTTCGATTCCTTTCATCAGCCAAGTAAGTACACCAACCCTTTTATTAAAAATTTAATTCGAGATTGGGGGTCTATACTCATGTTCTGCTGGATCTAAATATGTCATATTATTTAATAAAAGTTACGGATTTCAATGTTGTTCAATTTCTAATCAGATTTATAGTTGGTTTATTCAATAAAAATCTTGTGTTTCATTTATAATAATAGACACTCGGATTAACAGTTGAGTTTTTAGTTAATAAAAATCATAGGTTCTATCTGCATAATTTAATACATACATTAACAGTGAAATTTCTTTAATAAAAAAATCATATATATAGGTTGTAGTAATCAATACTACAACTATCAGTAATATATGTATTAATAAAATCATGAACTTTAATTATAATCAAAATTAACAGTGGCCTTTTTGGTTAATAAAAATCGTAAAATCCATTTCTTAAATACAAATCATGAACTTTTTGATTTTATTAACCATCTTATGCGAAACTATATAAAGTTTGATTTTTATTATTTGTAAACAAGATTTGATCATAGCTAGTACCCAACTACACAAGGTTTCTATTCTCATTAGTTGACCCTTTCTTTCTATATATATATATATATATATATATATATATATATATATATGAGAAAAGTGTTCCTGAGCAGCCGCTCAAATAGCTTATCTGAGTAGCTGCTTCAAAAACTCATGTGACCCTCATTTTTGGGGTGATCCAAAGCATTCATTTGAAAGGCCCTTCCATGGATAGGGTGTGTACCAAAAATGAGTCTTATAGGATCATCCTAACCCAGTCAAAGGTGGAGGGGAAAATGGACAGACACTGTTTCTGACCATTTTTTCCCTCCACAAATGGCAGGGTTAGGATGATCCTAAATGGCTCATTTTTTGTACACACCCTATCCATGAAAAGGCCTTCCAAATGAATGCTTTGGATCACCCCAAAAAAGTGGGGCCACATGAGTTTTTTAAGCAGCTGCTCAGATAAGCTATCTGAGTAGTTGCGCAGGAACACTTTTCACTATATATATATATATATATATATATATATATATATATATATATATATAGAGAGAGAGAGAGAGAGAGAGAGAGAAAACGGTTCCTACACATATGTGTAGAGAGTTCTCTACTCACTAGCTTAAAATACAGTGGGGGCCCACATTATTTGGGTGATCCAAGCCATCCATTTTAAAGGCCCTCACATAGATAGGGTGTCTACAAAAAATCAGATCCATAGGATCATCCCAACCCTACGATTTGTGGAGGTAAAATGGATGTCTTTAAACCTTCACAAATTAGTCCATTTTTTGCCTCCACAGTTCGAATGGTTAGGATGATCATATGGATCTAATTTTTTGTGGACACCCTATCTATTGAGGGCCTTAAAAATGAATGGTTTGGATCACCCAAATAATGTGGCCCCCACTGTATTTTAAGCTAGTGTGTAGATAACTTATCTACACATATGTGTAGGAACCGTTCTCTCATATATATATATATATATATATATATATATATATATATATATATATATATATATATATATCTTTTCGTGTGATCATCAGGACAAAAATGATTTCCATATATTTTCAAAGACTCTTTTCTTAAAAATCAATATTCAAAACAGTGAATAAAACACAGATTTGTTAATAGGAACTTACGTGTTATGGTCCCTATGTGAAGCCTATGTATGTGTGATAAACCAATGTAAGTTTGGCTATACGAATATCGAAAAAAATCAGCGCGCAACTGTTGGTTATGTGGGCTGTTTTGTAAAGATTCTATTGAATCATTGTTTCCATATTATATGTATGGCATTCTATGAAAGATATGGTACATGTATATATTGAATAAGCCTTAGAGAGCTAGTTTTTATAAAAATCAGTACCTAAATATGTTAGATAACAATTATAAGATATTTATAAAGTATTATATTGAGTACAAGAATTTGATAGATAGGCCCTAGAGTTAAGGGTTAGGTTAGGAATCAAATTAATAGCGATATCTGAACTAGAGGACTTGAAAATCGACTATAAGAGGGTCAACTTGACAATGTAATCAAGAAAATAAATAAGATAACAATTAAAGATCAAATAAGATGGTGACATCGGAAGGATGTGTTTTCAGAGCAAGGACGTCAGCTCTCGTAAGGATTACTAGTATTCATTCTCAGACCCAATATCAAGGCAGGTGATAGCTAAGTCAATTATATGAACTTCAATACATGTGATGGTGATGGTGCAATTTTGTGTTACTTATTTGGAATCTGTTCCTCACATTTTAAATCCAATTTTTATGATTCGTTACGCTCTTGAGTATCAACTTCTTGATGAATTCTGAAATCTTGTTGCTTCTGTCTTTGTTAAATCCTCGAAAGATATTTCTAAAAGATAACTAAAATGTTGTGTCCTTCGGAAGTACGAAGCAACTTGAAAATAGCTAAAGTACAGAATAAGGGATGATCTGTGATCAAAGAGCCAAACACAAAAAAGCTTGAAAGATAGTCAAAATGCAAGGGTGGGAAGAGCAGATACACGAAAAACTTGAAAGATAGCTAAAGTGTAAAATGTGGGAAATAAAATATGAAAATTCGAGAAACCGAAACGACTTTGCCTATTCTGTAGTTAAATTGTGCTTTGGATTCATTCTCTTTCTCTTTTGAATTCTGTCTCAAATTAGTAGATTTTTGAAAATTATTTCTTCAGCCATTCTATATGTCTTTGTCATTTGTATTCTGCCTAGATCCGTTATTTGTATTTGGGCTTTATGTATGATGGTTTTCTGTCAACCTGCTTCTAATCCAATTTCTCTACAGGACAAGAAGAAAAGCGTATGAGTGCTTTTGCGAACGAGGATATCTAATTCGTGGGGCAGGAGTGGAGTCAAATAAAGAATGGAGATGACAAGCCTCGTCAATCTCTTTTAATTATTTTTCTTAGTTTAGGAAGAACATTTAGTTTTTGGAAAGATGATGTTTATTTAATTCATTTCAGTCTTTTGGGAACTTATAAATTGTAGTGGGATTCTTTTAAATTGGAATAAGATGACATGTCAGGCAATTTATGATCTGGTTATTATAAAAAAAAATTCAAGGTGATTTTTGAGCAGGTCATGCTGTTTGTGGCGACCCGTCTGATTGGGTTGCTACAGTATGAAAGGAAATGCATGCCTCCCATTTGCTGGGATGACGCGGGTGAAAGGAGAATCTTGGGTCCGAAACTGGTTCATCAAGTAGAGAAAAAGATTCGTTTAATCAGAGAGCGACTTAGGACAACCCAAAGCCGACAAAAAAGTTATGCTGATACCAGGAGACGAGATTCAGAGTTTTAGCCGGGTGACCATGTATTTTTGAAGATCTCTCCTACCAAGGAGGTGATGAGATTTGGGATCCGACGAAAGTTGAGTCCCAAGTATCTAGGACCATTTGAGATCCTGGAGAGGATCGGGAGGGTAGCATATCGGCTTGCCTAACCACCAGCTTTGGTGGGTGTGCATAATGAATTTTACATCTCCATGCTTCAGAAGTATGTCCCAAACTCAAGTCACATTATTGTGCCAGCCCTGCTTCATCTTAGGGAAGATCTCACATGTGACGAATAGCCAGAACGGATTGTGTATTGGAAAGATCAAGTTTTAAGGCACCGAACAGCTTCCTATGTCAAGGTCAAGTGGAGTAACCCTTCAAATAGGGAAGCGACTGTAGACACCCTCATTTTGCTCCGTTTCAAAGAAGTTAGGATTTCCATGCTAAAACTCCCTAAAGTAAAGACTACCCAAGTTATTCCAAGTCATTTCAGACCATTTTCTAAAATTTAGGAAAAGCCCTAAATTGTAGGAGAGTCCTAGATTTTAGCGTAGTTCCTACATTTTAGGATAAAGCTTTGGACCCGGCAAAGATATCCAATAATCCGAGTCGTGTCGGACCATTTCCTAAATTTTAGGAAATGCCCTAAATTGTAGGAGAGTCCTACGTTCTAGGGTAATTCCTACATTTTAGGATAAACCTTTGAACATGGGAAGAACATCCAGTAATCCGAGTCATTTCGGATCATTTCCTAAATTTTAAGAAATGTCCTAAATTGTAGGAGAGTCTTAAGTTCTAGGGTAGTGCCTACATTTCAGGAGAAACCTTTGAACCCGAGAAGAACTTCCAGTAAACTGAGTCATTTCGGACCATTTCCTAAATTTTATGAAATGTTCTAAATTGTAGGAGAGTCCTACATTTTAGGGTAGTTCCTACATTCTAGGAGAAAGCTCCGAACTCGGGAAGAATGTCAAGCAATCCGAGTCGTTTCAAGCCGTTTTCTAAATTTTAGGGAAATTACTAAACTATAGGAGAGTCCTACATGTTAGGGTATTTCCTAAATTTTAGGACAATCTTCGTGTCTTGAAGGAACATCCTACGTTTTGAATCGTTTCGGAGTGATTTGGAAAGACCCCAAAAATGTAGGAGTCCCTACGTCTTAGAACATGGTCGGTATCAAAGAGTCCCACCCTACTTCAGACTCCTTACTCTCTCGGGTCGACCCAAGTGTTCTATGACCCCCTGAACCATCTCCATCCCTTGTTCCACCCATTTCCTATCTTTCCTCTCTCTTCGTGACCCTACCTCCCGTAGACACCCCATTTTGACCGGACCCAAGTTCGCGTCGCTTGGGTAAAACCTCGTCAAATCAGTGAGTTGGGATCCCAAATTGAATCCTGAGGCAGCTTAAGGTTTTCCATAGGTCTCCATAAAATTTCGACAAAATCTGCTCAGAAATTACAAATAGGACGAGCCAAGAAGGAGGTATAGCATGAGTATAAGAGGGGGGTGAATTATCTGCGAAAAAGGATATCTAAATGAAAAGGGGGGTGAATTATCTGCAATAGGTAGCTAACCAAAGTAAGGGGTGAATTAGCTCGTCTCGGACGGAGCTGATTCGCGCGCTCATCAAAGTTTTGTGCGCTTATTAAATCTGGTTGTGCCACTATCAGCAACCATATATGGGTATATAGGAAAAATCAACGAAAAAATGAAAAGGGGGGGGGATTCTTATTTTTCGTCTAAAATTCTAGAGATTGAGAGAGGGAGAAGAAATCTTCTTCTCCGTTTGTTTTGATCGGAGTTCCGATCCGGTTGTTCTTCAACCCAAACCTCTCATCTTCTTCTTCATCACCTCAATTAGAAATCATTCCTTCTTCTCTGCAATTTTGATGGGATCTAGGGATTCCGACAAGCCCTGTTAATTCTGAGAAATCGAGAGAGTGTGAGTGAGATTTTTCCCCAATTACAAACCCTAACCTCGGCCTTCTTCTCTCCGATCTACTTTTCTCCGGCAAGGTTCTGAGCTCCAGTTAGGTTTTCCGACTAATTTCGAGTTGTTTTTTTTTATCTCTTCTTCTCTTTGTTTTTTTTTTTTTTGATCTCTGTGCAAGTTTTTGAACTTTAGATCCTTCTTTTCCCCAAATTAGAACCCTAAAATCTAAGCTAGAATTTCATATCTGTTTATTTTCGTTTGTATAATAAACCCTTGCTTCAGTTCTGTCTATCTAGATTATTTCTTGTAAGTCTTAGATCCAAGATCTGTTGAAGGAAGAGGCGATCGGAGCATCCATACGTCTTTTGGAGTGTTTTCTCATCGATTTCATTCTCAGTTACTCTTCTTTTGTTTAACTTAATTTCTTTAGATCTTGTAGTTATTTTCATGAGAATTTGGGTTATAGTTGTAATTCAGTACTTAATCTGCTCTTTGATGTTTGGAATTGTACAGAGTTGTGATGAATTAGTTATTCTAAACCTATGATTTCATAGATATGAAGTTATTTCATCATCACTATATTGATCTAAGATTTGTTATTGTTGTGTGATTTTTGGGCTAAGTTGTATGATTAATTTTCTCGACTGATGTTTGAGATTTTATGAATTTGAGATACTTTGGATACTCCTCGTTTATGATTTGTGTTCATTATGATTTTAGTCCTAGGTTGTAGCTAAGTTTGAAGAGTTTTACATGATCTCTGTGGATTTATTCTTCTTCAGGTATTTGGCCAAAATAAGTTAAGAAAATTATCGTCCAAATTTGTTTGTGTGGAAAACAGGCATTTGGCTACATTCTTCTTATTGATGCTGCTGGAATCTGTCACTGTGGATGATTGCATGCATTTAGATGCATAATTTGAGATGCAGATCATGCTTTGAGATGCATTTTAAGAATTCTTGGAACTATTTGCATTATTCTCTCACAGGATTCGCACACTCATGTTGTAGTTTAACACATATTATGTGTGATAAAAGACAGCTCAATCAGTGTCTTGATATGGATCAAATTCTTATAAGATTTGTTTGGTTCCAAGGTAGTCACTTAAATTTATGTTTACTGTGTAAAAGGAAAATGAGACAAGGTAAGTTAGTGTAGTGTAAAAAAAAAGAAAAGAGAAAAAGGCTATGATGATATCATTTCTTTAAAATAGATGTAGAGGGCTGAAGATTGTACTCACATATTTTGATATCTACACTGCTAGCCTGACAATTGTATAGTTCCATTTTATCTTCAAATTTTTAATTGGCTTATGAGATTAATAGCGTCCTTGGTATTTAAAAAATAAAAAATAAAAATAAAACATATATGCTTGCAATTTGTTGGATGATTTTAGAGGAAGAGATTGGACTCTCATCTCATTAATGAATTGAATGCACTGAGTCTAAAGGAATGATATATGTGTTCACAAATTAAAAGGGCATTGATTATGCTAGATTGATGGTTTCTTTTTATCATTCTTCTGTGCTTGGATTCTAAGTAACAACAGTTTTGATAGAAGCAATTCTTTTACACTTTGGATTTGTTTGTGGAAATATTTCTTTCAAGGAAAAGATAACAGTATCCTTTAATCAGATATTCTAAAATTTGGGGAGGTATTTCATAGGTAGATTTTAACTCTATGTTCTCTTTACTTAGTTTTTTTTATTCATTTATTTTTGTCTTAATGATAGAAAAGTGAAAGAGGTGAAATTGTTGAACTTAACATGATGGAATGAAGTGTGTGTGGGTCAAGTATATGAGTCAGGGTGATATGCTCTGTTCTGTGTTAAATTTATGGACATGCAATGTCATTTCAAAAATTGTTTTCTCACAGAAGTACCTCTTATTACCATCATTTTTTTTTTATGTAATGACAAGCATTGTGTTTTTTTAAGGAAATATGGCTTATATATATATAGGTGATTTATATAGTTGTCTGCTCTTCTAACTAAATTCAAAATGATACATTCAAGTCCCACGGTTCATTTCCAAGGTGCAATTTTTTTATGTTGTTATGCGTTAAAGTATATTTTAAGTGTGAATGCATGTATCTTTAAGTGTATAGCTGTGCGAATATGTGCATGAAATGGATGAGGTTATATTGTGTTCGTTTGAAAAATCCTTTAGGTTAGATGATTTCCATGTTATAAAGCCACATTATCTCCTTCTAGTTCAATGATGTTTTCCATGCTTCAGCCCCACTGTGTAGCACAATTCTTTCCATTGTTTCAGCCTTGTGTTGGCCCAGTTCAGCCCCTGTTTGGTAGACACAATTCAGCCCTGTTTTGGTATGGGTTCAGCACATTCTCTACACAATGGATCGGCCCCTGTTTTGTATAGTTAAAGTAATTGATTCAGCCCTTGTTTTTTTTATGGTTTAAATACATGTCCATTGGTTTCTTGTCAATGGATGAGTATTGAAGTATATGTGAATGTGTGGCTATGTGTGCTTGTAAGAATGTGTAATTGCGGACATGCTAATAATTGGATGGGGCATTTTTGTGTCATGTAAGTTTATCAAATAGTTTACTTATCTTCTTAGTGTTCCTTGAGTGAATTGTGGATCGAATGATGCTTTGGATAATTTGTTAGGCACTTTTCACATGAATATTTGTAGGACAACTTCCCAATGATCATTGCAGGATAAAGTTTATAATGATATCCGTCATATGGAGTTTATATTGATATCTCCTCTTTGTACCTAATGATTAGATGAGCTAGACCTTCCCTGATTAAACTTGAGCATAAGGGGAGGATTGTTAGTTGATGTTTTATATGGGCAAGGAAATAGTGCTGCTGTTTCATGTCTCATGTCATAGTGTATCATATGGTTCGAAAGATAGATTGAGTTAAGATGATTGCACTAGCATTGTGAAATTTTATGATTTTTTGGGAGTTATTTGTACTGGAATTTGCAGAATTTATGTGGCATTCTTTTCATTTTTCATTTTCAGTTGTAGTGTTAAAAATAAGATCCACATGTTCTGTTCCTCCTGAAGTGTCTCTTCAATGTTTATGCAATGGTTATGATTTGACCAGGTTTTTATTTGGAGTCCAAAATAACTTCAGATCTTTAACATTCTATTGATCAAAGGTAAATTAAATTCATGTATTTCATTAGGTGGGAATTGGTTGGACATAAAAATGTTGGAATAAATGACTTAATATGTTCTTATGACTTGAGCTGGGGATCTGAGAAGGCTCATCATTGTGCTTTGAATCTCTTGAATAATTTGTCTTTCTTTGGATAATTTAACTATTTTTATTCAAAATAGGAGAATGGGGTACTTTCTACTTGTGAGAAATAATGTTTATTTCATTAGAAATGGTCTGAGTCACTCATGAATTTATGCATGGCGAATGGCCATTTGATGAGTTGCATACCTACTATACTATAAGTTTGTGCTTTTTACAATTGCTTTTTTGGTTTGGTCAAGAGTACATAACTGCTGTCCTATAGGTTTCTATGCTTCATAATTGTGATTTGGTTGGCTTAAAAATCACATTATCTGCCATCCACTGGTGCATAACTGCTGTCCTATAGGTTTCTATGCTTCATAATTGTGATTTGGTTGGTTTAAAAATCATATACCTGTTGTCCACTGGTGCATAACTGCTGTCCTATAGGTTTCTATGCTTCATAATTGTGATTTGGTTGGTTTAAAAATCATATACCTGCTGTCCACTGGTGCATAACTGCTGTCCTATAGGTTTATATGCTTCATAATTGTGATTTGGTTGGTTTAAAAATCATATATTTGCTGTCCATTAGTGCATAACTGCTGTCCTATAGGTTTCTATGCTTCATAATTGTGATTGGGTTGAGTTAAAAATCATATATCTGCTGTCAATTGGTGCATAACTGCTGTGCTATAGTTTCTATGCTTTATAGTTGTGATTTTGGATGGTGCTCTGAGATCATGCTTTCTCCTTTTGACTGTCTCAACATGAGCCCGTCTTTTGAGGGACTTGCCGAGTCCAAGTAGTATTCCCTCTGTAGCGTGGTAGACTTACTTAGTCTTTTGGAAGATCTTTGAATCTTGAGTTAGCCCTTCTTGTTTAAAGGCGATTAGGGAGTTTCCTTTTAGGTGGCTTATCTAGCCTCATGTTAGAATATCTTTCTTTTAAAGCGAGTCTTTGACTCGTTTGTCTTTTCAGTGATATTATTAGCGAGTCTTTGACTCATTTGACATTATCAGAGTCTTTGACTCATTCGTCCTTTTAGGTGGCATTATTAGAGAGTCTTTGACTCATTTGTCTTTTAGGTGGCATTATCAGACAGTCTTTGACTCATTCGTCTTTTTAGGTGGCATTATTAGAGTCTTTGACTCATTTGTCTTCTAGGTGGCATTATTAGAGTCTTTGACTCATTCGTCCTTTTAGGTGGCATTATTGGAGAGTCTTTGACTCATTCGTCCTTTTAGGTGGCATTATTAGAGAGTCTTTGACTCATCTGTCTTTTAGGTGATGTTATTAGAGAGTCTTTGACTCATTTGTCCTTTTGGTGGCTGTTTTGGAGTCTTTGACTCATCTGTCCTTTGTGTACAGGAGACTTGCTCAGTCTCATTAGAGCTTTGCCTTTTAGGATCTTAGATCATTTCGTTATCCTTGATAGTTAGCTTACTTGGTTTAGGGTTTTCCCTGTTAGCCCTAGGGTTTGGCCTAGGGTGTTGCTTTGTGTATTCCCTTAGGTCTTTGACCAAAAGGATGAAAAACATCGGAATTTCAAAATCCAAAAACATTGGAAAAGCTTTAAAATGCAAAAACATCTGAAATTTAAAACATAAAAAACATTTGAAAACGTAAAAAGCCTTAAAGCATCTAGAGTGTTGAGTATTTTTTTAGAAGTAGTAATTAGAAGAGTTCATTTCGAACTGTGTTGGCTTGATCCTCTCTCACGAGGTACGTAGTGCAGCTTGTGATCTGTATCCCAAGTCCAGCCAAACCTTATAAATAAACTTAAAAAAAGATCTTTCAAAAATCTTTAAAACCTTGTTTTCAAAAGATCTTCCTCTGGAGTTAGGAGTTTTTCCTAGATAGAGAGTTTTACAGTTAGGAGTTTATTCTTGATAGGTTCTTTGATTGTTTGTTTGTTGTGTGCTTGTTTTAGAGTTAGGGGTCTGTCCTAGAGTTATAGGAACGCCTCCGTCCGGTCAGTTGGCGATCCACATCGCCGACTGATGACTAGAATAGGATGCATTAGTCAACCCTTTGTTTTCCTTAAGAAACACAGCCTAGTTACACATAGGTTGTAGGAACCACCTGCATTAACTTAGGGCTAATCTACATTTAGTTATGGCATATGGAGTGTCCTAAAATCTACAATTCATTGAAATTTAAATAATCGCTCGAGAAGCTTTAATAACTAGTTCGGTCTTTTAGATCGAGTCTAGGATAGAGGTTTAGGAGTCTTAGGCGTCATAGCTTAGAATAGGCGCGAAAACTACGTTGCTCTGATTCTCGTGGAGGCGGGGATAGGTAGGCTTCTTTGGATGAACATCAGACCATCCGAGGACTCGGGCTCAATCGTTTAAAGTCTTAGGTTTTGTTATGTTGTGTGTTTTGCTATGTTTTCTTACTTTCATGCATAGACCTTATACCTTTAGTTGTAGCATGCATGTGTTTGCACATCAGAACTTAGACACTCATTAGACATGTCACTCATAATCTAGCTGCGCTTAGGTGACACATTTTTTATCTTGTTTTGTGTGTGCTTATTATTTCATCCCCGAGTCATGCATGATTAGGTAGACGTTCACTCTGGGATATTTATTCCCATTTCATATGATTTTCGTCCGAAACTCTTCGAGGTTAATAATAAATGGCATAAGAGACCAAGTGCTTGCACTCGGACGAATTGGGAGTGCTCTTCGGACCTTCTCCATTCGTAACCAGGCACGAGCCCATATATATTTTTAGTTATGCATTGCACAGAGGATTTGATTTTGGGGTTCCATGGCCTATCCATGGATGGCGACTCTGAGTTATTTTAGGTACGTCATGGTTTGGAAATTTATCCTTGAATCAAGAGGTATCTAGTTTGTACCGGCACTCGTGCTATGCTATGAGGGTGGCACCGTTTCGAGAGTTCCTTGGCAGAGCTCTCTTTCACGTGGATGATTCCAGAGGCCGCTGGGGGCTCGTCCCTCACCTCTCTTTGGATCGGGGTCCACACCTCCTTGTTTCTCTCTCGCCCGAACCCGCATTGGATAATGGATTATCGATGATCGCAAGATCATGAGCCAAGATCAATTTTGGAACGATGATCGGCAAGTTGGGATCACTTTGGACTGTAGTTTTATGAACTAATGGCCGAGACCATCTTATCTCAACTCGATGATCAAGATGGGAGTGTTTGGATCGCTTATCGCCTAAGAATGCAAAGGCTTGGATTATCTGCGATATTAATGGCTCTCATTAAAGATGGAGCATTTGAGATTGAGATGATATTTTCCTTGGAATTCTTATTCGAGGAAAACATCTCCCTCATCATTTTACTTTCCTTGGATTCATTTTTTTTTTCTCTGAAACCATTATCCAAGTAAAATGATTTCCCATCTTTGAGTGCCACATGGTGTAATCTTGTCGGTCCAAGCAATTCTTATTTATTATTTGTTGGGAAACACAATCTTGACCTCCAAATCGAGAGAAGATCTCAAGATAGTCAATCAAAGCACATCTCAGCCGTCCCTCGGAAGACAAAAGCACTGTATGTAAAGGCCATAAAGAAGGGGTAGATTTTCCATTTGCAAATAAATGGGGCATTCCCACGATTCTTATAAAGGTTAGGGACAATTTGGGCATTCCACAACAAAAGCAAGAGAAAAAGTATGGAAAAGATGAGAACAAGAGAGAGAGAGAGAGAGAGAGAGAGAGAGAGAGAGAGAGTTGGCCATTGGCCACTCTCTCAATCTCCCAACCGACCCCCCTACCTCTCCCAAACGATTACCCCCCATTCACCCTAATTCGTCTCCCATTTCTTCTCTCTCTCTATCTCTCTCTTCCACCTCACTCTCTCGTCTCCCTCCACTCAATGAATCTCAAATCTATCTCAATCTCTCTTTCACTAGAAAATTGATCCAAGCCATCCATTTGATAGCCCATCCAACCAACCACCCTCTCCCTCCACCTCATTCCCCCATGTGCAAAGAGAAAAAGGATTTTCCTCCCATTTTTGTTCGATCTTGACCGCCCATGGTTCCCTCTCTTAGATGATTGCAACCGAACCATCCAAATCAAACCACTTTGGGGAGGTGGCAAGCTTATCACTTGCTAGCCAATTATGGCCTTTCCATCCCTCTATTGATCATCTCAACCATCGGATCCCAACCAAAATAATCCTAACCTTCCACCCCATCCTCTTTTTGAAAAACCTAAAATGACCCTAACTTAGCCTATGAATAGACCCCCCCCCCCCCAACCCATTGGACAGACAAGAGAAAAGCCTATTCTCCCCACCACAAGTTCACTAACCCAAGAGCCTCCCCCAGAAAGGTTAGTCCAATTGCCCCATCCTTCATCCCCCCCTCAAGCCACACAAAAGACAAGAAAATAGCCTACTCTTCCCACCACTTTCCAATTGTCCCCTCTCCACCCATCTCTCAAGCCACACAACCCAATTAGGAATCACAAGAAAATTCGTCCAGCCCTCCCACAAGAAAATTCGTCCATGTTTTATTTCCCATTTTGATAGAAAATAAAGGAAAAACCCCCTTAGTACACCACAAATTGGATCTCCACACCGTTTTCATCGAAACTTCACCGCCTTGGATCGAGCGAATCTATCGGAATCGGCCACAACCATACGAAGTAAGGTTATCCCCTTCCGGCAAGATCGACATGCGCAGCGAAACAAAAATTGCATACAACTTTAAAATTTTCTTTTCGATCTTACTATTGCCCAAGATCCTAGAGCCTAGATTAGTTAATTATGTCAATTAAACAAAAATAAATACCTTTTGAAGATGAAGTCAATGAACAACGCTGCTTGATCTGCTCCTTGAACGGTTGCGATCGTTCTGAGCGCTGCGAGCCTCGCAAGTAGAACCGATGGATTCTTTTTCTTTGCTCGAATTATAGTGGATGTGAATAACTCTGATTCACTTCTTTAAGGTCTGATCTAATCGGTACCTTTATTATAGAGAACAGAGAAATTGAATGGAAGCCTTTCTGTTTGAACCTTTTTCAATTGGAAGAGAGAGAGAGAGAGAGAGAGAGAGAGAGAGATGAGAAACGATTTTCCAAAGAGGGGGAGAAGAGGGGACTAATTTTGGAGTATTCCTACTTCTAAATTTTGTTCAGCTCTCTCTCATATATAGGGGTGCAACTCGGGTCATGTTGGGTCGGGTTGAGGCCAACCCGACCCAACCCGAGGAGCTCAACCTCCAACCCTAACCCGACCCAACCCGACTCTCAACCCGGCATTGCTAACCCAACCCAACCCAAATTGGTTTTTCCCTAACCCGAACCCAACCCAACCCAACCCAACCCAAATTCCCAAGTTGGGTTTTTCTCTAAAATAAAAAAATGATGGAATCTGCCCAAATCGAAAATAAGGTAGAAAACCCTAAAACCTAAAATCAAAAAATGATGGAATCTGCCCAAATCTGCACTCATTTTCTAAAACCCTAAAATATAAATGCTTTCTCAAGAGAGCAAAACACTAAAACGAGAGAGAGGGAGGGAGTCGTACCTGGTTTGTGGAGGAGATGGAGCTTCGGGGCTTCAATGGAGAGAGATGAAGTCTGCTTGAAGAAGATGAAACCGAGCTTCTCAATGGGTTTTTACTTTTAGCGCACGAAAAAAAGACTAAAAAGTTATGGGACTATGCAATCGTTTGAGACTTGAGATCATCCAATCAATCGTTTTTTGCATGCTTCAATCTTGCAGTTGATGTCTCTTCTAGGTTAGGGTTTTTACTTTAGTCTGCCTTTAGCCCTTTACTTTTTGTCTTTTTGTTTTTGATAAGTATCTATTATTATATTTGCAATTGTAAGGATAGAAAGAAAAAACAAAACGTCAGGAACTACAAAAAGTCAATATTTATCTTTGCCGGGATACGGGTTGGGTCGGGTTGCCTGATGCCCAACCCAACCCGAATTTTGGTCGGGTTTCCCAATCCCAACCCGGACCCGAACCCAACCCGCCCAAAAATCGAGTTCAACCCGACCCAAGTTGCACCTACTCATATATAGAAAATAGAGTTTTGGTTTGATAAATCCTTATTTTTCTCTCCCAATTCCTATCCAATTGAGAAAACGACTTGAATTGATTCCTTGAAGAATGGGACTCTCCCAAACATCCAAGGCTATGTGGGGACATTCAAGATACATAGGAGAACATGTATTGAAGTCTCTCCCGCCCTTGTGGCCTTATCTCATAAGTTGGTATTGGAAATAAATTGCTTGCTTTGTAGATCCTACAATTTAGCAATTCTTATCCAACAAGGAGTTTGAGTGCAACTCAAAGTCCTTGAGCAATTGAGACTCTTTTCCCCAGCTCTCCAACTGATTTGGGCATGTGGTGGGCCCTACCAAGCTTATCCAAATGTGTAGTCCTATCCTAATTCCCAATTCCGTTCCAATTCCGCAAGTTTTGCAAAACCGGTTTCGGAATAACTATCCTCATTTGGATTACACATTATTTTGCTTATTATTAATCAAATTAATAATACATAATAATGTATAAGAAGTAAATAATTAACTAACAATTTAATTAATTAATAACTCACATCAAATGGGAGTTATTTTGACTCCAATTTGTCTTCGAAAAATTCTCTTATTGTTTCTTGTTAACAATTAACAAAGACATGTATATATATAAATATATATACATATATATATATATTTAATTAATTAATATCCACATTAATCTAACGGATTATATCCGTCCGTGCAATTACATAAAATGCATAACCCTGATCCGTTTGGATATTACCGGGTCATTCGAGTTATGAGTGGGATCGTCGCAGGGATTCGACGGTCGATCTTGCAGAACCCTATGGTGGGCCCCACTACGATCTAGCTCTGTAGTTAAACTACACTCACATTAGGTCAGTCGCCTCCATCAAGACGTAACCCTGAAGATGACCGTCAGATCATCTTACCCCTAATCAGATCTTGTACGTGCAAGTCATTTCTTCTTGACTACGTCTACTGAGTTGAGTCATACGCGGGGAGGGGGGCATCTTTTACCGCCTTGGCCCACTCTTGGTATATCATTTTAGTCAAGTGGTGTTCGGCCTCCAAATGCAGTTGTAAAATCCTTTGAAAAACTATTCAATATTTTATAAAACTTTCTAATAAACATTTTATCAAATCCGCCTGGCCAGGCTATTTAATAGGCATACCGCTCTGACAAAATTGTAGATGTCAATCCCTAAATTTTAGAGCGAAGAATCCCTTGTTGAGTATCACTATTGGTCTCGAGTGTTTGCTCTAGGATATAGCTCTATCCGAATGTGACTCTAAACTAGAATCACTATGAGATAGACTAAGACCCTAGAACGGGCCTACAGACCAATAAGATCCCTCAGGTCTAAGGACATGTGAAGGGTCCTGTCTGGAAGAACAACTTTATAATCTCTTGTTCACAAGTTGATCTTTATTTGATCTGATTCAATTGCGCGATCCAATAGTCGCACCCACTCTTCTTGCTTAGGGTCCACTACCCAGATTAATGAGATAAGTCACCTCACGACACGTGCATGTAAGCAAGACTGATGCTACTTGTATATAGAAAGAGATGTCAAGTCTCTTTCCCAACTAGGAACCATTAATGCTTACATAGAACCAAGATGTCATATCTCCTTTCTCCCTTGGATCTGTGAATCCTTTGAGCATGGACTTTCTACTATGCTACCTAAGGATGAACATGTGTCAATAAACAAGCACATCACAAACATTTATTAGTATAATTACTCATTCATGTCATAAAATAAATCTGTATTGATTAATATAATGCCATTCTATTGGCTTTTCAAGGCATATACTCTAACACCATCATCATTCAAGGCATTCTCCTGAAGATTACTACAAATCAAAGGAGCAAAAATCAGAGGTAGGTGTATATTTGCTAGGATTATAGTGTAGGATCATTTTATGCATCCTAGATCGTACAATTTTGTCTTTTGTGATCATTTCTTGGAGATCAAATGTCAAATTTTGGCTAGGGCTATGATTTGATATATGTAAGTAAGATCCATGATTAGATTAATGGTCATATCTAAAGAGATCCGGATTCTTTCATAAGGTTTGGGCAAAAGATGTTGAAAATAAGATTTTAAGCCAAATCTACAAGTTCTAGAAATAAAATTGGAAATTCAAATTTTTCATAATAAAATGGTATAAAAACGTTAAAATTTCAAGAGAAACCCATTTTAAGGTGAAAAATGAGAAAAATATCAAATCAAGTAAAAAATTTACAAACTTTTGTTTCCAATAACAACTTAATGTCTGAAAGCAATAGAAAATACCACCACACAATTTTAAATAATTTTTTATTTTTTTATGAATTATTTATCCGAAAATGATACATAATGCATAAATTCAATATAAAATGTGAAAACAACTGGAAATTCAATTTCTTTGAATCTAACCTTCAACTTTAACTATTTTAAGATTCAAAAAAGACAAATTCAAAAAAGTATCTCATAAGTATTTTTGTGGATTTTCCCTTTTTAAAAGTAATAAAATTTGGTTTAATAATGGAATAATTAAGGGAAGTTTGTTTTATTCATGGAATGTCAAGTTCAAAGGGCCTTCTGAAGTTATTAATCTTGCCTCAAAGGATTTTATGATTATTTCATATATTAAGCATTCTTTTGGCATAAAAAAACCTCCTGAAGCGACGAGGTAAGTTTCGCCCATTATCAAAACATGGTAGTGACAATATCAGTAGCATAAAAATATCATAAAATTATCATGATATTTCATAATAAATGAAAAAATGAAAGTACCAAGATATTTTCTTTAAAATCTCTATATTTTTTTTTTATCAAAATGTCACAATAAAATCACAGTATTTTAAAAAATCAGATATTTGTGAGTGGTAAAAACCTATGTGGATTTGAAGCAATGAAGACAATAATGAACAGTAGTGTCTGATGTCCATATGAGGTTAGTCTCATAAGGCCACAGAAACTTTCAGCATCCACATCAAATGACAAAATCTACCTTTAAAATATCCTTTGGAAAAGCAGATAGTGATGGGAGCAATAAGTTTATGTATAATGGTGGGAAGATCAGTTGTACTACCAAAGACCAAAGGCAGATCAATTGACACTACTACTCTTGCTTTGTACGCTTTGCTGCTCTTTTTGCTTGCTTCTTAGAACCATCAATTTCTACTTGTATCTTCTGAGAGGTTGACCCCTTGCCATTCTCAACAATTTTGTGGGTCCTTTTGGATTTACCTGCACTTTCTACTGCCTCTCTGAGATTGCCATTGTTATCTTGGTTCGAAAACTCAGATACTTTGACTATGTAAACCTGCAATAATATGTTTGCAACAGGGAGCTAGTCACTTGTAGAACGTAGATTGCATTCACGACAAGACCAATAGACCTGAAGAAGCTACTGTTAGCAACATTTTTTTATATTTAAGCTCTAAGAATTAACAGTAAATTTCTTGCTATATTTACTAGGGGAAAAGGAAGAGATTTTGCAGACACAAAACTCTAATGGGATCGTTGGAGTACTGTATGCCGGTCGAAGCTACACATTTCTGCTTAAACATTTGAAACACAACAAAAAAGCTACGATTTACGGCGCCTGTGATCATCATACTATTGATTTTTTCTAAAAAAGATGTAAATCAAAAATCAAAAGAAACACCTCAAATGATACATATAAGGTCGTTTCCTTGCATTAATCGATTGTCCTTCCCTGTCTCCATCTTCATCTCATTTTTGTGATTCATCAAATCACCCACCATTGTGAGCATCGTCACCTCGCTCCTCACACCATGGGCTGCCATCACACGTATATAATCATTTCTTCGTCTTCTTCAATCAGAGACTCACCTTCTCTTCGTCGTTTGGTAAAAGGGAGAGGAAAGAAAACCAAACTTATAATCCCTATTTCTTAAGCTTTATAAAAGGGACTAATATCAGCACTACCATAATTTGATAATGTCAACAATCTCTTCATTTTACTATTTTTTTAACTTGATGTCAAAGACTATAAATGAACGTATAAAATAATATCTATCAGTCCTCCTTTGAAATTATAACTGTCTATTATTCAGCACTACCATATTTCCAACCATGGCAACAACACACGTCGCTTTCGATGTTGTTAAACCATTATGCATGGGTGTCTTAATTATGTGATGGTTTATAAGTGTGTATTTGCACTTATTCTAGCATTTCCTGAAGTTTTTTCTTAAATTTCCTTTATTTGCATGGGTTTCCATATGATTCCATGATCTTACGAAATTTCTAACTGAAACTGAAATGATTATGTTTCCATGACGCTCGAAACACATACCGAAACCAAGTTGAATACATGCCAAATTGGAAATATGTTCTAGATCTATTACAGGAGACTGACAAATTGGGAGCAAAGCAAGCTGATTGCTGCATGGAACCAGACCATCGGTTGGACGATTATTTATGCCACTGTCACTTGCCCTAACATTGTTTTTGTTGTGAGTATGGTGAGCACTCACATCAGACCACACACCTAAAAGTTGTTGAGAGGATCCTATGGTACCTCAAGGGAACCCTAGGCATAGGAGTCTTAAATGCCAAGAAGAGGCTTATTTGACCATAAATGCATATATTGATGCAGATTAAACATAAGCAATCCCACACACTGATAGGAGATCTACGAGTGGTTATTGCAACTTTGTTGGGGGTAATCTATTCAATTTGAAGATTAAGAAACATGTTTTGGTAGTCAGAATAGGGCTGGCAACGGGGCGGGTCGGATGTTGGGGTCCCCTACCCCTTCCCCTCCCCTCTGCGGGGATGGTGGGGAATCCCCCTCCCCTCCCCGCGGGGAATATCTATTCCCCTTCCCCTCCCCGCCCCGCCCCAACATCAACCCCTCTTTAGTCATTGATACACTAATGCTGGGTGTCCCTAATCAACTTGATGCAATTTCAATATATAAAAATGTTATAAACTAACATACTTATAGACGAAGGAGATATATTTCTTACTCTTCAGAAGATAGCAAACCATCCCATAAGTTGGTCTATAACATACTTATAGACCATTGGTCCAAGACCACGGCGCTTTGATGATCCCAACCATCCCATAAGTTTTTAGATCAAGTGGTGTCATAGCCACTTCGAGTACCCAACATCCAAACCCCATTTTGGATCATTAATTTTGGGAAATGTTATGAGCACTGTTGTATTCTGATGATCGCACTCCTGACTTTATTAAAAGTAAGGTATGGCCCGCACCATAGGATGATCCAAACAGTCCATTAGATGGTGCACACCCTAAATAGGTTGCACCCAAAAAATCATTTCCTTAGGTTGATCCTAACCCTCCGATCTGTAGAGGTACTGAATGATCCTATTCCTCTATAGATCGGAGGGTTAGGATCAACCTATGGAAATGATTTTTGGGGCACAACATATTTAGGGTGTGCCCCATCTAATGGATGGTTTGGATCAGCGTATGGTGCGGGCCATACCATACTTTTAATAATAAAATGCAATTTATTTTGGCTACCGATGTTGGCACTACGATTTTTTGATAATTGCATACACTCAGCTTGTCTTTATTATTTCAACATCTGTCAAAAGGTTATTATAGTTCCCAAAATGCTCTCAGAAGCTAATTAAAAGGAAAAGACAAGCTAAGTTTATGTTTGGGGGAATCTTGTAGCCGATCCACAGAGTTTCTAGTAGTTTTCCTAAAAAAAAAACACTTAAAAATATACAAAAAAATGGCATTGATTAACGGGGCAGGGCGGGACCGGGCGGGGACAACTCTATCACCTTCCCCTTCCCCTTCCCCTCCCCGCACCGGGGAATTTTTAAAATCCCCTTCCCCTCTCAAATCGGGGAATCCCCGCTCCGTTTGGGGCGGATCCCCGCTTTTTCAGGTGAAATTGCCAGCCCTAAGTCAGATTAGGTGCTAAGGCAGAATACAAAGCTATTATAAAAGCAAGCTGAGGACTTTTGTGGATATTCTATTCAGAAATTAGAATAAGAGTGGACAGTCCCATGAAACTCTATTGTGGCAATCAAGCAGCCATCAGAGGATCATATCACCGACATTCTTACCAAAGCTATTCCTAGAAATTGTCTACAAAGGATTCTTGGAAAGTAGGGCATGCTTGATATTCACAGTCCAGATTCAGTGGGAGTGTTGAAGTTAATTCATAGTTCTTTTTGTACGCCAACTACAGAATATTACATTTTGCATCAAGCAATGGTCTTCTGAGAAGTTATTTGGCATGTGGATCTTTTCTTTATAAGCTTGGGATGAATTACCAAAATAGCATCTATTCAAAAGATTCCTGACTTAGTTAAATTCAAATCAACCAATAAGGGAGATAAAGGGATGAGCTACAAGAATATGTCACCAACTACCAATAGATTATAAATTCTAAGCAATTAATTTTATTCTACCAGAAGTAAGATTTCATACGTGGACACGAGTAGTTCACAGTTCAAATGGATACAGCTTATGGTAGTTCAGCCTGAAAGCAATGTTTCAAAACTTGAACTCGGATGAGACTGGGGCAAAGGTAAAAGGGAGACAACTCAAGCTATTCGACAATTGACGTGGTCAATTTTTCATTAACTTGGAAAATCAAAGGAGTTTTGATTGACCTAGTATAGCATACTTCGGACTTGGAAGGGAACTCGGCCAAGGTAAAAGGAGTCGACCAAAGCCAGTTGACAATTGAGTCAGAGTTTTTAAACAATGCCCAAAAGCTACAGAAATGATATAGCTTCCAGAGAATAATAAAATCAAAGGAGCAATAGAATATCAGAAGCATCAGCAATAAACAATTAAATACGTAACGCTAGATACTACCTTGAATCTTTCTGGCTCACTCAATTCAAAAACCAAGGCATCCCCATCATCCAATCCATGATCCAAGGAGAAACCTTTCCATCCACCACTAAGACCCGTTCTACTTCCAATGTAGATGACATCATATTCAGAGCCATTCTCATCCTCCAAGACCATCTTCAGCTCACGCGAAGGAAGGTGGTCTTTGCAAAATGTAGATGGTAGACCCTTGAAATCATAACAAAGTGAAGCATATTTATTGGTAGGATCTGAACTTCGACGCCTAAGTTGGAGTGAGTACATGACATTATAAAATGCTAACTTACCAGCCAAAAACAACTAGACACATGTGATCGAACCATCGATTTAATGAAAGATGGGTTACCGGATTTTAAATTACTTTGAACCTTCTCTGCATACTTTATGGCGTATACTCGCTCTTCATAAGATGCAGCATTTATTGGTACAGACAGTCTTCTAACAGAGCTGAAATTCCATAATAACAAGCATTAGCAACTCAAGGAGAACTTCAAACAGACAAGAAGTAGAAAATTAAATTCAACCTTCTGCGGGAATATCGAATTTCATTGTCAACCTGTTACAAATTCAAAAACTACTTTAGTCTGGCTTGCTTTGAATAAGTTTGGCTAGCAAGTCAAATCAACATCAACTGTAAAACAATTGCAATTTGAATGATATAACATGAGCTCTACGTACAGAACAGCATATATACATGAATATGTACGTCTAAAACCAACAGTGGAATGAGTACAAGATTTCCGGAATACTTTTGTAGTCCAGCTTGTTTCGAATAATCGTACTCACCGTAGTTTTAAATTTTGCCCGAAATATTTCAGTTCCGGCCAAACTGAAACCAAAAGTACATTGAATCGGATTTTTACAGGATTTCCCCGAAATTTGCCGAAATCTGAAATTTCAGCCGATTTTTCACCCTTATTTACGAAATTTTTACAGAAAAGTTAAATATTTCCACCGAAATTTTATAAAATTTCACTGAAATTTAAAGATTTCCAATGAAATCACGAAAATTTCCACTGAAATTTTATACACTTGGTGAAAATTTAAAAAAAAAAAGACAGAAATTTTTGTCAAAGTTTTGCATGATTTCGGCCAAAATTTCCACTGAAAGCAACATTTAAAACCTTGGTACCTGAGTTATAAATTCGGTTTCGTTCGCTATTTCGTTTTGGCTACCGGAATGGGATGTTTCGTTCGGCGTTTCGTTCGAAACTTTTCGTTCCACTACGACGAGGGAATTTTTTCTAATAGTTAAAAATATGAAAAAAATCAAAGAAAAAAAATCAGAAATTGTTAGAAAAGTATAAGAAACAATTAATTAAACAAAATATGTAAAAGATCCAACATTTACTTAAAGGAAAATCACTATCAGCTGAAATGCCTGTGTTGACCAGTGTGTTGACCACTACGTTGACCAGTGACTGACTAGATGAAAAAAATTTAGAGACCAAATTATGAGATTTTTAACCGGACATTATGAATTTTTAAAATTAGAAAAATACCCCATCGTTTGGAAGTAAAGATTTTGACTAGACCCATTTTTTCGAATTTTGTACTCTAATTGGAAAATTGACTTTTTATCCTTTCAGATTTGGGTCTTGAAACTATTTTTAATAGATCCAAATGGGGGGTATTCTCTCATTTACATGTAAATCTTCATTTACTTAAATGACTTTACATGTAAATATTAGTAAGAAAAAAGGAAGAAGAAGACATAACCAAGAAGAGGAAACAGGAAGAGATGAAAAAAAACAAGATTTGGGGAATTCCGGACAAAACAACGCATTCCGCCTGTTTTGTCCGGAATTCTGGATTCCGATGGAATTCCGGCCAGAATGACTGGAATGGACTGGAACGGAATATATGACCGTTCTGTTCCGGATTCCAGCCCGGAACCGGAATTCCGGTCCATTTCGGCCGGAACGGAACGGAATTTATAACTATGCTTGGTACTCATAACCACATAACATTAACCATAATGGTGTGAGAAGAAAAATAATATAAAGAAGATTGCAGGTAGAAGTGAATACCGAAAATTATATATGAACACATGCAACAAAAACATGTGTTTCAGATCGTGCACACTGTAAGCCACTGGTTATATCCATTATGTATAAATAAATCCATATACATGCATATCTAGCAGCCGGCAACCCAAAAGTACAGCGCAAGAATAGATACTATACCAAGCATGTGTTCTTATAGCCATTAATATCCTGAAACGCAGTATAAATGCAATTTCTTTTCTGATGACATTAAAAAGATATATTTCTTACATCATCACGGTAAGAAGGAACTGGATTCCGTGCTCGTGAAGAGCGTCTTAACTCCAACACCTCGAGGCTAGTCTTTGATTTGTGATTTACATGTCGTTGCTATATTTGAAAGAGAAAAAAGAAATAAAACAAAATTTAAAATCAGTAAGTGACCTAACATGAAAAATTTTTACATGAGCAACAGGCTGAGATTTAAAAACAACATAAAAAATCATGAACTGCATTTGGCTAATCCACCAAAATCCTTCCATAAGAAGCCCATTAGACTAAATAAATTGATTTTTCATTATTTAGTGAACCAGATGAGGAATTGCCTCTGAATCTGAGTCAATATCATCTTCATCCCCTCAAACCCGAAATCCACACCCCACCCAAGAGTAAAAAAGAACGCATTTGACATTACAACTATCCAATAAGCCACATTTATAAAAATCCCAACCCAAATGAAGCATGTTTGTGACTGCATTTAGCTTGTGAACAACTGAATTCCTTCAGAGATTTAAAAGAGGGATGAGTTCAAACTTACCAGGGACTTGTGCTTAGAAGTCTCAACTGCCAAGAGGCTTTTGGAAATGCTTGAAATTCCCAAATCCTTCAATTTAAGAAAGAAAAAATACAAACAAGTAAATCACCACATTAAAATGTCTACAATATATTCACTTATGCCCTGTTCGTTTGAGATTATGATAACCAATGGTGAGGCCCCAAACCAATTATTGGACACAAAATTAATGTAATTTGAGTCTAATAATTGGTTGGGGGCCTCACCATCGGTTATCATAATCTCAAACGAACAGGGCTTTAGCTTTATATCTGTAAGAGAAATCTACTTATAAAGTGTAAATATAAAACATCTCCATTTGAAAGCCAAGAAAATCGATACATGTTCAATATTCATCAGTGACACATAAAGACAAGACATGCACACTAAAAACGATCTCTTATATAAAGGACCATTGTCCCGGGCCATGGAGATTAGCGCATTTCATTCATCTGACATGGGATCTATGCTTGGGGGTAAGATATTAGTTTTACTTTAGATTCTAAATCAGCTATTGATATTATGGACACATTAACTAAGTTCGGACTTCGGAGCCCAAAGGGAAGTTCTGCTTGTGGGGCAATCTCTGCCCCCTTGTAAGGCCCTGTTTGTTTCAGATTGTGAGAACCGATTGGTGAGGGCCCCAATCGGTTGGGCCCTCACCATCGGTTGTTACAATCTGAAACGAACAGTACCTAAGTTGTAATCTTCTTTTCTTCATGTCATAGTCATTTTGCCACCTCAGAAAAGAAAAGAAAAGAAAGCATGTAAGTGTTCTTCCAGCATTTCACTAAGCATAATAGGCTAGAGAAGAAATGAAATCCTAGTTGTAAATTTCGTTTCATTTCGGCCGAAATAGCCGAAATGGCTGAAACATTCCGGTTTTGTTGTAAATTTCGTTTTATTTCGGCCAAAATAGCCGAAATGGCTGACACATTCCAGTTTCGTTCAAAAACTGGATTTGTCCGATTTCGGTAATTTCAGACGAAATTCACCGAAATCCAGAATTCTGTCCGAAATTTGTTCCATTAGTTGTTTTTGTTCCAGTCTCCTTGTCTCTTCTTGGTTCTCTTCCCCCCTTCTTTACCATTTTTATTGTCCATTTACTTAAGATTTACATGTAAATAACGGAATACCCCCCATTTGGATCTATTACAAATAGTTTCAAAACTCAAATCTAATGGATAAAAAGTCAACTCTCCTGTTCTACTACAAAATTCGAAAAAAATTGGTCGGGTCAAAATCTTAACTTCCAAACAGTGATGTATTTTTCCAATTTTAAAAATTCATAAATTCTATCATGTCCAAACATTATTAAATCCCAAAAGTCTGGTAAAATAAATCTCATAATTTGGTCACCAAAAAATTTCCATCTTGCCAGGCACTCGTCAACACACTGGTCAACAGTCAACGCAGACACTTCAGCTAACTAATAGTGATTTTCCTTTAAGTAAATGATGGATCTTTTACATATTTGGTTCATTTAGTTGTTTCTTATATTTTTCCAACAATTTCTAATTTTTGGGATTTTTGTCATATTTTTTACTATTTTTTTCCAGAACGAAAAGTTCCGAACGAAATTTGACTAAAATGATAGAAAAATTTCACTCCAATGGCCACCGAAACAAAATTTACAACTAAGAATGTAAGTTTAAAGTAACTGCAAAAAGTTTCTATCCAACATTAAGTTTGTTCTGATCAATCATCAGTGACAGGAGAAACAATCGACTATAAAAAAGATAAGGGAAAATACACTTACACCCCCTCAACTTTCTGACACATTCAACGATGACCTTATAGTTTCAAAGTGGACAAAACCGAGATAATGTCTGTCATGCCCACCCATCTTAATGAAAATGTCCTCTTCACCCAAATTAGGACTTTTACAGCTGAAGAAAACCTCGCCGGAGGTTGGAGAGGACAACCGACTGGTTTGGTGAAGGTGGCAGGAACCGGCCAAGCCTCCTGCTTCTCTTTCTCTTCTTCTAACTTCTCAAAAACCCTAACATACCTCCTTTTCCCAAAACGTGAGAAGCCCCTCTGCCAAAAACGGAGATGGAGACGATAACGGCAGCCGGAGATGACGATGGCGGTGGTGGCAGATCTGGTGGTGGAAGGAAATGACATAACCCTAATCCCTCTGCAAATGTCTTAAAACCAGTGAGGAGGGTATTTCTGTCCTCAAAACAATAACTCAGGTTAGTTTGAGTCATCCCGTCAGGTTAAAGTGACGGACCGTCAACGGAGGGGGTCTACCTTATACACATTGAAACCTCAGGGTGTGTAGTTGATGACTTTGAAACTATAGGGTTATCGTTGAATGTGTCAGAAAGTTGAGAGGGTGTATCTGTATTTTTCCCAAAAGATAAACATACTTATTCTTCAAAACAAGATATGTGGGTTTTATTTTTGTTTTATTTTATCCTCAGAAAATATCTAGACGAGTACAATTAGTTTGGCAATAACCTGAAATTTCAGGAAAAAAAAAACACTTTTCACTAAGGCCCTGCTTGGATTGCATGAATTTTCTGGAAAAGTTTGGAAAGGAAAAATATTTCTAAAATTTCCTACTTTTTTTACACAAGAAAAAAGACAACTTAAACCAACCCTATTCAATTTTTACATAGAAGGGTCTTCAATTTATGATAAAGTTCCTCTAAATTAACCATGATCATATCAGTTTCCTCTAAATCAAGGAAAGAAAAGTTTTTCCCAAGAAATTTTTTCCTGTCCGAAATGTTTTTCTTGCAATCGAAACATCACGCAAGTTTCTTTCAATTACAGAGCACTAAGTTTCTTTCAATTTCAGAAGATTTCAGTCAAATGATATGTGGGTTTTGATCATTCACCACCCTGAATAAAATAAGAAGTTCAATAGCCAACACAAGGTATCGAGTTGGGTATGTTTCTTGCAAATTTTTTTCTTAGACTAAGCTAGGAAAGAAACACAGAACTACTTCTGAATAAAATAACATATAGGTTTTGGTTATTCAATACATATATATATCTTGCCAAAGTCCATCACTTCATTTATTCTTATTACAAAAGCTTTCTACCAAATACATTAGAGATAGAGAGAAATGCAGAGTTTTTGCTTTGTGAACAGACCTGAAAGCGCTTAAGGTTGTCCTGGAGTCTTTGCTTTCGAGCTTCTTCGTAAGAGTTACTCTTCCTAATCTTGGCCATGCCGAATGCAAGGGGTTTATCAGTTTATGCCCCCTTCTAAAACCCTTTTGAAGAGGTTTTAGAAATGGCGCCTTTTCAACGTTTTGATTTTTGAATGAGTAAGGTTCTGCGACTCAGTGGCCCGCGCAGACCATGGAATTTATGGTCCCCTGGTTCCGTTGGTAAGTGTTATGGGACCCACGTCACACTTCAAGGTGGGCCCCATACCCTGCTCTACCTTGTTGAGTTGTTTCATTGAGCTGATATTGTCACCCCCTTAAGTTGGTCGTTTCACCCCCCTTTATTTTGTCTTCTTTTGCTTCTCTCCTGAAAATATCCAATTCCCATCCTCTCTGTACGTAGTATAGATAATATGAACGCTTGGTCAGCCCCCTAGGTTATTTAAAACCTAATAAATGTAGAGTTTCTTTTGACTATCAAATTAAGAGGAGTGCTAAAGTGAAGGTCACCTTGCAAAAGTCACTTAAATTTTGATTAAGTGGATCTAATGGGCAGCCCCAATTTAGTATTCCTCTTAAATTAAACATCTTATAAATGTAAACTTAATAATGTAACTGTTGAATATCTAAACATGTAAGTTTCATGGAATATTCATTGGCCCAATTGTAAGAGAAAAGCTGAGGCCCAATTTGTTTAAGATTATGACACTTGATTGTGAGCCCACAACCAGTCGTCATAATATTAATGCCCTGTTTGTCTTAGATTATGGCAACCAATTGTGAGTGCTTAACCGATTATTAGACCCAAAATTACATTTACATTTGAGTCCAATAATTGGACGATCGATTCTCATAATCTTAAAGCCAAACAAGCAGGGCCTAATGAGGGACGAGGATAAGGAAGGAGGTTTATAACAAAGGTGATTGATATTTGGACAACCATGTTTTTGATAATGAGTCCACCTCGAGGGATTGAAGCCAGGAATGTGACTTAAAGTGGATCTCTCAAGTCTCAAGAGCTTTTAATAATGTCAATACAAGCACTCTGCTAGCATTCATGGGAAAACAACGGTCTACTGAAACTTGGTGCGGGCTCTCTCAATGTATTCGCAACCCCACCTTCATCTTGGTCTACTCAAGGCATTTGTAATTTGTAAACTCTCAATGTACACTCTTTCATGCATTTGTAATTTGTTGATGATTTGATGCTTTTCGCTCCAACTGATTTGAAGTCTACTCAAGGCATCCTAGATTGTTTGAGTAAATTTGCCGATATCACAGGATTGATAGCGAATATTCAAAAGAGTGAAGTCTTCTTTACAAGAGTGGACCCAACACAAAAAGAGCAGACTATGACCATACTTGGCATGACAGAAGGAACCTTTCCTAAGAGATACCTAGGGCTTACCGTACCCTTTTCAACTCAAGGTTGACAACAAGTGACTGCCAACTACTAATTGGGAAAATCGGGACACGGATCAGCACATGGAACAATTGGCACTTCACAAGAGCGGGGAGAGTTGAGTTAGTGAAGACAGTTCTCAACTCTTACCAGCTATTTTGGTCGTCAGCTTTCAACATCCCCAAAGGGATCTTGGCTACAACCGAGAGATTCTTCAGAGACTTCATGTGGATGGGTGCGATACAAAGAGAAAAAAACACCCCATTTCGTAGGAAAGTCTTTGCGGTACAGTCTGCCGCCCCAAAGATGTAGGCCTTGGTATCATACCACTTGAAGATATATATAAATAAGGCATCCCAACTCAAACAGCTATAGCACAAAGTTAAAGGCAGGAATACCTCTTGGATTGATTGGGTCCACAAGAAGTATATCGAAGGCCGAAATTTCGGGGTTATAAATACTCCCCCTAGTTCCATCTTGGGGGCACCAGAAGCATCTTCCAAGTCAGAGAAGAGACCAAGCAGTACATCTGCTAAATGATAGGAAATGGCAAAGGAATCGACTTTTGGACTCAGCCTTGGCACCCGGATGAATCTATAAGCTTGCAAATCTCTGAAGGACCAGTGGACAGTACCCTCACTAGAAACTTTTTTTTTTTTTTATGAGTAAGCTGGGGTTAGGCGAGACCCCCACCAGATTCAATAAAGAAAAAGGAATGTACAAATAGGCAACAAATGGCCAAAAAAGAAACAAAAATTACATGCGCCAAAAAATGAATCCTTTCCTATCCTGCTGTAACAAGTCTAGCAGTAATGGTGGCATTAGGAATGGGACTATATCATTTCCCTTACAGGGACATGCTCTTTTGGACAAAAAGTCAGCTGGGGCGTTTCCTTCTCTCCAACAGTGGGATAATCTCCACGATTGGAACTGCTGAAGAGTGGTTTTTAACTTTTTATAGCATGGAGAAGAGGGATCACCTTCCATGGCGGATCAGTGCATTGATTTTTAATGTTTACTGCGAGTTTCGAATCGGCCTCAATCCATACAACATTGATTTCTTTGGCAATGGCCAATTCGATACCATTTAAGATGGCCTTCATTTCGAGGATATGAATGCCTTCTTTAATTGTCTCAACAGAATATAACCCAACTACCATACCTTCATTGTTTCTGAGAATGCCTCCCATTCCCGCGCCATCCCCGTTCCAAAGACGCATCAGAATTCAGTTTAAATTCCTCAGCCTCTGGTTTGTGCCATGAACATTGCTTAGCAGATATCCGAATAGTTGAGCAGCCTTTCTGTTTGTATCATTCAGAATGTCTCGGTGGTTGTCACCATTGACCTTGACTTTGATCTCCTGGATAATGTGACGGAGGATCTGGGTCACGTGGTTCAATTTATTTTCAACTATTCTGCTATTTCTGTTCCTCCATATATGATATATGGTAGCCTGAAATCCGTATTTTATTGCCGCTGTTCTTTGACCTTCTCCCCTGAAGTTTTCTCGGATCCACTGCTCTTCATCTATTAGGGTTCTGTTAGGTCTTCTCCTACTACCAATTCTCCGTAATATTGATCTCCATACCCACAATGAAAAGCCACAATTGAAGAATAGATGGTTTACCGTTTCAGGTTCAGCGGAACACAGGATACATCTCCGATTATGATCAGAATTGAGGAACGGCAATCTGTCCATAGTGCTTAGTTTTTGTTGATGATTGCTTTCCATCTAACAATGGAGTGCTTGGGGATGGCCCCTTTGAACCAGATTGTGCTTGACCAACTTACGCCTTGAAAACCCAGATTGTGCTCGTACCCTCACTAGAAACTTACGCCTTGATCAACTACAACATCAGGGAGAATGGGATGAGGTGTTTGAAAAACCATCCCTTAAGGAAGCAAATCACATAATCACCAAAGCTCTCATATCACCAGCACAAAGAAAATCAAACAGTTTGGAAGCCAGCAAAAGATGGCAACTTCACAACTAAAAGTGCCTGGGAGAAATCTCGAGTTAAGCATCGATCTCAACCGTGGTCCAAAACCCTTTGGTTTGCAGGCCATATTCCCAATCACTCTGTCACCACGTGGCTAGGCATCCAGGGAAAATTGAAACAAGCGACCGACTTCATTATATAAGAGAAAGCATAGGCTTTGTTAAAATCCGAGCCGGAATTATTGGATCACCTGTTCTTTGCATGCTCCTATTCCACTTGGATTTGGAGATCTCTTCTGACTTCTATGGAGGTTCGACCAGCGACAAAGCCTCCCAAAACTATAAAGGATGAGCAAGTTTGGATAAGGAGCAACTTCACCGGTAGAGGGCAGGCTTTGAAAGCCATGAAGATTGCTATTGCAGCGGTCATCTACAATATCTAGTGGGAGAGAAACTTATGGATCTTTGAAAAGAATATCTGGCACATAAAAAGGACGTCTTGCAACATATCCTTATGGAAATCAAAAGCAGAATGCACCACTTAAAGCTATATGATTAGGACTCCGAAAGAAACAACAAGGCTATAATGACCTTCGGCTGCATTCTTGTAATGGCCCAGGAAATTAAAAAAGAATGTAGTTGGATCAAACCCAATAATATTGATGTGTCGCTAGAAAAGGATGGTGCAGCACTTGGAGGCTAATTCGAGACTCACAAGATCCAATCCTAGAAATGTAGAAAGAGAAGAAACTTTTGCCTAGGAAATGAATGAGGTCTTACAAGGGATTGGGTTAGCTAAGGAGATGTGAGGAGAAAATTTAGATAGAATCGAATTCCCTTAGGCCACGTTTGGATACCCACAAGATTTAGATTTGGGTTCCTCACGCAGTTGAGATTTGGAACTAGATCAGACCCTTCGATTTCCAAATCAGCTACATCAGTGAAAAAAAAATCCGATTTGCAAATATGTTCTGCAATACAACACCCCCCTCCCCCTCTCTCGCTCTCTCTCTCTCTCTCTCTCTCTCTCTCTCTCTCTCTCTCTCACACACACACACACACACACACACAACATGAGCATGAGGATGATAGATGTATTTTGTATTTTGTATCCAAAACTCAAATCCAAATACAAAAACATGAGGTATCCAAACACGGCCTAATAGCAGCCAACGAATAGACAGAATCTACAGCTGCCCATGGAATAAAATCCAACCCCTCACCAAGATAAAAGAGAACTTGAGAAACTTCAAATTGGAAAGTCACCCGTTTATGGATAGAAGAAAATGCAGCGACATACTAATGCAGAACAGATTGCCCGTGCAGAGGAGAGGGATCCCTCTTCCTATTACTCCGCTCCCACTTCTGCATGTTGTAACAAAAGATAGTGAAGGCGGAAAGTTCATTCGATTGTAGCATTCTTCTCATTTAATACATTGGTAGGAGTCCTGTCAACCCCAGCTTACCCATCAAACAAATGTTTTGTTAATGAGAAAAACTCACTTGTCTTTTTTATTTAACCAGCTGTCAAAAGTTATTACAATTCCAAAAAATATTCCCAGAAACCTATTAGACGACCGAGTTAGAACATGTTAGTGCAAATATCAGTAGCCCATAACAAATTCTTCCAATTAGACGAACTAGCTAGAACATGTTGACAGCTCTAGCAAAGCAAAATTGCGGCTGCAGTAAACCAAAATCATTGTTTAATAGCTATTTGAATTCAACCACCCAATTAAATAAGAGTTTGAGAACTGACTACAATTAGATATATAAATTTAGACGAAACCTTTGTCAAACCTATCTTATGCTAATCATTTTGAATGCCACCACTTCAGAAATAGTGAAAGCTCAAACTGAGTTTTTTCTAATTTTATTGAACTTTTTATGTAACATATGGAAAAGGATTTTCTTTCACATCCTTTTCAAATTTCTCTTACAAATCATCTGTCTACTTAGCTTACACACTTGAGAAATTTCAAACTGTTGATGTGGCAGTACCTGTGAAAGTTAGACTGGTAACAATGGCTGGAGACCGCATTCGATTTGAAATCATACAAAATCATGTGACAGCCTCCGGCACAGAATTGCAGTAGGGTGTGCGCAAGCAAACTAACCTGGTAAATGTCAGACAAACACCGGTGAGAACCAACCCCATCACGAGCCCATAAATGCTCCTCCGAGCATCCAACTTAACTGCCCCCCTGAATATGTTCCCAAAGCTTGGAAGCAATGCCCCACATGCAAAGACCATCCAATGGTCCAGCCCACTAGTCAATTCCAGCAAGAATCGCCCCAATGGCAGAGGCCGGGCCCCCAAAGCCAGTCAGTGCCGCGGCAGCAAGGGCCCCACGCCAACTATCAGTAGCCTCGAATATGCAGCTCACCACGGCTGCACCTCGTGGGAGCCCGTGAAGAGAGACTTGCAGGACCATGTGCCTTCTGAGTCCGTAAGCTTTTGGTGCAGCCACACCAAGTGCAAGTCCCTCTGCCAAAGCATGTAGGGCAACTGCCCCACAGGCGAAGAATGACTGGAGGGTGAAAGCACTTACTGAAAGACCTGAGGATGATGATAAGAAAGACCTGAGGATGATGATAAGTCATTGACGGAGGCCTTCTTTTGGCTTGCCAGTCTCAAGATGCTAGAGGTTGAGAAATGGAAGAATGCTGAACCTGCAGCGAGCAGTGGTAACATGGCAAAGAAACCAATTTTTGAAGACGTGATTAGTTGTAGAGGTCGCCACTCAGAGAGGACGAAGGCAATGCTGGAAGCTGCCCCGGTGAGGAGAGAGTGCTGGAATCGAAAGGCAAGGGCGAAGGCAATGAGTATGAAGAAGCCAGAGGCGTCCTCCGAGCTGCCATACAAGCAGGAACCAATATAAGTTTCCTACAAATATAAATGAAATCATAACATGAACAAATGCATACTAACACAGATAGAAACACAAATAGAACTGTTTAAAACTATTATGTTTGAAGCCTGCTTTGGTAATCTCTGCCATTTGACCAAAATTAGTGGACCCACAGCACTATCGGTGATGGAAAATGATGGAACCCGCCAATTTGGATCCACAATACAATAAAAACTCTCTAAACAAGAGGCCTGTTATAAGGCTAAGTCTACTGGACGACCAAATTGGTGGGTCCACTGCACTAATAATTTTCAAAAAGCAAGGGACCTAACAGTTTAATGGAGACCCTAATTTGGTAATGCGGAGGACAATGATGCTTTTTCCAATAAAACAAGGATAAATGAATATTGTTGAAGAATGCCCAACACAAAAAAAAATTAAAAAGAGATGGAGAGTCATTATCACATTGCTCACAGGGAAATATAGCAGAAAACAAAATGATTAGTGCAAATTTGTTGCACGAGAAGCAAGAGCTCACCTATAGCCACAGCTGAAAGTCTGGAGCACTGCACTAGGAGTTTCCATAACAGCTACATGAAGTGTCGCTGCAGATGCAACTTGAGATGGAGAGACTTCCTGAAAATAAAGGAAAGTCATATCAAATGCACAAAGGCATGTATTTCATCTCTCTTCAGTAAAATCAGGGTAGAATGAATTTCGGCTGAACAACCATAGGTACTAATCACTAGGCCAGGGCTGTTGGGTTCCGTTAGTCCCTTAAAAAGACGTTCACATTAGTGGCATGAATGAAAATTAACTGATTTATTACCTTGAACCCATCTAAGAGGACCTCCGCTATTACCATCCAGATTCCAGATCATACACCCAGCCGCAAATCCCTTACAGAAAGGAAGGAACTTGTGGAAGGCATCCTCACATATGAATAAGGGAACAGCCACAATGGGCTACATTAACAGAAAAAAAAATGTTGTCAAGTTGATGAAATGTGGATATAACATAGCTAAATAGAAAACATGATAATGAAATTTTAACAGATCATAATTAGGAGGGAAGATTCCATTTCTCCAACAGAAACCACCAATCAAGTCCTTTGGCTCAAATCAATTATTTTGTTGAAGATCACATAAACCCACAACTTGACCACAAGACCGCGGGAAAGAAATACATGCCTAATACTGAAAGGAAACTCAATACAGATTGCAATCACCATTTTATAGGGATCCAAAACATCCATCACGAATTGTGGGATTCTGTCTCGAGTTGGCAAGACAAGGATTATTTCACAATTGAGGTGGGCTAAACAATTCAGCAGATCATTTTAACTCAATTTACCCATGTACAGATTTTGATAGCCTTTTCATAGCAAAAGGCAGTAAGGACTGCCAACGCCGGCTGCTTATTCACCTTGGTTGATATTTCAAGACAGGATATGGGATGAGCACCACACCAGGTGTGACTTTTTATGTGAAAAAAAAAAAGTCTTTTTGTAATTCAAACTTACAATGGGGTGTTTTTAGTCTTTATATGTATGCTTTTGGGCCTCCCTCCAAAAGACTAAAGTCATGAGAAAACTTTAGTCCTAGATGGGAAGTGTGAGAGTATGAGAGTGGCCATATATATACTTTCACTCTCTTAACCTTGTAATAAGCAAGAGGTCATGGGGATCCTACGCGCACGAATCGCCCACTTGGGTCCGGTGGGCTTTTGATCTTACCACACACGCGGGCCGCCCGGCCCGGCGCGGCCGGCCGCGCGCGTGGACCTAAGGCTTTTCTTTTTCTTTATTTATTTTTTCCTTTTAACGGTCAAGAATTTATTTAATTTTGTTTTAACTCTTTTTTTACCGTTTGAGATTCCTTAATCATGGTTTAGTGACCGTTTGGAAAACGTCTCTCACGCACTAAAAGAGTGCGACGTTTCACCCTAACGTGTCGATTAACTTTCTATATAAATCGGTTTTAGAGAAAACAGAAAGAGATCCTTGACGGATTCTTCTTCTGCTCTTTCTCTTCTCTGGTTTTCTCTCTGGTTTTCTGCTCAAGGCTTTTGGCAAATATAAGCGAGTTCTTAGGCATCCGGGCTGCGTGAGTGCACACCCCTGGAGCGAGAGTTGTTGTATCCTGGAGGCATACGCCGAGACGCCCATCTACACCATTGATTCGTCATAGTGGAGGCGAGATTTGCCTTAAGGACAGCGAAGATTCTTCGTGCCTCAACTCGATAAGTGATCTAACGATTTCTTTTTCCTTTACAGATTATTATTGCAGAAAATAGTATTATTGATCTCTGTCTTCAAGTTGTGAGATTAATTTGTTATAAGGTATTCTCGAATCCTAAATTACAGATTTGCACATCAATTTTTCTAACAATCTTAAGGCAAATCCTCGATCTGTGATCTGTAATTTTTGGGATTTCGATTATTGGAAATTAATCATCATGGCTTCCCAAACCGAAAAACCGGAGAAATTTGACGGATCGGATTTCGGTAGATGGCAGGAAAAAATGCGATTCTTTCTGACTTTTCTAAACCTAGACTATATCTTGAATGATCCTGACTCATTACCTGATGAGGAAGAACCTGCTAGAACACATCTCACTGAGAAAAGAAAAAGAGATAATTATCTCTGTAAAGGTCATATACTGAGTTGTCTCAGTAATCAATTGTTTGATGTATTTTTTAGAATTGAGTCTGCAAAAGTGTTGTGGGAAACTCTAGAAAAGAAATACCTAGTCGAAGTAGCGGGTTCTAAGAAACTTCTAATTGGAAAATATTTTCGATATCAGATGGTAGATGGAAAATCCATTATGGATCAAGTGAATGAGATCCAGTTGATTGTTTTTGACATTCTTGCTAGAGGAATCAAAATAGAAGAACAGATACAAATTGGTGCAATTATTGAAAAACTACCACCTTCATGGGAGAAATTCCAAGACACATTATTGCATGACAGAAATGATTTTTCTCTTCAAGACTTGTTTGTTTATCTTAGAACTGAAGATGAAAATCATTTCAGAAAACAGAAATCTAAGGCCTATGAGTTTAACTCTAGGCAAATCTCACTGAATCTTCATCTGGAAAGAAAACTTCTTATAAACCTGCATCTGGATCAGGAAAAGGTCATTTCAAGAAAAATAATAAGGATTTCAAGAAAAAGAAGAGTAACTGCTTTGTGTGTGGGAAAGCAGGTCACTATGCTAAAAAACTGTCGGAAAAATGATAAGAAGAAAAACCCTTAAGGAAACAATGCGCCTCAGGCTAATGTGGCTGAAGATCAATATCTGTCGGCCGTAGTATCTGAAGTGAACCTGGTTAGTAACGTGAAGGACTGGTGGGTGGACACTGGTGCCACCAGACACATCTGTAGTGACAGAAGTGTATTTTCTTCCTACGAGCTTATAGGGGATGGAGAGCAGCTTTTCATGAGAAACTCGTCCTCATCTGTTGTGACGGGTAAAGGAACAGTGCTGTTGAAGCTTACATCTGAAAAAGTTCTGAAGCTCTGTGATGTTCTTCATGTACCAGATATAAGAAAGAATCTGGTGTCTGGGTCACTTCTGATCAAGAAAGGTTTTAAACTGGTTTTTGAGGCTGATAAACTTGTAATCACTAAAAGTGGTGAATTTGTGGGAAAGGGTTACTCTAGTGAAGGTTTATTCAAACTGAATGTAACTGAGAACATTATGAATAAAGCTTCATCTTCTTCTGTTTATATTACTGATTCTTCTTGTTTATGGCATGGTAGACTAGGTTATGTTAACTATGCATCTTTAAAGAAAATGATGACTATAGGTTTAATTCCTAAAAGTGATCAAGTAGTAGAGAAATGTGAAGTATGTGTGCAATCAAAGTACTCTAAGAAGCATTTTCACAAAGTAGAAGAAAGAAAAACAGAACTATTAAATTTAATTCACAGTAATGTATGCGACTTTAACAATGTTTTATCTAGAGGAGGTAAAAGGTATTTTATTACATTTATAGATGATTTCTCTAGATATTGTACTGTTTATCTTATTAGAAATAAAAATGAATCTTTTGATAAATTCATTACATATAAAACTGAAGTAGAAAATCAGTTACAAAAGAAGATAAAAATGTTAAGATCTGATAGAGGTGGTGAATACACTTCTAATGCTTTTAGTGAATTTTGTGAAAACTAAGGCATAATACATCAAGTTACTGCACCATACTCTCCACAGCAAAATGGAGTTGTTGAACGTAAAAACAGAACTCTAATGAACATGGTAAATTCTATGTTAGGAAGTTCAGGATTACCTCAAAATTTATGGGGAGAGGCTCTTCTCTCTGCTTGTTATATTCTGAACAAGATATCTTTTAAAGATTCTGACAAAACTCCTTACGAGTTATGGAAGAATAGAAAACCACATTTTAAATACCTTAAAGTGTGGGGGTGCTTAGCTAAAGTTAGGATTCCAGATCCTAAGAGTACTAAGTTAGGTCCTAAGACTGTTGATTGTGCATTCATTGGATATGCACAAAACAGTAGTGCATATAGGTTCTTGATTTATAGGTCAGATCATGTTGATATGCAACCTAACACCATAATAGAATCCAGAGATGCTGAATTCTTTGAAACCTTATTCCCTTATAAGACTAGTCTAAGTGAGAACACAATTAAAAGACCCTTTGAATCTATATATAAAGATCATCTAGTGTCTGAAGAATCAGTAGAGCCTAGAAGAAGTAAAAGGGCAAGAGTAGAGAAAAACATTGGTCCAGAGTTCATTGCCTATCTTCTAGAAGGAGATCCAAAGACATATAAAGAGGCAATGTACCTTCCAGATTCTTCATTTTGGAAAGAAGCTGTCAAGAGTGAAATAGACTCCATTTTGAGTAATGGGACATGGATCTTGACAGATCTACCTCCTGGTTGCAAACCTATTGGTTGCAAGTGGATCTTTAGGAAGAAATTAAAAACTGATGGAACTATAGATAAATATAAAGCTAGATTAGTAGCTAAAGGGTTCAAGCAAAAAGAAGGAATGGACTTATTTGACACCTATTCACCTGTAACCAGGATAACTACAATAAGAATTTTAATTGACATAGCTGCAATCTATAACCTGGAAATCCATCAAATGGATGTCAAAACTGCATTTTTGAATGGTGAATTAGATGAGGAGATCTATATGGATCAACCTGAAGGCTTTGTAATACAAGGCCAAGAGCAAAAGGTGTGTAAACTTATAAAATCTCTATATGGTTTGAAACAAGCCCCAAAACAATGGCATGAGAAGTTTGATAGTGTGATGCTATCAAATGGATTCATAATAAATGAATCAGATAAGTGTGTATACAGCAAATTTAGTGAGGATAGTGGTGTTATTGTTTGTCTGTATGTAGATGATATGTTAATCATCAGAACAGATATTTAGTGTAATTAAAGACACTAAAAAAATTTTATCAAATAATTTTGATAAGAAAGATCTGGGAAAGGCAGATGTAATCCTGGGTATCAAAATTAAAAGAAACCCAGAAGAAATAATTCTATCTCAGTCTCATTATGTAGAAAAAATTCTTAGACGGTTTAATCAATTTAATTGTAAACCTGTGGCTACCCCATATGATTCTAGTATAAGATTATGTAAGAATAAAGGAAGTGGAGTAAATCCACTTGAATACTCTAGAGTTATAGGGAGTCTAATGTATTTGATGAACTGCACTAGGCCAGACATAGCCTATGCAGTGGGTAGACTCAGTAGCTATACCAGTAACCCTGGTAGTGATCACTGGGAAGCTCTAATTAAAGTATTGAAATATCTTAAAGGAACCATAGACTATGGTTTGCATTTCACTAAAATCGTGTTGTACTATAAGGGTATAGCGATGCAAATTGGGTATCTGGATTTGAGATCAAGGAGTGGCTCACTCTAGGAAGTGCAGCAGTGTCTTGGAAATCAACCAAGCAAACGTGTATAGCCAGATCAACTATGGAGTCTGAGTTTATTGCTTTAGAGAAAGCAAGTGAGGAAGCTGAATGGCTTAGAAACCTTCTGACTGATATTCCATTTTGGAATAACCCAGTACCGGGTATTACAATCCGCTGTGATTGTCAAGCTGCTATTGGAAGAGCAGGTAATAATGTATACAATGGTAAATCCCGACACATTCGTCGGAGGCATAACTCCATAAGACAGTTGTTAAAGAATTGAGTGATAACCATTGATTATATAAAATCAAGTGATAATATATCAGATTGTCTTACAAAAGGACTAAATAAAAATTTAGTCATGAGCACATCGAGGGGGATGGGGTTGAAGCCCACTGTTTAGATCACCTATAACAGGAACTCAACCTATCTGACTGGAGATCCCAAGAAGTAGGTTCAATGGGAAAAACAAGTTATTTGAGTGATCTGTTTTGCACCAAGTTGAATGTGAATTAAGTTCATTAAGCCTATCCCTATGATGTGGGTGCAACCTGTAACAAAAAGAGGATGAGTTGTAGGACTCTTAATGTTATCTATAGCTAACTAGCTGACTAGCTGATTGTCAGTGGGGTGCATAGTTACAGGGCACTCCTGATAGATACACCTATATGAGTGTGGAAGTGTGGTCGATTCCTATGAGAATGGGCTAATTTCTCTAGAGCGCTCATGAAAACAGGACATAGCACATGGCCGAAAAGTGCAACACCGTATGAACTTGCTTATGCCTTCTGTGTTGTGTGTGTGGTATGTTGTCTCAGTTTATTACTAAAAGTGCTTGCTTCAAGACGTATGTTCACCGAGTACTTGAGAAACTCGATATACCTACACTAAGTAAAGGTTCAAGTCCAAAAGACACCTCTACTGATGCATAACACATCTTGCCTTGATCAAATCTATTTACATTTATGATTTATTTATTTCTTGTAATTTTGAATTAGTGGGGGATTGTTGACTTTTTCTGTGAAAAAAAAAGTCTTTTTGTAATTCAAACTTACAATGGGGTGTTTTTAGTCTTTATATGTATGCTTTTGGGCTTCCCTCCAAAAGACTAAAGTCATGAGAAAACTTTAGTCCTAGATGGGAAGTGTGAGAGTATGAGAGTGGCCATATATATACTTTCACTCTCTTAACCTTGTAATAAGCAAGAGGTCATGGGGATCCTACGCGCACGGATTGCCCACTTGGGTCCGGTGGGCTTTTGATCTTACCACACACGCGGGCCGCCCGGCCCGGTGCGGCCGGCCGCGCGCGTGGACCTAAGGCTTTTCTTTTTCTTTATTTATTTTTTCCTTTTAACGGTCAAGAATTTATTTAATTTTGTTTTAGCTCTTTTTTTACCGTTTGAGATTCCTTAATCGTGGTTTAGTGACCGTTTGGAAAACGTCTCTCACGCACTAAAAGAGTGCGACGTTTCACCCTAACGTGTCGATTAACTTTCTATATAAATCGGTTTTAGAGAAAACAGAAAGAAATCCTTGACGGATTCTTCTTCTGCTCTTTCTCTTCTCTGGTTTTCTGCTCAAGGCTTTTGGCAAATATAAGCGAGTTCTTAGGCATCCGGGCTGCGTGAGTGCACACCCCTGGAGCGAGAGTTGTTGTATCCTGGAGGCATACGCCGAGACGCCCATCTGCACCGTTGATTATTCATAGTGGGGGCGAGATTTGCCTTAAGGACAGCGAAGATTCTTCGTGCCTCAACTCGATAAGTGATCTAACGATTTCTTTTTCCTTTACAGATTATTATTGCAGAAAATAGTATTATTGATCTCTGTCTTCAAGTTGTGAGATTAATTTGTTATAAGGTATTCTCGAATCCTAAATTACAGATTTGCACATCAATTTTTCTAACACTAGGATCTTCCATGTCATCAAGCAACAAGGAGGAAGCTTATATACCAATCCATGAGTTTTTTGTCCTAATGCTCTCAGTTAGGAGAATTTATTCGACGCAAAGATTTTGATAACTGAGATATAACATTCACTCACTCGGGACCTCTCTTTTAAGAAGTGGGGAACAGGATGATATAGACGAAAGAAAAAATGTGCCCACCACATTGAAATCCCCACATCAGTCCCTAGGTGGCCATACAGGCATATGACTGGAGTTGGGATCCCAGTTGTCATGTAGCAAAAGGCATGACTAAAATACTCATCTTTAAGGGGTTACATTCAAATGCTTGGGTAACAAAAGGGATAACCGGTAGCTATAACTCTTTTCGATGGCTGAAAGAGATCGAAAAGATGCCAAAGAATTATATCTACACCTCCCACCCCTCTCCCATGTGGAGACCTAGGGAGTTATATTTTATTCTTGAAATATCAGTTGATACGGTGCTCCCTCAAGCCAAGTTACCCTCAGGGAAGCACAAAGCATCAACTTTGATGATGTAGTAGAAGTTGCAAACAAGAAAAACAATAGTAATAACCTATCAGGCGTTACCTGGGGCAAAGATGTAATCATACTCCACAGCATTGAAATTATGCGGAGAAACTCCTCTTGACACAAGAACCATACTCACGGCTAATCCTTCTGGAATGTTATGCACAGTTATAGCCAAGGTTACTAAAAGACCTTGGGAAAATACTTTTGAGCCAGCGAAAGAGACTCCAACACCCGAGCCCTCACCAAACGAATGGAGAGTCATTATCCAAATGACAAGAACCACGTTACTTGCATCAGCACCTTTTGTGTCCAACATGCTCACTTAACCATATTGTTCAAGGAACAACATAGGAAGAAGGATGATAGCTGTAAGTACCTTCAAATCTTTGTTAGTGAATGTTAGAAGTGTGTGCAGGTGTGTATTTTAGTCATAAGGGCATAGTAGTCTTTTGTATGTTCTCTTTCCTATAATTACATAAGTGAGGGGGAGGATACCTAACTCACTCTTTTTCTTCTTCCTCTTTCTCTCTCCTTCTTTGGTGGCTTCTAAAATGGTATTAGAGCCATAGGGTTTGAGGCCCTAGGGACCACCTTGCAAGCCCCCTTCCTCCTCCCATCTCCTCTCCTTCACTCTCTGCTACAGTAACCCACTACAGTACCTGTTACAGTACCCGTTATAGTACCGCTACAATACCTGCTACAGTGACCCTTCACAGTATAGCTACAATGACCCGCTACAGTACCCGCTATAGTTCCACCACCACCACCACCCTCCACCTCCTCCTCCTCCTCCTCCTCCACCACCACCTCATCCACCCCAACATCTACCATTTGAAGCCATACATATTCTAAAACCCTAGTCTTCTTCTCATTTTCTTCATTTTTCCTTTCTTTTTGGCCCTTTCCTTCATGCCCTAAATATTTTAGTCCCCATAAATCTTTTCACGGCTCCGATTCCTTTGTATATTTATGTCTCTCTCTTCGAGGCCTTATCATGCCTCCCGCCTCTCTCGGTTGTAGTGGTTGTCATCGGAGCCGTGGTATTCTCTCTTGGCTTATCTAGTGGCCCCTCTTCCTTTCGGGCTCTACACTTATAGTGCTTGAGCTCCTTCTTCTATCTTTCTCTTCATGGATCCTCCATTTATTGCGGATCCCTCTCTTAGCCTGACCTTTTCGGTGCGTCCCTCTACATTATCTTCAGCTTCCTCTTTACCTAGCTCTTCTTCATTGGTGAATGGTTCATTCCCACCTCATTATGTGCCCTCTCTCATAGAGGACTATTCGAACATTGAGAGGTGCCTTGTTAGCGCCTCTACTCATTCTGATTCCTTTGATGGCTCTACTATTGCTGCCTATAGCACTAGTGATCGTGCTACCCGTGGTGGAGGTACCTTTGACAGTGGTCGTCGCCGTAGTGTATGTGTTGGTGGCCTGGATCTTATTGGCGGCTGTGATACTGGTGGTCTTCCCCGTCCATATTGCTCTCATTGTCGGTGGGAGGGACCTTATCTTGACACTTGTTATGCTCTTCATCCCGAGCTCCATTCGCCTGCTGAGCCTCGCATCGTTTACTCTATACAACATTTGGCTTCTGCTCCTTCAGCTATATTAGCTTCCTCTTCACAACACAGTACAGCCGCCCCTTCTGAAGGCTTCTTTGTCTTTCGCGCTGACTATGATGAGTTCCAGCACCTTCGATTAACCCGTCGCCCGCAGAGTGCCATCTTTGCCCAGCCAGGTAGTTTCCCTGCCTCTTTTCTTTCTAGCTCCAACTCCTATATCATTGATTCCGGGGCATCAAACCATATGACAGGTACTTCTTCATCTCTTGGTTCCTTTCGGCCCCTATCCTCACAATCTATTACTCTTGCTGATGGGAGTAGTACTCTGTAGACACCCCATTTTGACCGGACCCAAGTTCGATGTGCTTGGGCGAAGCCCCATCTAATCACCAAGTTAGGATCTCGAATTGCACCCTAAGCTAGGTTAGGGTCCCCCATAGGTCCCCGTAAAATTTCATTGAAATCCGACCCGATTTGTCAAATAAGACGAGCCGGGAGAGGGTGCATAGTACAAATCCAAAGGGGGGTGAATTATCTGCAGAATGGGATATCCAGTTGAAAAGGGGGGTGAGTTATCCTGTGATGGTCGCGCCCAGGCCGAATAAGACAAAAATGGCGGGCGCGACTCATCCATTTTTGTGCGCCCATCAAATGGGGGTGCAGATATCAACAGGTTATTTTAACCTATATAAAAAAAATCAAAAAAACGAAGGGGGGGGAGCTCATTGGTAAAAGACAAAAAAAGATAGAGAGAGAGGAAGAGGGGAGCTCATTTCTACAAAAAAAAAAAAAAAAAAAAAAAAAAAAAAAAAAGATACAGAGAAAGGGAGAGAGAGAGCTTCTCCTCCGGCAACGGTGCCGGAGCTCCGATCGGATCGGCCACCACCTCATCTTTGCCTCCATCCTATTTCTGCAACCCAACTCCTCCGACCACATCCCACCGGAGCCGCCCATATTTTCCCTCATCACCACCTCCGATCGAGCTTTCACCCAATCACAACCACCAACAGCCACCACCTCCATTGATTCCGGCAAGCTTGCCGGAATCCGATCACCACCGTCGAACCATCTCCACCTTCTCCTTCATTTTCCCCTTTTCTCCTCTGCAAAACCCAAACCACCACTATTCGGCCATTTCCAGCCCTACCACCATCTCCTCCACCCCACTTCCAACTTCTTCTTCTTCATTTTATTTTATTTTTTTTATTTTTAAAAAAAGAAAAGAAAAAAAGAAGAAGGAGAGATCTGCAGAGAGAAAAGAGAGAGAGAGAAGGATCTTCTTCTCCGACAGAAATTTCGTCGGAGTCCGATCATCACCACCTCCGACCGGCTGTGCCGGAATCCGGCCCCAACTCCGGCCACCCTTACGCTCAGGTATTTTCATTTTTTATGTTTATTTATTTATTTATTTTTAATTTTTTTTTTGTCGTTTCATCATTGCATGTTTGACTGTTCGTTGATTATTAATATTAAATTATCGAGAATAGTAACAGCTGTTTGAATAGTAATAGGATTAAATTTTTATTTTCGTGAATAGTAAAGGTTGCGTGAACAGTACCAGGTCGATTAATATTATTAAATCATTATTTTCGTCGATTAATATTATTAAATTATTAATTTTGTCGGTGATTAATTATTGTTTTTTGACCGTAATGATTATTTTATTTAAATTATTATTTTTGTCGATTATTAATATTATTAAATTATTAATTTTTTTTGACCGCGATGATTACTATTAATTAAGTATTATTATTTTTCTTTCGGTGGAATATTTAATTGTTATTTCGTTTCCAATTACCGATGTGGGACCCGTTTGTGTGGGGCCCGCCGATGTATGAATAGTACTTGGTAGGTCCTACTGTGAATAGTACTTTTGAATAGTACTTTTGAATAGTACTTTTGAATAGTACTTTCGAATAGTACTTTCGAATAGTACTTTTGAATAGTACTTTTGAATAGTACTTTTGAATAGTACTTTTGAATAGTAGTTTTGAATAGTAGTTTTGAATAGTAACTGTGAATAGTAGTTTTGAATAGTAACTGTGAATAGTAGTTTTGAATAGTAGTTTTGAATAGTAGTTTTGAATAGTAGTTTTGAATAGTAGTTTTGAATAGTAGTTTTGAATAGTAGTTTTGAATAGTAGTTTTGAATAGTAGTTTTGAATAGTAGTTGTGAATAGTAGTTGTGAATAGTAGTTGTGAATAGTAGTTGTGAATAGTAGTTTTGAATAGTAGTTTTGAATAGTAGTCTTGAATAGTAGTTTTGAATAGTAGTCTTGAATAGTAATTATAAATAGTAGTTTGTATGCTTTATTTTCTCATCACATTTACTCAAACTTAATCTAACAAAACCTGAAGGCATCATAGATTGCGCGAACTTATTGCACACACTTACATCACTTTCATCTAAACCCCTGCATCTCACATGCACACACGTCCTATTTTAGGAACCCGGAGTGTTATCTAGCATGGTTGACTGGGATTTCATTACCTGGTGCCTCTGTGCTAGAGAAGCATTCCACCCTTAGCCTAGTACCTTTATGGTACGTAAACGGATCTCTTGTTCACGTACTGATACGCCGGACACTGGTACAGTATATCGAACATGGATTCGCGCTAAGGGAACTCTTGGCCTTACCCCTAGATTAACCCACACATGCATGTAGTATACGAACACATGTGCATCACGTGTGTGAGCCTAGTTTAGGATATCCTACCCACTTGTGTCTAGATTAGGCCGTAGTCCATCTTCCAATGGCTACGATCGGTCCTAGGTACACAAACAAAGTCATGAGTCGAGATCCTCTCTCCACTCCGCTAGATTAGGGTTAGGGTTGATGCCTTCAGGTAACACTGATAAAATGTGTGAAGATTAAAAAAAAAACTTTTCCTTTGGGGTTAGGATGTAAATCCCATTCATTTTCAAAGATCTCATAGGATTAGTCATTCATGATCCATCCGTTGAAAGCAATCTTATGCTATCTCATCTCATCTTGATCACATATTTTCAATCTTCTATTATCTGATTCGATCGTGTTTCCATCTCTTTTAGAGAGTCTTTGACTCATTTGTCTTTAGTTGTTGTCAGTGGAGTCTTTGACTCGTATTTCCATCTCTTTTAGAGAGTCTTTGACTCATTTATCCTTTAATTGGTGTTAGTGGAGTCTTTGACTCGTGTTTCCATCTCTTTTAGAGAGTCTTTGACTCATTTGTCTTTAGTTGTTGTCAGTGGAGTCTTTGACTCGTATTTCCATCTCTTTTAGAGAGTCTTTGACTCATTTATCCTTTAGTTGGTGTTAGTAGAGTCTTTGACTCGTATTCCTTTTCTTTTAGGGAGTCTTTGACTCATATATCCTTTAGTTGGTGTTAGTGGAGTCTTTGACTCGTATTTTCATCTCTTTTAGAGAGTCTTTGACTCATTTATCCTTTAGTTGGTGTTAGTGGAGTCTTTGACTCGTATTTCTTTTCCTTTAGAGAGTCTTTGACTCATATATCCTTTAGTTGGTGTTAGTGGAGTCTTTGACTCGTATTTTCATCTCTTTTAGAGAGTCTTTGACTCATTTATCCTTTAGTTGGTGTTAGTGGAGTCTTTGACTCGTATTTCTTTTCCTTTAGAGAGTCTTTCACTCATATATCCTTTAGTTGGTGTTAGTGGAGTCTTTGACTCGTGTTTTTCATCTCTTTTAGAGAGTCTTTACTCATTAATCCTTTAGTTAATGTTAGTGGAGTCTTTGACTCGTGTTTCTTTTCCTTTAGAGAGTCTTTGACTCATTTATCTTTTAGTTGGTGTCATTGGAGTCTTTGACTCGTGTTTCCGTTTTTAGAGAGTCTTTGACTCATCTGTTTCATTTGCAGTATTATTAGAGAGTCTTTGACTTCGTTATCTCATTTCAGTGTTATCAGTTGCTCTTATTAGAGAGTCTTTGACTCGTTTATCCTTTAGTCGCTTTTATTAGAGAGTCTTTGACTCATTTATTCTCCAGTTACTGTCATTAGAGAGTCTTTGACTCATTTGCTCTTATAATAGTATTATTAGAGCATAGTTGATTTGCCGTAAGTGTTTGATAGGTAGAGAGTTCGTTTCGAACTACGTTGGCTTGATCCTCTTCCACGAGGTACGTAGTGCAGCTTGGGATCCACATCCCAAGTCCAGCCAAACCTTTAAAAATAAAAATTTTAAATCTTTCAAAGTTACAAAAATATTCAAACCATTTTTAAAAAGATCTTCCTCTAGAGTTAGGAGTATGTCCTAGCTGTTTAGGTTGTGTTCTAGAGTTAGGAGTTTGTCTTGATTTGTATTGATATGGTATGTCCTGTCGTGTGAGTGTCCCTAGAGTTAGGAGGCCTCGAGCCGATCGGTTGAACATTTAGTCGAACCGATGGCTAGACTAGGCATATAGTCAGCCCGTGGTTTTCATTAGGTTGCACAGCCTAGTTACACATAGGATTGTAGGAACCACCTGCATTAGCCTAAGGCTAATCAACTTGCATTAGTTAGGGCATATAGGGTGTCCTAAAATCCACAATTCACTGGAATTTTAATAATCATACAAGAAGCTTTAATAACTGGTTCGGTCTTTTAGATCGAGTCTAGGATAGAGGGCTAGATGTCTTAGGCATCATAATTTAGAATAGGGCATCGAACTACGTGGGCTCCGATTCTTCCCGAGGCCGGGATACGTAGCGCAGCTAGGATGGATGGCCATTCTGGTCCGAGTCCAGTCCTGCATTAGAGTTAGGACTTGTCTTGTCCCGTCATACATAGCATAGATTTGTGTCTCATGTTTTGATATGTTTTCTTACTTTCTTGTACTGATACTATACCTTTGGTTGTAGCTTGCATGTGCGTGTCCACCAGAAACTTAGACACCCATTAGGCATGTCACTCATAACCTAGAATTGCTTAGGTGACACATTTTTCATTTCATTTTACGTGTTTATTTCTCCATTCTCAGGAAATGCATGCTTAGGTAGACGATTCCTGAGGATTGTTCCCATTTCACATGATTTTTACTCAAACTTCTTTGGAATTAATGAAAATGGCATAAGAGACCAAGTGCTTGCACTCGGGCGAATTGGGGGTGCTCTCAGACCTTCCCCATTCGTAACCAGGCACGAACCCATATATATTTCTGGTTATCCATTGCACAGAGGATTTGATTTTAGGGTTCCATGGCCTATCCATGGATGGCGACTCTGAGTTCTTTTTAGGTACATCTCGGTTTCGAGCCCTGGCTCCTGATCAGGATGTATCTCATTCGTTTTGTATCGCCACTCGTGCTATGCTGTGAGGGTGGCATCCGTTTCGAGAGTTCCTTGGCAGAGCTCTCCTTCACATTGTGGAGATCTTAGAGGATTGCTGTGGGGACCTCGCGTCTCCCGCCGCACCCGTCCTCTCGGATCGGGGTCCACAGGCTGGCGACTCTGCTGGGGAGTTCTTGAAACATTGCCTAACTCTATATAAATGCCATTTTTGCTAACTTTGGAGAAATTTGGATTAAAATCATTTTAGATGGGAACTTTTTCGCTTAGAATCCAGGGGCACCAGACAGGTGCGTGATTAAAACAAGGGATTCACACACTGCACATCATGCATTATCATATTTGTTATTTATTTCATTGTTTTTCCTTCTTGGCTCCACGGGATAGATTGAATGCGTGCCCGACTGGGATGTCATTACACCCTGATGGTACTGTTGAATCTATTTCCAAGCTATGCGCCGGTGCTGCAGCCGTAAACACTGGGCGTACTTGTGTTTACAGCAGCCGATGAGCAATGAAGCATACTATGTATAACATTGGGCGTACTTTTGTTATACATATTAAGTATGTTTCATACGCATAGTACCCATTAGATTGAGTCCGGAGCCCTACTTTGTTTTATATATTATGTATATACGTATTGACTTAGTGAAATCCAACTAGGAAGTACCCGTGTTTATATAAGTATATTGCATTCATATAGGGTCGAACATGTGTTGCTCACACATGTGGAGCCTAGAGTTAGGAGCTTTGTCCCATTTGTAGACTAGGGTAGTTCATTTTATATGGCTACAACACGGTCCTAGTACACTCATCAGTCTGTCTTGAGTCGAGACTTTCTCGACTCCGTTAGATTAGATTAGGGCTGGTGCCCCTGGTTAGGATTTGTGTGTATGTGTATATACCTATATATATACTGATTATGTATATTAGGGTTCTCCTCTTAGTTAGAGTTCCTTATTCATTTCAGTTGGTTATATCCATTCTCTGTTCAGATCCTAGTCAGTGGCTTTTGCTTGCCATTACCTTGGCCATGATCTGTCATTTGATCTGTTGTTTATAGGATTTGACCCGTTGTCATATGTTCTCACCTTCGGTCGGTCCTTCATTTGGTCACCTTTCTAAGGTAACCATAATTCGAGCTTGTCTTACCACCATTATTCGTACCTTTGGTTGAGCTGTGGGAATCCTTTGTCTAGCCGTTATGCTGCCGGATTTTATCCAGAATATTTTGAGCATGACCGCTATCTCTTAGAGTTAGGAAATCCATGAGTTTACCCTACCTTACTTCCTTGTTTAGCGTCGTTATGCTGCCGGATTTTATCCAGAATATTTTTTAGCATAACCGATATTTCTTAGAATTAGGAAAACCATGAGTTTGCCGTACTTTGACTTCCTTGTATAGCCGTTGTGCTGCCGAATTTTTCGCAACACATGTCAGTCATGATTGCTATCCTTTGGAGTCAGTCTACTTTGTCTTGATTCCCATATATACATGGCTCAGTAGGATTAGATCCTTACCTGTTTTATCTTGAGATCTGGCCGATAGCTCGTTTGCTGTCCTTATGACCATGATCTATCATTTCTGATCATATTGATCATACAGTTGTTGATATTCATCATTCAGATTTTAGATCTGGTCTTTGACCCTACTTTTGTCATTCTTATGGCCATGGTCTATTATCTGAGCCATTGATTTTCATTGATCCATGTTTACCTATCATATATCTTTTACCTTTGGATCATATCGAAATCATTAATGGAAAAGTTTGATCTTACCTGTATTCTTTGAGTGCATGATCATTGCTGAGATCGAAATTTATTTTGATTATGGATGTTTATCGTTCCTGACTCTTTCATTCCCAAAAAGAAGAGCAGTTATACTCAAATGAGACTTCAAGGTGTGGATTGAGAATTCATTGAAACCCTGTTGATGTAGGTCATAATATCACTGTCTATTTCGCTTTGACCTTCATAGACAATATTTCTTTGATTTTTAGAATAAAATACCCTTTGGTGTATTTCAAGATTACTCTTTTCTCTGTTTGTTCAGAATCTTTATCCCATGACTATTGATCTAGTGTGTGTGCTTCCAAGTCAAGAGTCTATGTTTAGCGAAAGACCATTTTTTCTAAAGACTGACTATTTCTAATCATACTTGATCCAGGCAGTCTATTGTTTTACCCACATTGTCAACATAAGCCTTTTGTTGCCCCATTTAACCTAGACCTTGTGGAGTTGCCTTTTCTGTGATTTCTACTCCGGGATTGAACTTTATAGTTATCATTATCATGAGGAAAGGTGTATCACCTATAAGCTTTCAGTGTCAGTTCACTACCTTTGAAGAAGTGTCCTGTATCTTTAGATTTGTCTTTCATTGAGTGTACATCAACTTTCTTCTCTCTAAGTTGAAAAAGTTCAGTTACGTAGATGTTAAAAAAAAAAAAAAATGAAGTCATGTCTGTCAATCTTTCTTATACAGAGTCAGTATTCTGTTTTCTATCAGAACTGTTGAAGAGCCCATTGAGGTGTGTCAAAAATCATCAATGTACTTACAGTCCTCAATTCAATAAAATTGTTGATTTCGTATCTTTGATACTCTATGATTCACTCTTAGATCTAATGTTTAAACAACTAAAGACCCCCTTCTCGGATGAGAATGCAGACGAAATTCACCTCGAGATCTGAAAGATGGTCGAACGAGAGGAAGAGCGTCGAGCATAGCCACTTAAAGAAGAAATCAAAGCCATTGATAGTGGTATCGAAATCCGAAACTCGGGATGGATGGATTGGAAAAACTTTATCTCCTAAGGAGCGCAAAGAATTGATAAACCTGTTTAGAGGGGTTTGAGGTAGTTTTGCTTGATCCTATAAGGATAAACCAGGGGAATGCCCTGTCGTTGATCAACGCAAGACTTCATCTGCTTTAGACATCCAGTTGAGGAATAAAATTTTAAAGAGATAAGCGTCAGGCATCCTGTGGAGCTGATGAGATATTGAGAGAAGATTTTCAGACAGAGTTGTGGAATCTTGAGCATAAATTCAAGATCTTTGAGACGGGAGTGGAGCACAGTGGTTGAAGTTTTGCCAGAAAACCACCAGACTCCTCAAAAAAAAAAAAAAAAAAAAATTTCAAAGGCTTTAAACCTTAAACAAAAGGGCTTGTACATCAAATACATCAGGAGGCCATCCTTGATCGTTTGAGCTTTTATAGCCAAAATCCTAATGTTTTAAAATCCATTTGTAAACCCTTTGGGCCAAAAAGTCAAATCAAACCATATTTTTTCTAACCATATTATAAACCCGGGGCATTTATGCACCCGAACTACGTCGGACCTGATCCCCATTTTTCTTCAGGGGTACGTAGGCAACTTGATTTATTCAGGTTCGGTCAAACCTTGGGATAAAATCCTTTTTAAAATTTTGAAGCTAAATGCTAAACCATTCTTTCAAAAACCCCAAAGCGAACTACGCGGATCTGATCCTCCATTTTTGGGGTACGTAGGTAGTCTGGCTAGACCAGATTCGGTCCAAATCGTTTGAACTTCAAATATCCCCCCTTTTTTTATCCCAAGCCTTCCTAGAAAGTCCTTCTGGTAAAACAAGCAAAGGTTCAAGGCAAATGAAAGCAAAAACAGAAAAAAGAATGAAAGTCTGAAGACCCACTAGGTTGAAAACCCGAAAGGGCGGCCTAGAGAAAGGTGAAAGTTGTTTTCTTGCTAAGTCAATAACCAAAGAAGTTAGCTTATGCAAAGGTAAGGGTAGCGGTCTGCTGGATTGAAAATCTGAAGAGGTAATCTAGTCAGAGGCAAAGAATTCCCATGAAGAGAAAATGGATGAGATATCGAAGGAGTTCTTCAGTTATGCAGAATTTTCAAAGTTTGAGTTGTGACTTCTTTTGGAGAGAGAAATCAAGGAGACAGAGAATCATTCTCAAACAGGGCAGGATCCCAGAATCCGAGTAGTGTCGGCAAGACTTGCTTTGATACTTTTCTAAACTAGGGGCATTGAAACTGAGCAATCCGAAGGTGGTATAACCTTGACGGAGATCCCGATGGAGGAAATTAGGTCATCTTGACATAGTTTTTGAGAGTGCTCTAAGAGTGGCTAACCTTACCATAACAAAATAACACATTTTATCTAAGGGTGAATCAAAATTTAGTCAAGTCCCTTGAATATTGTAAGTCTTCTTTGAAAGAGTCATCAGAAGTCTGTTTCTGGTTTATCATTGTTTTTCTTTTAGAATCAAAAGTGTTTGGCACTGGAGAGAATGGGTGTATACCTTCCAAAGTGAAAAGAAAATTCAAAGTAGATCCTGGTTTAAGAATCAAAGAAGGGCAAGAGATTTGTTATTCAGACCTGCCTGAAACATCAAAGCCTCAAGCACTGAGCAAAATGAAGAATTCTTACATTCAGCCTTTGTGGAGATGGTTTTACCACTATACCAAAGAAAGAACCCATGCAAACTCAATTTTTTCCTACTTACCTCGGTTCTGCTTTCTTAAGACCTTGTCATGGAAGCACATCATACTAGGGGCATCTTTTATGACTTGCGTCATAAAAGATATTACACAATGATAACTGAGATATCTATTCTTAGCCAATAGAAACCAGAGAAGCTTGAGCATACTCTTTGAGTTGAATTCCTTGATCAAATTGTACCTTCAGGAGTCAGTTTCAGAAACTTCAATTCCCAACGGATTATAGAGTCTACTCCTGCATCCTTCAAACTTCATCAGAATGCTTTTCACCTGTTAAAGAGAGTCAGCACCTAAAAATCTCATCAATCTACTTGAGTTTTGCTTTCAGCAAAGATCATGCGCTCTTAATTATTCTCGGTAAGAGATGACTGGCCCATTAGTGAATTTGATTACAGATGATAAATTCTTCATTCCTTTAGAAAGTTTTTCGATATATCTCCTTGGTTCCTAGCTTTGCTATGTTATAGCCATTGTTTCTTCTCTCGACCTCTAACTTTGTTATGTCAGGTGTTTTCTGGCTCTCGATTCCAGGATAAAAACTCGATGTATCTCCTTGGCTCCTAGCTTTGCTATGTTATAGCCATTGTTTCTTCTCTCGACCTCTAACTTTGTTATGTCAGGTGTTTTCTGGCTCTCGATTCCAGGATAAAAACTCGATGTATCTCCTTGGCTCCTAGCTTTGCTATGTTATAGCCATTGTTTCTTCTCTCGACCTCTAACTTTGTTATGTCAGGTGTTTTCTGGCTCTCGACTCCAGGATAAAAACTCGATGTATCTCCTTGGCTCCTAGCTTTGCTATGTTATAGCCATTGTTTCTTCCCTCGACCTCTAACTTTGTTATGTCAGGTGTTTTCTGGCTCTCGACTCCAGGATAAAAACTCGATGTATCTCCTTGGCTCCTAGCTTTGCTATGTTGTAGCCATTGTTTCTTCCCTCGACCTCTAACTTTGTTATGTCAGGTGTTTTCTGGCTCTCGACTCCAGGATAAAAACTCGATGTATCTCCTTGGCTCATAGCTTTGCTATGTTATAGCCATTGTTTCTTCTCTCGACCTCTAACTTTGTTATGTCAGGTGTTTTCTGGCTCTCGACTCCAGGATAAAAACTCGATGTATCTCCTTGGCTCCTAGCTTTGCTATGTTATAGCCATTGTTTCTTCTCTCGACCTCTAACTTTGTTATGTCAGGTGTTTTCTGGCTCTCGATTCCAGGATAAAAACTCGATGTATCTCCTTGGCTCCTAGCTTTGCTATGTTATAGCCATTGTTTCTTCCCTCGACCTCTAACTTTGTTATGTCAGGTGTTTTCTGGCTCTCGATTCCAGGATAAAAACTCGATGTATCTCCTTGGCTCCTAGCTTTGCTATGTTATAGCCATTGTTTCTTCCCTCGACCTCTAACTTTGTTATGTCAGGTGTTTTCTGGCTATCGACTCCAGGATAAAAACTCGATGTATCTCCTTGGCTCCTAGCTTTGCTATGTTATAGCCATTGTTTCTTCCTTCGACCTCTAACTTTGTTATGTCAGGTGTTTTCTGGCTATCGACTCCAGGATAAAAACTCGATGTATCTCCATGCTCCTAGCTTTGTATTGTTATAGACTTTGTTTCTTCCCTCGACCTCTAACTTTGTTATGTCAGGTGTTTTCTGGCTGTCGACTCCAGGATAAAAACTCGGTGGTAAAAAAAAAAAAAGTAAACTCTTTGAGTGTTTGGATTTATGCTTGTCTTAGACAAGTTACATTGTGGTTTCTAAAAAAAAAATGAAAACTCTTTGAGTGATTGGAATGATTTGTTTGTTTGTTTGGTTGATGCTCTTTGAGCAATTGTTATGTTTACTTTGGCTTAGCCTGATGAAAAAGGAAGAAGAAGTGTTTGTGTTTTTGTAATCGTTCGTTCGTTTTTTGTTAACTAGTTTAGAGAGTTGAGTCATGAGTATTAGGGAGAGACTATCTCTTTGAGTTGTCTTGGTTGCCGAGTTAAGAGTCGGTGAGAGGCTATCTCCCTATTGTTGGTAGAGTTTTATCTTTGTGAATATCGTTTTAAAACTGAAAACCCAAAAATTTGCTTTGCTTTCGGGTCAGTCAAAATGTGTCGTCTGTTCAGCTTTTCCATTCGCGTGTTACACACGCTCTGCCAAAGAGGGGCATCTGTAGACACCCCATTTTGACCGGACCCAAGTTCGCTGTGCTTGGGCGAAGCCCCATCTAATCACCAAGTTAGGATCTCGAATTGCACCCTAAGCTAGGTTAGGGTCCCCCATAGGTCCCCGTAAAATTTCATTGAAATCCGACCCGATTTGTCAAATAAGACGAGCCGGGAGAGGGTGCATAGTACAAATCCAAAGGGGGGTGAATTATCTGCAGAATGGGATATCCAGTTGAAAAGGGGGGTGAGTTATCCTGTGATGGTCGCGCCCAGGCCGAATAAGACAAAAATGGCGGGCGCGACTCATCCATTTTTGTGCGCCCATCAAATGGGGGTGCAGATATCAACAGGTTATTTTAACCTATATAAAAAAAATCAAAAAAACGAAGGGGGGGGAGCTCATTGGTAAAAGACAAAAAAAGATAGAGAGAGAGAGGAAGAGGGGAGCTCATTTCTACAAAAAAAAAAAAAAAAAAAAAAAAAAAAAAAGATACAGAGAAAGGGAGAGAGAGAGCTTCTCCTCCGGCAACGGTGCCGGAGCTCCGATCGGATCGGCCACCACCTCATCTTTGCCTCCATCCTATTTCTGCAACCCAACTCCTCCGACCACATCCCACCGGAGCCGCCCATATTTTCCCTCATCACCACCTCCGATCGAGCTTTCACCCAATCACAACCACCAACAGCCACCACCTCCATTGATTCCGGCAAGCTTGCCGGAATCCGATCACCACCGTCGAACCATCTCCACCTTCTCCTTCATTTTCCCCTTTTCTCCTCTGCAAAACCCAAACCACCACTATTCGGCCATTTCCAGCCCTACCACCATCTCCTCCACCCCACTTCCAACTTCTTCTTCTTCATTTTATTTTATTTTTTTTATTTTTAAAAAAAGAAAAGAAAAAAAGAAGAAGGAGAGATCTGCAGAGAGAAAAGAGAGAGAGAGAAGGATCTTCTTCTCCGACAGAAATTTCGTCGGAGTCCGATCATCACCACCTCCGACCGGCTGTGCCGGAATCCGGCCCCAACTCCGGCCACCCTTACGCTCAGGTATTTTCATTTTTTATGTTTATTTATTTATTTATTTTTAATTTTTTTTTTGTCGTTTCATCATTGCATGTTTGACTGTTCGTTGATTATTAATATTAAATTATCGAGAATAGTAACAGCTGTTTGAATAGTAATAGGATTAAATTTTTATTTTCGTGAATAGTAAAGGTTGCGTGAACAGTACCAGGTCGATTAATATTATTAAATCATTATTTTCGTCGATTAATATTATTAAATTATTAATTTTGTCGGTGATTAATTATTGTTTTTTGACCGTAATGATTATTTTATTTAAATTATTATTTTTGTCGGTTATTAATATTATTAAATTATTAATTTTTTTTGACCGCGATGATTACTATTAATTAAGTATTATTATTTTTCTTTCGGTGGAATATTTAATTGTTATTTCGTTTCCAATTACCGATGTGGGACCCGTTTGTGTGGGGCCCGCCGATGTATGAATAGTACTTGGTAGGTCCTACTGTGAATAGTACTTTTGAATAGTACTTTTGAATAGTACTTTTGGATAGTACTTTCGAATAGTACTTTCGAATAGTACTTTCGAATAGTACTTTTGAATAGTACTTTTGAATAGTACTTTTGAATAGTAGTTTTGAATAGTAGTTTTGAATAGTAACTGTGAATAGTAGTTTTGAATAGTAACTGTGAATAGTAGTTTTGAATAGTAGTTTTGAATAGTAGTTTTGAATAGTAGTTTTGAATAGTAGTTTTGAATAGTAGTTTTGAATAGTAGTTTTGAATAGTAGTTTTGAATAGTAGTTGTGAATAGTAGTTGTGAATAGTAGTTGTGAATAGTAGTTGTGAATAATAGTTTTGAATAGTAGTTTTGAATAGTAGTCTTGAATAGTAGTTTTGAATAGTAGTCTTGAATAGTAATTATAAATAGTAGTTTGTATGCTTTATTTTCTCATCACATTTACTCAAACTTAATCTAACAAAACCTGAAGGCATCATAGATTGCGCGAACTTATTGCACACACTTACATCACTTTCATCTAAACCCCTGCATCTCACATGCACACACGTCCTATTTTAGGAACCCGGAGTGTTATCTAGCATGGTTGACTGGGATTTCATCACCTGGTGCCTCTGTGCTAGAGAAGCATTCCACCCTTAGCCTAGTACCTTTATGGTACGTAAACGGATCTCTTGTTCACGTACTGATACGCCGGACACTGGTACAGTATATCGAACATGGATTCGCGCTAAGGGAACTCTTGGCCTTACCCCTAGATTAACCCACACATGCATGTAGTATACGAACACATGTGCATCACGTGTGTGAGCCTAGTTTAGGATATCCTACCCACTTGTGTCTAGATTAGGCCGTAGTCCATCTTCCAATGGCTACGATCGGTCCTAGGTACACAAACAAAGTCATGAGTCGAGATCCTCTCTCCACTCCACTAGATTAGGGTTAGGGTTGATGCCTTCAGGTAACACTGATAAAATGTGTGAAGATTAAAAAAAAAACTTTTCCTTTGGGGTTAGGATGTAAATCCCATTCATTTTCAAAGATCTCATAGGATTAGTCATTCATGATCCATCCGTTGAAAGCAATCTTATGCTATCTCATCTCATCTTGATCACATATTTTCAATCTTCTATTATCTGATTCGATCGTGTTTCCATCTCTTTTAGAGAGTCTTTGACTCATTTGTCTTTAGTTGTTGTCAGTGGAGTCTTTGACTCGTATTTCCATCTCTTTTAGAGAGTCTTTGACTCATTTATCCTTTAATTGGTGTTAGTGGAGTCTTTGACTCGTGTTTCCATCTCTTTTAGAGAGTCTTTGACTCATTTGTCTTTAGTTGTTGTCAGTGGAGTCTTTGACTCGTATTTCCATCTCTTTTAGAGAGTCTTTGACTCATTTATCCTTTAGTTGGTGTTAGTAGAGTCTTTGACTCGTATTCCTTTTCTTTTAGGGAGTCTTTGACTCATATATCCTTTAGTTGGTGTTAGTGGAGTCTTTGACTCGTATTTTCATCTCTTTTAGAGAGTCTTTGACTCATTTATCCTTTAGTTGGTGTTAGTGGAGTCTTTGACTCGTATTTCTTTTCCTTTAGAGAGTCTTTGACTCATATATCCTTTAGTTGGTGTTAGTGGAGTCTTTGACTCGTATTTTCATCTCTTTTAGAGAGTCTTTGACTCATTTATCCTTTAGTTGGTGTTAGTGGAGTCTTTGACTCGTATTTCTTTTCCTTTAGAGAGTCTTTCACTCATATATCCTTTAGTTGGTGTTAGTGGAGTCTTTGACTCGTGTTTTTCATCTCTTTTAGAGAGTCTTTACTCATTAATCCTTTAGTTAATGTTAGTGGAGTCTTTGACTCGTGTTTCTTTTCCTTTAGAGAGTCTTTGACTCATTTATCTTTTAGTTGGTGTCATTGGAGTCTTTGACTCGTGTTTCCGTTTTTAGAGAGTCTTTGACTCATCTGTTTCATTTGCAGTATTATTAGAGAGTCTTTGACTTCGTTATCTCATTTCAGTGTTATCAGTTGCTCTTATTAGAGAGTCTTTGACTCGTTTATCCTTTAGTCGCTTTTATTAGAGAGTCTTTGACTCATTTATTCTCCAGTTACTGTCATTAGAGAGTCTTTGACTCATTTGCTCTTATAATAGTATTATTAGAGCATAGTTGATTTGCCGTAAGTGTTTGATAGGTAGAGAGTTCGTTTCGAACTACGTTGGCTTGATCCTCTTCCACGAGGTACGTAGTGCAGCTTGGGATCCACATCCCAAGTCCAGCCAAACCTTTAAAAATAAAAATTTTAAATCTTTCAAAGTTACAAAAATATTCAAACCATTTTTAAAAAGATCTTCCTCTAGAGTTAGGAGTATGTCCTAGCTGTTTAGGTTGTGTTCTAGAGTTATGAGTTTGTCTTGATTTGTATTGATATGGTATGTCCTGTCGTGTGAGTGTCCCTAGAGTTAGGAGGCCTCGAGCCGATCGGTTGAACATTTAGTCGAACCGATGGCTAGACTAGGCATATAGTCAGCCCGTGGTTTTCATTAGGTTGCACAGCCTAGTTACACATAGGATTGTAGGAACCACCTGCATTAGCCTAAGGCTAATCAACTTGCATTAGTTAGGGCATATAGGGTGTCCTAAAATCCACAATTCACTGGAATTTTAATAATCATACAAGAAGCTTTAATAACTGGTTCGCTCTTTTAGATCGAGTCTAGGATAGAGGGCTAGATGTCTTAGGCATCATAATTTAGAATAGGGCATCGAACTACGTGGGCTCCGATTCTTCCCGAGGCCGGGATACGTAGCGCAGCTAGGATGGATGGCCATTCTGGTCCGAGTCCAGTCCTGCATTAGAGTTAGGACTTGTCTTGTCCCGTCATACATAGCATAGATTTGTGTCTCATGTTTTGATATGTTTTCTTACTTTCTTGTACTGATACTATACCTTTGGTTGTAGCTTGCATGTGCGTGTCCACCAGAAACTTAGACACCCATTAGGCATGTCACTCATAACCTAGAATTGCTTAGGTGACACATTTTTCATTTCATTTTACGTGTTTATTTCTCCATTCTCAGGAAATGCATGCTTAGGTAGACGATTCCTGAGGATTGTTCCCATTTCACATGATTTTTACTCAAACTTCTTTGGAATTAATGAAAATGGCATAAGAGACCAAGTGCTTGCACTCGGGCGAATTGGGGGTGCTCTCAGACCTTCCCCATTCGTAACCAGGCACGAACCCATATATATTTCTGGTTATCCATTGCACAGAGGATTTGATTTTAGGGTTCCATGGCCTATCCATGGATGGCGACTCTGAGTTCTTTTTAGGTACATCTCGGTTTCGAGCCCTGGCTCCTGATCAGGATGTATCTCATTCGTTTTGTATCGCCACTCGTGCTATGCTGTGAGGGTGGCATCCGTTTCGAGAGTTCCTTGGCAGAGCTCTCCTTCACATTGTGGAGATCTTAGAGGATTGCTGTGGGGACCTCGCGTCTCCCGCCGCACCCGTCCTCTCGGATCGGGGTCCACATACTCCTATTTCTGATCTTGGCAGTATTTCTCCACACCCTGGTATGGGAGCCGGTTTTTCCCGCGCGGGCTAGGGCGGCGGAGGATCATCACATCAGGTTCTCTGGGAGTGTTAGTTGATCTGCGTTTCTTGCGAACTCGGGACCGTGATCCTGACTTCGCAGGAAAGAAAAACTCAAAGTCTCCACCTAGGTTAGGGCCTAGGACCCGTGCCTGTTATTCCGATAAAAAGGGGAGTAGTGCCCGGGTTTTATTGGAAGAACAGTAACCAAAGGGGTTCTTTTGCTCTGGGCTAGAACCTTGTAATTTTGCTCTATTTGTTAAAGCATGGTCCTTCCAGATATTTAGGTAAGGGTTATGGTTACAATCGGGGAAGGTGTTAGGCACCCCTCTTGCCCGGATCAATCCGGTCTCTTGACTTAATTTGGCATTCTCGAAGAATTTAATAAGAAAACTTATCTTTTTTTGCTTTTATTTGGATTAAGCTTAATTCTAATATGTAAATAAAATTAATTTACAAAAGAAATGAAAGGAAGCAATCGTTAGCCTGATTCTGATTGTATGCTATGTATGAGTCTCGAAAGATCTCGCAGCAGATTACAATCAGGTTAACTAGAAATCAAACGGAAAATACAGTACAGAAAGTAAAGGAAGATCGTATGCTGTAAAATGAGTACATGTTAACCTGATTCAGATCGTATGCTGTAAATTGAGTCCCAAAAGATCTCTCAGCTGACCACAATCAAGTTAACCAGTTTAAAAAAGGCAAAGGGGTTTATATTACAGGATCTGAGGGCAATGGGAGCCGGAGATCCTATAACGTCACCACCTCGTACCTTACTTCGTAAAGAAAGTGCAGAAAGCTTGGAAATGAAACCGAACGTAAAAGACAGTACATAAAGTAAAAGAAAGATAAAGGGGTTTATATTACAGGATCTGGGGGCAATGTGAGCCGGAGATCCTATAACGTCACCACCTCGTATCTTTCCTTGTAATGGAAATTCTAAAAGCTGGAAAATAAATGTAATTTTACCAGAGTCTATACAAAAATCGGTAGCGTAACGACACTATTCTGAAAAAGGGGCTCCGAGTTTGTCGAGATATCGACGGCTTAACGGCGCTATCAGGACAAAGAGGCTCCGAGGTTGTCGAGAAATCGGCGGCGTAACGGCGGTATTTGGACAAAGGGGCTCCGAAGTTGTCGAGATTTCGGCAGAATAATTGTATTTGATGAGCAAGTAAATGTTATGGCTAAACATGTGAGTAAGCGGTAATCAGTAAAGAGCTACAACCAAGCAGATAATCAAGAGATGAATAAACAAGTAAGCAATAAAGAGCTACAACTAAGCAAATAATGAACAGATAAATGCTACAGCTAAGCAAGTGAATAAACAAGTAATCAAGATAAGATAAACAAATAAATGCTATAGCTAAACATATGAATGAACATGCGATCATAGCAATAAAGTAAACAATACTGCTGCTAAGTATGTGATCAAGGCAATAATAATACTACAACCAAACATACAATCAAAGCAAGTCTATACTAGTCATGTCGACAAACCAATCAAAGAATCAATAAAAAGGGTTTGCAAAAGAAACGGGGCTTATAGGCTCGAGAGGGCAATCGTCCTTACCTGCAGCCTGTGTCCAATGAAATCAACTCTTAGAAGAGTGTTGACTTCAAAGTGCCGTCGACAACAACATTTTCTTCCTCGTTATTGGTTGAAAACTGTTTTTTCTTAGATTTTTGAAAACCGTCTTTTTAGCTTTGAAAATAAGCTGAAAATGTTTTATTTGAAATGATTTGGAAGATTTGAAAAGTTTTGTTTGAAATGTTTGACTAGACTTGGGATGAAAATCCCAAGCTGACTATGTACCTCGTGGAAGAGGATCAAGCCAACATAGTTCAGAAACAGCTTTTCCTAATATGTTTCTAGTGTTTTTAACTTTTTCTGATGGTTTTTTTATTTTTCAAATGTTTTTGGTGCTTTTTCAATTTCTGATGTTTTTTGTATTTTTAAGTTGTTTTCACCATTTTAGCTAAAGGGAACCTATATGACTACACCTCGTAATCCACAGCCTGACGAAGTGTCATCACTAAGGACAGAATCCCTATAGCCTAAGGGTATCCCTAAACATGTGAACTAGTATCTCGGAAATGAAAACTAATGATCCCAAATAAGTAAAGCTCTAACAAGACTAAGCTAATCTCTAAAAAAGTGAAAAGATATCTAGACAACACCTTAAACTAGAGGACAAACTTCTATCTACAGGACTGACTCCTATATAGAAGACAAATTCCTAACTAACAACTCTAAGAGGGGAGTGCTAATAAGACAAGGCATGACTCCTAAAAGAAGAGGACAATCAAGGCTAATGAAACAAAGCATGTCTCCTATGGAAGAAAAAAAACAACTGAGGCTAATGAGACAAAGCATGTCTCCTATGGAGGAAAAATAACTAAGGCAAATGAGACAAAGCATGTCTCCTAGAAGAAGGGAATAACTGAGGTGCTAATGAGACCTGGCAAGTCTCCTAAATAAAGAGGAAACAACTATCACTAATGAGACAATGTATGTCTTCTATGGAGGGCTCCAAGTAACCTTATCATTGCCCTTGCAATGATAAATAGGGAATAGGATGTCTAAAAGACTACATTAATCTTTAACTTAAAGGGGGTGTTCTATCCATGAGACTTGGATAGTCTCCTAAAAGGGTACTTTTCTAATGAGACAAAGTGATGAGCACATTTATGTGTGAATTGTAGGTAGAAAAAACATGCATTTTTCTCATTTTAAAGCAATGCTACTAAGGTATTTTATTTGTTTTTGGTGTTTCAGGGCTACTTTCGGATTTTCACAGAAAATGGAGCTAAAAAGATGAAATTTCAAAGAAAAATTCAAGTGTGAGAACAACTGTGAGTCAACTACAATTGTGGCTCATCATTTGTACGGCTCGGATCAGTTTATGGGGAATAGATTAGAGGGGCAATCCAATTTACATTGCAACCCACCATTTGAACGGTTCAGATCACCACATAGAAATAATTTGGGGTGGATCATTTATATTGTGGCCCAATCTAACGGATGGTTAAGATCAACCCATGAAAATGATTTAGGGGCTATGACCAATTCACAATTTCGCCCATCAATGGTACGGTTTGAATCAATTCATGGAAATAAATTTGGTCGTCAATTGGATGGCTCGGATCATCTTACGGAAACAATTTAGAGGGCGTGGTTGATTATCATTATGTCCCAGCAAAATGAGCTGATTAGATCAATCAATTGGACAGTTAGGATCGTCTTATGGGGTTGATTTTTGGGCCCATGAGTACTTCACATTTTGGCCCATTTAATGGACGATTTGGATCAGCCCCATATGTGGTTCGGTTGCTATTAGGGGGCCACAATAAAATTCGTTTTATGTCAAGTAGGGCCCACTTGAGGTGTAAAGAGCACTGCTGTGGAAATTTTCACCACTTTTGGCAAGCAGCCACGTTTTGGGTTTGGAAGTAAAAAAAAAAAGAGCAATTTCTAATTTACTTCATTAGAAAATTGGAAAGTGGGACCCACTTGAAGTGCACTTGAATGAAACTCTACTTTGTATAGAGCAGCCCACGTTTCCTCTTATACGAAAATAGTTGTTTTTATATGCATGCATGCAATCACGTGGGATATGGAAACTTGCCAAAAGAAAAGAAAAAACATACAGCAAGAATTCTTTCTATTCCAGTTTACACGTTTTCACCTTGGAGAAACTTCATAGTTTCTAATTTATGCTCATGCGCACATGTGGGGCCCACGTGTGGGATTTTAGTATATATGCAAAACAGTAGCCACGTATGGAGTGAAGTGGGCTATGGAAACTGTGAAGCAAGGAAGAAATTTGGGAACCGACCTATTGACCACCAACTATTTTGGCATCTTGCCAATTTCATATATTATAGTTTCTAATTTTTGCCATACTAGTGGGTCCCACGTTTCCTTTCACAAGCAGCCCACGTTTTTTTTGGATTAGAAAATAGTATTTTCTAATAATATATTCCAAATACATACAAAACATGTGGGACCCATTATGGAAAGAAACAAAGTAATATTGGCAACTTCTCATTCACAGCTTCACAGCAAGCATGCTTCATCCTTTTGTTTTGTTTTATTATTGCTATATAGGTGGGACCCATCACCATGAAGAAAAGAAGGAGTTGCCCAAATTTCCACTCACATTCCTACCTTGGAAAAGTCAAAGGGAGAGAAAGACTTACCAAAAGCTAGTGCAAAGTTACTAAAATTATGAGGAAAAGAAGAAGTTGGTGAAAATACAAACAAATGGTGAAGAAGAAGAAATTACCAACTACAAGCGGTGTTGCCAAAAATACAAAAAACAAGTGCCAAGTTTGTGTCTTTCCATGAGAGTTGAAAATAGAATGGGAAGAAAGCTATATATTGGAATCAAGAAGGCTCTCTTACTTTCTCTACATTCTCAAGCTTGCTCTCTTGCTCTCTACTCTCAATCTTCTCATTCTTTTCTCTCTCTCAACCAAGGACCAATCCACCATCATTCAAGGCTCAAGGTGACATCAAGGCCTTAAAGGAGGGAGATTTGGCCATTGCAAGAAGAGAAAAAAACTAAGTTTTTTTTTGTTTTGCTTTTCATTTTAGTTCCAATTTTATGTCTTTTTGCTTTCAAGTTTAATTAAAGAGGAGTTATTTTTATTTTCTTTTCCCTTCTCTCAATTTCTTGAATGGATCTCTACCTATTTTTCTTTTTATTTGTTTCTTTCCCTTTCTCCATGAGTAACTAAACCCATCTATTTGGGGTTTAGATGAAGCCATGAGGAAGGAGAAAGATGATGAATTAAAATCAATGGTATAATATAACATCATATATAGGGATTTATATTTGTTGGATCCCAATCACTCATACCATTGGCTTTCCCCTTTCGTATGAGTAATTGTCGATGAACAAATATATTTTCTTATATAATCTATAAAATTTTGTAGTATATTTGATCAAACACTCATGAGCAATGACATCCATAGATCTTATTCCTCATTGACTAGATTTATCAAATACACTATCCAATGCAAAAATTGGTTTAATTGATTATCCAATCCAAACCCATGGTAGATTCTAACCCTAAGTAATATTTTAATCGAATTAAAGTTTCAATTAGATTCCCAATTACTTTTCCAATAAAATTTCAATTTACTTTAGAGTAGTTTCCAACCAATTTTTCAATCAATTTAGGCTTTAGATTTTGATTTTCTAATTAGGTTAGATAATTAATAGAAATCTTTTATTGGTTCACTTTGCCGAAATATAAGGGTTAAATTTGTAATCGTTACTTTATTGTTTTCGATTCTTGTCTATTTAGTTTATGAATTTAAATATATTTGTTGGATCCGAGGTTGTAGTCCACGGAAATCTTGAGTCCATTCCAGACAACAATATATCATAAGTTTATTTTCTAAGTAGTATAAGGGTAGAAATCACAATTCTCTTCCCTGAGTTCGACCCGTATCTACAAGCTACCCGTGCACTTGCGGTTATATAATATCACAGTCAAGTTTTTGGCGCAGTTGCCAGGGAAGAGTACAGTTACTTTAATTCTTATATTATTCGAAGTGATTTTTAGTTTTCTTTTAATTATTTTAATTATTTGTCTTTCTACTTTGGTTTTCGGCTCCTTCTTTTGTCTAACTTGCCTATTTTCTGTGTATGAGTGCAAGTTGGATGCGCAACTCCGTCAACCGCTTAGAGAGAGTATTTCGATCAGAAACACAGAAGGACATTCAACCAATTCTAATAGCCATGGCGGAAGAGGAAGTTCCCAAAACCCTTCGCGGTCATTTCTATCCTTCCCGAGCAGCACAACCTTCTTGTATTCGATTGTTAGGTGCTCAGGCAATAATTTTGAGTTAAAATAGTAATTTATTATGATGCTCCCTCACTTTCACGGGCTCCCTTCTAAGGATGCCTATTTATTTTTACGCGAGTATGAGGAGGTATGTGCTTTAATTAAATTACAACAACTCATAGATGATGCGGTAAAGTTGAGGTTCATTACCTTCTCACTCAACGAGGGAGCCAAAAATGGCTTTATGGTTTGCCCACAAACTCCATCACCACTTGGGAGGAGTTTACAGTAGCGTTTCTTAAAAAAAAAAATTCTTTCACATAAAACTAATAAATTAAGAAACGGTATCTTCAATCTAGGCAAAAGCCCCATGAGTCGCTTTCAAAGTTTATGAGGAGATTCAAAGATCTACTCCAAGAATGCCCTCACCACGGATTAGATACGTGGCACTTGTGCCAAATCATATATGAGGGCATTGATTTTCAAACCAAACAACTTTTAGAATCCACGTGCCCTACAGGATTCACATCCTTTACGGATGAAGACAAAGCTTGGAAATTCTTGCTTGATTTGGCAAAAAAGATCCATGAGTGGAAATCCACTCAAGAAAACAAAAGAGCCACATCAAGCAAGGGATTCTTTATTGAGCGTACGGTGGCCAAGGAGGCCCAATTAGATAGCCTAATCAAAAGGCTAGAAGCTATAGTTGTAACGGGACCCACACAAGTAAATCAAATCATACAAAGTGTCCTTATGTGCAATTGGTGCTAATCTGCTGACCATGTCATGGAAGAGTGCCCCAATTTTTTAAATTTTGGTAATCCAACTGAAAATGCAAGTGCTTTGTTTTCAAATAACCCATATAGTAGCACTTATAATCCGGGATGGAGAAATCATCCCAATTTTTCTTGGAGCCAAGGGAACTACTAAGGCCATCCAATTTCCAAGGTCAAGGCCAATTCGGCCAACCTAGGTCCACATTCCCTCCCACTTATGTTCGGCCACCCCTAGCCACACCCCAATCCTTTTCAAAATCCAATTTTAAATAATGTTTCGAATCAACATCCACCGGGTTTTCAAAAATAAGGGGAATCGGCCCGCATAGCTTCTTTGGAGAAGAACATGAAACTTCTCACGAGTACCTCCATGACAAGCCAACACAACATGGAGAAATAAATTTTTCAACTTGCCACGGCTTTGCATGAGAGGGAAAAGGGTAAGATGCCAAGTCAACCCGTTCCTAATCCAAGGACCACGAATCTGAATGTGAATCCACAGGTTCCGTCAAATCAATTGAATTCCATTCAACCAATTTTGCCGCCGCAAGAGCCCTCCAATTAATGCAATGCCGTATATGCTTTAAGGAATGGCAGAGGACACCAAAAGGAAGAGGTCAGATCTGAACCCTCTAAAGATCATCAAGAGACAACCGAAGATGTAAGTAAAGACTCCATTTCAATAAGTTCAACTATGGAACCCGAAAAGGTAAGTGAAGAGCAAGTAGTTTCACCACCTGAAAAAGAATATGTGCCCAAGGCTCCTTTTCCAAGGAGACTTGCTAATAATAAGAAGGTGGATGCCATGGATAAAATTATAAATGTGTTGAAACAAGTGCAAATTAATATTCCTTTGTTAGATGCGATTTCACAGGTTCCTATTTATGCCAAAGTGCTTAAAGACTTGTGCACACAAAAGCGCACAACCAATGTGGCCAAGAAGGCTTTCTTGGCCGCAAACATAAGTTCTATCTTGTCTCAACAAATGGTGGCTAAGTATAAGGACCTGGGATGTCCTACTATTTCTTGCACTATTGTAACACTAAGATTGAACATGCTCTTTTGGATTTAGGTGCAAATGTATATCTCTTCCATTTTTCTGTCTTTAAACACTAGGAGACCTCAAACCGACCAGCGTCACTCTCCAATTAGTGGATAGATCAATTAAGACACCCAAAGGGATGGTTGAGGATGTGCTAGTTAAAGTAGGAGACTTTCTATTTCCAGTAGATTTTGTTGTGCTCGATACGGAACCTGTTGCTAATATCAAGGATCAAATCCCTATCATTCTTAGTAGGCCTTTCCTTGCTACTAGCAACGCTTTAATCAATTGTAGGAATGGCCTAATGAAACTCTCTTTTGGGAATACCTCAGTAGATTTCAATGTATTTCGATTAGGTAAGCAACCTAATTTTCATGAAGAAATCAATATGTTACATTCCTTTCCTGAAGATATTATTACTAATTTTGAAATTGATTTTGATGCGGGTTTTCAAGAATGCTTGAGCGAATTAGGAGATGATGGAGGAGGTGATTTCTTTTCCAAAGCCTTTGCCATCCAAAACGTGGAGCCCGTGGGACCATTAACAACATCTCTTCCAAAGCCTTTAATCGAAGAGACCCCACAACTGGAGTTGAAGCCTTTGCCTTCAAATTTGCATTATGCTTTCTTGGGTGATAATTGTACTTTGCCTGTAATAATTGTTGCGGACCTAACCTCTACTCAAGATGAGGAACTCATTAAATTGCTAAAAGATAATAAGGAAGACATAGGTTGGACAATGGCCGACATCAAAGGAATTAGCCCATCGATTGTGCAACACCATATTAACCTCATTGAGGGTTCCAAACCTTCAAGGGAACCTCAAAGAATGGCTAATCCTATAATGAAGGAAGCCATCTAAAAAGAGATCTTAAAATGCCTGTATAATGGGATCATATATCCCATATTGGATAGCCAATGGGTGAGTCCCGTTCAAGTAGTGCATAAGAAGTCGGGAGTCACCGTTATACAATCCGCCACCAATGAGCTTATTCCAACTCGCATTCAAACGGGGTGGCGGGTTTGTAATGACTACCGAAAGCTTAATACGGCTACTTGGAATGACCACTTTTCTTTGCCTGTTATTGATCAAATGTTAGAAAGGTTAGCGGGTGTAGACACCCCATTTTGACCAAACCCTAAACCTGTCATTTTGAATAAAAATTCTATCAAAGCAGTGATTTAAAACCCCAAATTTCTCCCAAGGGTAGGGTAGGGTCCCAGCTAGGTCCCTGCAAAATTTTGTCAAAATCTGAGCAAAATGCCAAATAAGACAAGCCAAATTAGAATTGTAGTGCAAAAGATGAGTGAAATATCCTGTAAGCCAGACAATTTTTTCACTAGAGCAGAAAGGGGAGTCATTATCCCTGTAAAGTCACCCATGAAAAGTTTCATTTGAAAATACTCATCATTTAGTTAAAATACAACATATATATGAATATGGGGTTTGTCCAAGGTAACTTAAGGGGTGAAAAGTTTATTTTAGTTAATTTTTCATTAAACTTTTTCCAAATGGCCACCCTTTTGCAACCAAAATAAAAACAAGATTTTTGAAAAGGGGCTGCCCTACAAACTAATGGGGGACAAAAATTAAGGAAAACTCTATAGATAGAGCATTTTGGCTTTCACTTGAAAAAAAATTAGGGTTCTTAATCTAATTTTAGAGAGAGAGCTTTCTAGAGACAAAGAAGATTCTAGAGAGAGAGAGAGAATTCTAGATTGAGAGAGAAAGAATGAGATCTAGAAAGAAACATGAGGAGAAGAGGCTTTCAAGGAGAGATTCAAGAGAAGAGTATAAGATTTGCTATAATTTAACTCATAAGGTTGGTGGATTTTGAGTTTATTTTAAGTTTTCTCTTGAAAATTGACCTAAAAATGACAAATCTAGGCTTAATATGCATGAAAATTGTTAGATCTAATAACCTAGGGCTGAAATTCATCAAAACATAGCTAAAATCATGTCTAATAACAAGATATAAGATAATTCTCCATGGATTTTGAGTTTTGGTTGAATTTTTATTCAAAATGGCAAAATTACATGATGTCAAGTATCATTTTTGCCCATTTTCATCAATTTTCGGCTAGATCTAGGTGAAATCTCTAATCTTAGGTCGTAGAGAATTTTGAGATCTTCGATTTGGCATATTATGACCCAAAATCGGCCAAGAAACAAAGAAGTTATGCCAATTTTAAGATTTCAGCTGCAAATTTGGGTTAAAATGGTGAATTCTTAAATAATTTTGTGAAAATCTTTACATATGATGTGTTAGGCTTTGGAAATTAAAAAATATGTGTGTCAATATGTGATGTAAATATCTAGTGAAATCCATAATAGATCTAGAGTTTTGATGTGAAATGCTCTTGTAAGATGTTGAAAACTTCAAAATTACAAGCTGTCCAGATTTGTATTTGTGCATTTTCGCTAAATTTCAGTTAGAATTTGCAAAAGTGATACATGTAAAGTTCTAGAGCTTTTCAAGACCTTCGATTTGACATATTTTAAGCTAAAATCGGGTTAGAAATAAGAACGTTATGGCGATTTTACTATTTCACCCATTTTCAAAGGCTCAAATGGGAAATCTCCTTAATTTTTCTCATATCAATCATCTTAAGTTTGAAATTTGAGCCTAATATTCATTAATTCAAGTCTTGAAACATATGTAATGCAAAGGTTTAGAGCTAGGCTTCTTAGATGTAAATTTTACTTTGAGATGTCTTGAAAAACCTCAAAATTACACGCTGTCCAGGTTTATTTTTTATTATTTTTTATTATTTTTTATAATTTTTAGTCAAATTTGAAAGTAATGGACAACATAAGGTGGTAGAGCACTCCAAGAAATTCAATTTGACATATCATGACCCTAATTTGGCTAAGGAATGAAAAGGCTATGACATTTTTATGATTTCAGCCAAACATACCATATTTCCAGCTTGCGGCTTGACCGGAGATGGCCTTTTTCCGGCCACTTCCGGCCAAATCCAACCGAAGTTGTCAACTCAGAAGAAAGTTTTCATCAATGAATTTTCTGAAATTTTGGTGTTGAACACTTTTCCTAAAATGTGTTTTGATTTCTCTGTTTTGCAAAATAAAATTGGAACTTTTCAAAACAAAACTGCATAAATTAAATCTAAAATCAGCTCAAAGATGGCCATTTTCTGGCCACTTCCGACGAGAACCATCCGAAGTGCATAACTAATCAAATGTTTTCAAATGTGTCCCCTACAACTTTGATGGGTATCACTTTTGCTAGTTTTTCCAGTTGGATAGTGTGATTTGCAATACAAAGTTTTAGCTTTCATGTAGAAGGCAAATGCATGCTTTTGATGCTTGGTTCATACTTAACATAGTTTGTGATGGATGAGATGAAATGCTTTGAATGTTTTGAGTTTAGTTTCTGATATTATACATGTTATAGGCTTTCACTCATGCTTAAGTTAATTGTTTTGAGTCTTGCTATGTTTGGATGCCTTGAATTCCATACTTTGTGTAATATTTTGTGATGCAAAATTGTTAAATGCATGCAAGAGGAAATCAAAACTGAAATGAAAGATGTGAAAATGATTAACTAAAAGATGTTGGGAGGCAAGCTCAGTTACCTTAGAAAGTCACTCATAGGAGGGAAGCTTGGCCTTAGTTATATAACCGTCTCTAAGTTATACCCCAACTTGTACCTCCTTTTAGTAGAAGACTAACTTAGTCTTTTAGTTGCCTTACCATATTTATCATTGCAAGGGCAATGATAAGGTTACTTAGAGCCCTCAATAGGAAACATCCAGTGTCTCGTTAGTGATAGTTGTTTCCTCATTATCTAGGAGACTAGCCCAGTCTAATTAGCACCCTCCTTGTTAGAGTATATAGTTTAGGAGTTTGTCCCCTAGCTAGGATTCTACCCTCTAGATAGGAGTCTGTCCTCTAGCACTAGGATTTTGTTCTACAGTCATAGAGTTTAGGAGTTTGTTCAACCTTTATAGAGTATAGGAGTCTGTTCTTTTCTTTAGGAGTCTATTCTTTATATATGAGTATACCCCTTTAGCTCTAGGGATTCTGTCCTTAGCATTTTGACACTCCGCTGTGGATCACGAGGTGTGATCCTCTCCCACGGGTGAAAACATCTATAAAAATACAAAAACAATAGAAACATAAAACATCAAAAAATATTTGAAAACTTCAAAACATCTGAAAAAAGTCACGAGTCATTAGGAGAGTAGTTAGGAAAGTCTGTTTCCGAACTACGTTGGCTTGATCCTCTCCCACGGGGTATGTAGGCAGCTTGGGATCTTTATCCCAACTCCAGTCAAACTTTATAAATAAAACTTTTAAGAACTCTTTCAAATATAAACTTTGCAAATTGTTTTCAAAAAGATCTTCCTCTAGAGTTAGGATCTGTCTTAGATGTCTTGAGTGCTTTAGAGTTAGGAGTTTGTCCTAACTAGGAGTATGTTATCGCCTCTGTCCGGTCAGTTGGCGATACTCTTCACCGACTGATGACTAGATTAGGATGCGCTAGATAGCCCATTTCTTCTTTAGGGTCACAACCCAGTGCACATAGGATGTAGGGCCCACCTACATTAGTTTAGGGCTAACTTGCATTAGTTAGGACATTGTTAGCCCAAGGGTTCAACAAGTACTCCCATTGATATGTTTTGTTCATTAACAAACTCAATTTGACATAAAATGGTTTTATATACTAATGATCTTCATTGTCTAAGAGAATGTGTTCCAAGCTTTAGATCTTTCAAGATTGCACAATCAAGGTTCAATTTAAGCTCAAAGTGACAGCAAAGACATGAAGAAGGCATCAACAACACAAAGGCATATCAAGGCAAGTCAAGAAAAAGTCAGAGGCAAAGAAGGGAAGATCGAATTCAAGCACAACAAGGATGAACATCAACTCAAAGGCTCAAGCTAGGGCTCAAGCACCAATGGAGTTGATTGAGGACAAGTCAAGGCATCTTCAAAGTGCCAACAAGATTGAAAACCAAGCTAATTTTAGAATGTATATGGCCAATCATTAATAGTCTAGGTCAAAGGTACAAAAGGGAGTTAAAACCAACCCATACTTAAACTTAATTGGATAGTGAATGATCATGTTGGTGTCCTCACATATTTGGACCCACATAACATTTCAATTAACAAGGTAGATATGAGTTCCGAAGGCCCAAAGAAAATCAGCACTTAAAACTTGAAGACATACTTAAATAGCCTTCTCGGAACTCCGAGAATAATTTTCGGAGCTCTGAGAAATGTTCCAGGTTAAAAAAAATAACCTGTAACGGCCATCTCGGAATTCTGAGCGCGGACTCCGAGACGACCATTGCGGAGTCTAAAAAGGTGATATTTTCATCTCCTCTCTCTCTCTATATATATATATATGAACCTTGGGGCGTTTAGGAAAATACTTAATGAGATAACCTAACATTCCTAGAGCATTTAAAGGCATATTTACTCTCCCTTTCTCTCTTGTGCTTTGACCATAGATTATTCTAGAGAGACCTTAGGACCTTCATTTGTTTATCATTTTCTTGTGTGAGAGTGAGTGTTATTTACTTGTAATCAGCCTACTAAGAGGCAATCAAGCTGCATCTTCAACTCTTCATTGTATTTGGCAACAAAGGGCGCCGTAGAAGACTCTTGGAGCTTGGAAGCTCGGATTGTACTTTGCGAAAGGAACGCCGTATTTAAGTTCCTTCGGAAGAAGATAGTGGATACCTCAAGGAGACAAACTTGAGAAGAGTGGAGCAGGCCTTAGGTTTAAGACCGAACCACTATAAAAACCCTTGTGTCAATCTTCTTGTCTCTTCCTCTCTTCTCTTGTGGTAAGTGCTTAACTCTTATCTTTGAACTTTAGTTTTAATTTTTTAATCAATTTTTAATCAAATTAAAACTAGTGCAAACTAAGTTTTTAAATTCTTAAAATTTTAAAAGACACCCAATTCACCCCCCTCTTAGGTTGCTAAGTGAAATTTCAGACATATAGGGAGTCTTAAAACTCAAAAACAAGTGGAACCTAACTAATCATATGCAATAAGCTGTTAACAATTAGTCGAGTCTAGTTGATTGGGTCTAGGATAACAGTCTTAGATATGTTAGACATTGTAGTTTAGAATATTTGCGAGAACTACGTGGCCTTGATTCCTGTAGAGGTGGGGATACGTAGATGGCTTCGGATGAACATCAGACCATCCAAGATTTGGGCTGAAATAATTTAGAGTCTTAGGGTTTATTATTAGAGTCTTAGGGTTTATTGTTAGTGTTTTAGGGTTTGTATTTGTGGTTATCATTGTTTCTTGCATAGGACAATGACAGTGTGTTTTCTTTTAGACTTAGATTATTTTCTTATTTGATTACTCACATGCTTAGCTGTAGCTCTCACATGCTTAGCTGTAGCTCTTTACTATTGCTGATTATTACTTTTGCATCATCTACTAACATTTGCTCACTAAGCAGGTTTGTCTCTTTAGCTATAGATGTGCATGCGTATGTGAAATACTCAAGAGGGGGGGTGAATTGAATTTAACTCAATATTAGGCCTTTTCAAAATTACCTATGAACCCTAATTGGAATTTTTCTTCACTTAATTAAATATTTGGTTAGTGCAAATATAATTTGAAAAACAAAATGAAATGCCAAATCAAACAATAATGGAAATGCAAGAGTGAGAAATGACACACCGATATATAGTGGTTCGGCCAACGGCCTACTCCACTCTACTCAAGGTCGTACTTGAGGGATTCCACTATTGGAGACCTCCACGATGCCCGGCTCCGAGGCAGTTACAATTCCAAGGGATATTAAACAAGGATGCACTTATACCTTTACAAAGACTCTCCTTCTCCGCCGAGTTCTAAGCGGTTGCTCTCTAGGGAATTAAAAACGGAATGCCCTAGCCACCTATACAAGATATGAAAGATTGATAGCTTGGCTTCTTCTTGAAAGCTTGATGCTCTTTGTAGATCCTTGATTGCTCTTCAATGATGGTTGCAAGTGAAAGCTCTAAAATCCCAACTCAAATAGATTTGCAAGTTGCAAGGCAAGTTTGGGGAAAACAAAATCTCAAGCAATAATAGGTGGCAAGTTTTCTTTGATGCTCAAAGATGTTTTCAAATGATCAAGGGAGAGAGAAAAACTTCTCTACATATTGTATTTATAGCCTCTCCAAAGAATATGACCGTTTGGGGGTGGAAATATCAAAAAACAAGAATTAATTCAAATCCCAACGGCTATATTCTGAGCTGTCGCAGGGTTCTCGGAGTTCCGAGAATTCTCGGAGTTCCGAGAAATATTCTCGGAGTTCCGAGAAAATGTCCAGACGCTACTGGACCTTTTCTCGGAGTTCCGAGGGAACTCTCGGAGTTCCGAGCTCGGAGCTCCGAGAAAAATCTCGGAGTTCCGAGAAGCCTAAAAATCCACATATTTTGAGATTTTATTTCTTGTTTGATTTTTGGCTTTTGGAACTCATCTCCTATGATTATTTTGGAATGTTTATGAGGGTCCCAACATGTTGGTCCACCACATAAGCATTCACTAATCCATTTTAAGTTCTTAAGTGTTCTTTGAAAAACATTTTGAAAACACTTTGCCTTGACTTGGAAATCTAAAGAGAAAGGATGTACAATGATACCTATGTAGCTTTCAACTTCTCTTTAGTCTTGGTCTTCAATTGATCTTCCATCTTGTGTATGCTTGCTTGAGAGATGAGGTGAGCTTCACTTAGCTCCTTTGACTCTTGTATGGGATATCTCCAAGCATGACCATGTTGTGTGTTGGTTTCTTCAATGATCAATCCTATCTCAAACACAACACTTCAAAGCAAATTGATTAGTATTCAAAAACACAATCAATTATGTTTAGAATCATCAAAACAAGATAGGAGAGTAGACCCTTGGGCTTACAATCTCCCCCTTTTTTATGATGACAAACAAAATTGATTATGAGGTGTGTGTGGAGTGACATAGTAGTAGGCAAGTGAATACTGGAACTCCCCCTCAATATATGCACACATATAAATGATACAAGTTATAAGCATGTGGTGCATATAGTCAATTGAATAGATAATCAATTTCAAACTTCTCCCCCTTTTGTCATCGACAGAAAGGGTGTAAAAAAAATTAGGAGTGGATAACTCCCCCTACATCAATGCTTATGGTATAGAAATATATAACCAAGTAATGTACATATACCTGTACATGATCGAGATGTTGACATATGTCAAAATGTTAGGTATTTTAATTAAAGTGAAGATACCTCTCCAACTTAGAAAACTAAGAAGGCTAAGAATATCAATTGAGTGATTTTTAAGATTAGTATTTTACATCTCATTCATGCAGATACTACCAAACAAAGATGATATATATATATAAACACTATATAGATAAGCTGGTGAAAGGCACAAAGTATTTATTTGGCAATTTCTTTGATTTGATCCGCACTCCATATGTTTAAGGCACTTCGGATATAACAAATTCTATCATCACTAAGGGGTTTTGTAAAGATATCCGCTAATTGATCTTCAGTGTTGATATATTTTAAGCAAATATCCCCTTTTTGTGAGTGATCTCTGATGAAGTGGTGCCTAATCTCAATGTGTTTTGTTCTTGAGTGTTGTATGGGGTTCTTTGTTAAGCTTATAGCACTAGTATTGTCACATTGGATGAGAATATTTTCCATTTTGATTGCATAGTCCATCAATGTGCTTTTCATCCATAGGACTTGAGCACAGCAAGCTCCGGCTGCCACATATTCTGCTTCTGTTGTGGACAGAGCTACTGAATTTTGCTTCTTGCTAAACCATGAAACAAGTGATTTACCCAAGAATTGGCAAGTCCCACTAGTGCTTTTCCTATCTACTCTACATCCAGCAAAGTCTGCATCTGAATATCCGATGAGAGTGAAGGAAGATGATCTTTCATACCACAGTCCTAGACTTTGGGTTCCTCTTAAGTACTTGAAGATCTTCTTAACTGCTGATAGGTGAGATTCTTTAGGATCCGATTGAAATCGAGCACAGAGACAGACAGTAAACATAATGTCTGGTCTGCTGGCTGTCAAATAGAGCAAACTACCTATCATACCCCTATACAATTTCTGATCCACAGATTTGCCAAATTCATCTTTTTCTAGCTTAGCAGTAGTACTCATGGGAATTCTTGATGTCTTACTGCTATCCATGCCATACTTCTTTAATAACTCCTTTGTATATTTTTCTTGATTTAAAAATATTCCATTTTTGTATTGTTTAATTTGGAGTCCTAAGAAGTAGGTTAACTCTCCCATCATGCTCATTTCAAATTCATTTTTCATTAAGGTTGCAAATTCATCACACAATTTTTGATTAGTTGAGCCACAGATGGTATCATCCACATAGATTTGGACAAGGAGGATATCATGATTTTCTCTTTTGATAAATAAGGTTTTATCCACCTTTCCCATCTCGAATCCCTTTTCAACTAAGAAAGTGCAAAGCCTCTCATACCAAGCTCTAGGAGCTTGCTTTAATCCATATAAAGCTTTATCAAGCCTGAAGACATGATTTTGATGTTTGAAGTCTTCAAAACCTGGAGGTTGCTCAACATACACTTCCTCTTGGATATAGCCATTTAGGAAGGCACTTTTGACATCCATTTGATATAGTTTAAATCCTTTATGAGATGCATATGCCAAAAGTATCCTAATAGCCTCCATACGGGCAACAGGAGCAAATGTCTCATCATAATCTATCCCTTCCTCCTGATTGTACCCTTGGGCTACAAGCCTAGCTTTATTCCTAGTGATAATTCCATTTTCATCCAATTTATTTCTATACACCCATCTCGTGCCAATGACTGGATGATCACTAGGTCTAGGCACTAGCCTCCACACTTTGTTCCTTTCGAATTGACTTAGCTCTTCTTGCATAGCCATCAACCAATATTCATCCTTTTCAGCTTCCTTGATGGATTTTGGTTCTAATTCGGATAGGAACGCCAAATTGTTACTCACACTACGATAGTATGATCTAGTTCTTACTGGCAATGTGGCATCACCTAAAATTTGGGATTCAGGATGATCTACCAATGTTCTCCTATCCCTAGGCAATGAGTCATCATCTTCATTTTCTACTTCCTCACTAGGTAATGTATGACTTGTTGATGCATGAGGAGGAGCACTCAATTTTGGAAAAAGATGTTCAATGGGTTCATCCTCATCATGTGGCATTTCTTGTGGTGTTGGCTCTCTTTCATCAAATGTCACATGCATGGATTCTTCTACTACTAGGGTTCTCCTATTAAATACTCTATATGCCTTGCTGTGAGAAGAATACCCTAAGAATATTCCATCATCCGATTTCCTATCAAATTTGTGTAGATTATCTTTGATGTTTAAAATAAAGCATTTACATCCAAACACTCTAAAATAGCTTATATTTGGTTTCAAGTTTTTTCAAAGCTCATAAGGTGTTTTCTTAGAAATTGGCCTTAGATATACCCTGTTTATGATATAGCAAGCGGTGCTAACCGCTTCCGCCCAAAAATATCTAGGGAGATCATTTTCATGCAACATAGTTCTAGCCATTTCTTGGAGAGTTCGATTCTTTCTTTCTACTACTCCATTTTGTTGAGGTGTTCTAGGTGCGGAAAAATTATGTTTTATGCCATGTTCATTACAATAAGTGTCAAAATGTACATTTTCAAATTCAGTTCCATGATCACTTCTAATGTGGGAGATGGCAATACCTTTTTCATTTTGAATTTGATTGCACAATGTAAGAAAGTTTTCATAAGTTTCATCTTTATGTCCTAGAAATATGACCCATGTGAATCGTGAGTAGTCATCAACAACTACAAACACGTACCTCTTTCCACCTAGGCTACTAGTCTTCATTGGTCCAAAAAGATCCATATGAAGTAGCTCCAAGGGGTAGGAAGTTGAAATCATATTTTTAGGTGCAAATGAGCTTTTCAATTGTTTTCCTAATTGACAAGTTCTACAAATGTGATCCTTGATGAATTTGAACTTAGGCAATCCTCTAACACTTTCTTTTGAGGAGAGGGTCGAAATGAGATCCATTCCGGCATGACCCAACCTCCTATGCCATAGCCAAGAATCCTCACTAATGGCATTTAGACAAGTCACATTTTGGAGTCTAAGATCATCTAGTCCAATTGTATAAATGTTATTGTCTCTAGACCTTATGAATTTTACTTCTCCATTTATCTTATTTTTAACAATGCATTTATCGGGATTGAAGACAACTTCAAAACCATTATCACATAATTGACTAATGCTAATAAGATTATGGGACAAGCCATAAACAAATAGTACATCATGTATGGGAGAGGTAGAGTTACCTATGGTGCCTTCACCTTTGACTTTTCCTTTCTTATCATCTCCAAAGGTAACGTCTCCACCATCCTTGAGCGATAGGGATGCGAATTGAGTAAGGTCTCCGGTCATATGTCTAGAGCATCCACTATCAAGATACCATGTGTTCTTCTTGTTATGGCTTTTAAGGCATACCTACATATAAATAGGCAAGTGAGATCCCTTAGGTACCCAAATCTTCCTAATCTTGCTATGTTCATTTGTTTTCACATTAGAGTTCAACTTAATCTTATCTTGTTTAGCATGTAAGCAAGCAACCTTGTAATGACCTTCTAGACCACAATAAAAGCAAATTTTGGTACCGCTAGAAGAAACCTTTTCAAGTTTAGTTTTATAGTTGGATATTGTGGTGTTCCATTTATGTCCAAGTCCACTTTTGTCACTTGACATTCTTTGAAGATTTACAAGCCTATCCAATTTTAATGAACTATTTTCAAATTTTTCAAAAAGTTTCTTTAGTTCATCATACTCAAAAGATAATCTACCATTTTCATGCTTTAGATTGTTGTTTTCATTTGAGAGTTCTTGTCGGTTTTTATTTAAGATTTTGATAGAAGCATTTAACTCATGAATTTCTACTTTGTATTTTTCATTCTTATTATCTAAAAATTCATGATCTTTTTTTAACCAACCAAATTCTTTTGTCATGTTAGCAAGAGAATTTTCAAGTGATGCAATTTTATCAAATTGAATTTCAAGTTCATCATTTGCATTTTGTAGGGAATCAAGAACTTCTTTTAAAACAATAACATCATTTAAAGTGTTTACCTCATTGTTGTCGTTTGTTGAGGCCATGAAGCATACGTTCCTTGCTATCAAGCAATCTTCGCCATCATTTTGTTCGCCTTCGCTTTCAATTTCTTCATCCCACGTGGCGGTCATTCTTTTCTTGCCTTCTCTTCTCTTGAAGCGGTTGTTTGAAGTGGGTTCATTGTTGAGTGGACAATCCGGGCGAATGTGTCCAAGCTTCTTGCAACCGTAACATCGTGGTTGAGAAGATCCATCACCGAGTTCTTCTTTCTTCTTGAATGGAGGGTTTGTCCTTCTATTTCTCATCCCTCCCATGTTCCTTTGCAAGAATTTGATCCTTCTTGTTAGGAGGGCAACTTCATCTTCCATGTCTTCTTTTGCATCTTCATTTTCACCTACATTACAAGCAAAAGCAATTCCTTTTCCTTTTTCGATTTTAGTTTCGATTTCGGGTGCTTTTGTTTTGAAAATCATTTCATGGGTGATCAAGGACCCTATTAGTTCATCTAGGTTCAATGTGTTCATGTCCTTGGCTTCGGTGATTGCGGAGGTTTTGGATTCCCAAGACAAAGGTAAGGACCTAAGGATTTTAGTCACTAAATCTCTATTGGAAAATTGTTTTCCAAGACCCCTTAATCCATTTACAAGATTGGTGAATCTAGTGTACATGTCGGCAATTGTTTCATCGGATGTCATTTGAAAGAGTTCGTATTACCGAAAAAGATGGTTCATTTTAGATTCTTTTACTTGATTGGTTCCCTCATGGGTGACTTCTAAAGTGTCCCAAATTTCCTTAGCCGAATTCAAATTTGATACTCTATTGAATTCTCCGGGAGATAGAGCACAAATAAGAGAATTCATGGCTTTGGCATTATAATTCAAAGCTTGTTGTTCGGCTTCGGTCCAATCATTTAAATTTCTTGTGGGTAAGATGTATTCATTATTAATTGCTCTCCACATTTGATAGTCTTGGGTTAAAAAGATTTTCATTTTGGTTTTCCAAAAACCATAGTTTGTTCCATCAAAATAGGGTGGCCTAGTGTTTGAATAACCTTCATGGTGTTGAGGGTAGTTTGCCATTTTAGAATCTTTACTCTATACCGGTTAGGGTTTTCTAAAAATTAGAGACGAGGCTTTGATACCAATTGAAATACTCAAGAGGGGGGGTGAATTGAATTTAACTCAATATTAGGCCTTTTCAAAATTACCTATGAACCCTAATTGGAATTTTTCTTCACTTAATTAAATATTTGGTTAGTGCAAATATAATTTGAAAAATAAAATGAAATGCCAAATCAAACAATAATGGAAATGCAAGAGTGAGAAATGACACACCGATATATAGTGGTTCGGCCAACGGCCTACTCCACTCTACTCAAGGTCGTACTTGAGGGATTCCACTATTAGAGACCTCCACGATGCCCGGCTCCGAGGCGGTTACAATTCCAAGGGATATTAAACAAGGATGCCCTTACACCTTTACAAAGACTCTCCTTCTCCGCCGAGTTCTAAGCGGTTGCTCTCTAGGGAATTAAAAACGGAATGCCCTAGCCACCTATACAAGATATGAAAGATTGATAGCTTGGCTTCTTCTTGAAAGCTTGATGCTCTTTGTAGATCCTTGATTGCTCTTCAATGATGGTTGCAAGTGAAAGCTCTAAAATCCCAACTCAAATAGATTTGCAAGTTGCAAGGCAAGTTTGGGGAAAACAAAATCTCAAGCAATAATAGGTGGCAAGTTTTCTTTGATGCTCAAAGATGTTTTCAAATGATCAAGGGAGAGAGAAAAACTTCTCTACATATTGTATTTATAGCCTCTCTAAAGAATATGACCGTTTGGGGGTGGAAATATCAAAAAACAAGAATTAATTCAAATCCCAACGGCTATATCCTGAGCTGTCGCAGGGTTCTCGGAGTTCCGAGAACCATTCTCGGAGTTCCGAGAATTCTCGGAGTTCCGAGAAATATTCTCGGAGTTCCGAGAAAATGTCCAGACGCTACTGGACCTTTTCTCGGAGTTCCGAGGGAACTCTCGGAGTTCCGAGCTCGGAGCTCCGAGAAAAATCTCGGAGTTCCGAGAAGCCTAAAAATCCACATATTTTGAGATTTTATTTCTTGTTTGATTTTTGGCTTTTGGAACTCATCTCCTATGATTATTTTGGAATGTTTATGAGGGTCCCAACATGTTGGTCCACCACATAAGCATTCACTAATCCATTTTAAGTTCTTAAGTGTTCTTTGAAAAACATTTTGAAAACACTTTGCCTTGACTTGGAAATCTAAAGAGAAAGGATGTACAATGATACCTATGTAGCTTTCAACTTCTCTTTAGTCTTGGTCTTCAATTGATCTTCCATCTTGTGTATGCTTGCTTGAGAGATGAGGTGAGCTTCACTTAGCTCCTTTGACTCTTGTATGGGATATCTCCAAGCATGACCATGTTGTGTGTTGGTTTCTTCAATGATCAATCCTATCTCAAACACAACACTTCAAAGCAAATTGATTAGTATTCAAAAACACAATCAATTATGTTTAGAATCATCAAAACAAGATAGGAGAGTAGACCCTTGGGCTTACAGTATGTTTACCGCTTACTTAGATGTGATGAGTTAGAATTAGATGTGATGATTAGAGATTGGTAACAGGATTATCTGGTATTAAATCAGCACTAGTCTTCTACGCCTCTCTAGGAGACGGCGGATTCTAGTGATTCGTTCTAATGATAGATGACACTGATACCAACTCTCTTTAGGCATGGATGTTAGATGTGATGTGTCGAGACAGGTAGCAGGGTTATCCGATATCGGATTGGCTTCAGTTTTCTTTGCCTCCCTGAGAGACGGGGGATTCTAGTGCTCATTCCAATGTCTGGTGACACTAATACTGATCCTCCTTAGGACTTGCATGTTTTCTTCTCTTTTACCCATCCCCGGGACATGCATGTTTAGGTAGACATTTTCTCGGGGATATCTGTTCTCATTTCATATGATTTTCGCCCAAAAACTCTTCAAAGTTAATAGAAATGGCATAAGAGACCGAGTGCGCTCGGGCGAGTTGGATGGGTTGGATGCCAAACACCTTTCCAACTCGTAATCAGGCACGAACGTTTGTATCTCTGGTTATCCATTGTAACAGAGTATCTTATGGGTTCCAGGGCTGACTTCCCTGGATGGCGACTCTTCTTTGTTTCAGGTACGTCTTGACTCAAGGCCTTGTCCTTGAATCAAGAGGTATCTGATGAGCACATTTATGTGTGAACAATAGGTAGGGAAAGCATGTATTTTTCTCATTTAAAGAGGTGCTACGAAGGTAATTTTCTTGTTTTTGGTATTTCAGGTTATTTCTGGATTTTCAAGGTGATTTTAGCTAAGAGATGGAATTGCAAAGAGAATTCAAGGATCTATATTGTTTGCAAAGATGAAGTGTGTGATTTGGATCTCTATCTTCTCACTACCGATTACAAATTTGGGAAGGCAATTTGGGAAAACAACTGATTTGTATTTTGTTATTAAAATGAATGATTCGTATTACACCACAACACTCATGCACTCACTTCCAGTTACTTTGGGTGTTTTGTTTATTTTATGCAAACCAATTACAATGGATATGTGTCTATGCATGGAAGTGGGTAGCAAGTTTTGGATTTTTTTAGCAACATGGGTGGGACCCACGCTGAAATTTCATGTTGCTAGAATCGGAATCGTTGCTGAAATTCCATGTTGCTGGAATCATTTGCGGGAATTGTAATATTTGCTGGAATCGGAAATGGAAGTGTGCTGAAATCATGGAATTGGAATCAAGTGCTGGAATAACTTGCTGGAATGGGAATAAGGTGGAAACGAATTGAAGCTGCTGAATTCGATTGCTGGAATTGGAACTGACTAGTGCTGAATTGAAACGGTTGCTGGAGTGGGAATGTTGCTGGAATCATATTGCTCGAATTTTGCTGAATTGGGAGATAACTGAATTGCAAGAGAGACCCACTAAATGAACAGTTTAGATAAGCTCATGGTAATGATTTGGTGGCACGGTTAAGTTATGTCATAGCCAATCGATTTGGACAGATTGGATCATATCATGCACTATATTATAGAAATAACACCCATGCATGTTGACATCATCTGTTGAGACATATGCATGCATACATGCATGCAAAAGATGATTAAAGAGACAACACCCATGCAAATTATAAGGCCACACATGCATGCAAAAGATGACAACAAGGTGCTTTGACTTGGTGGACAATTATCTTATGGAAGTTATCATGCAACCGTTAGATCAACATTTTGTAAACGTCAATTTTTTTTTGGGAATAGTTGTTCGGCCAAAGCAGTGGGTCCATTCTTAGTTAAGCTAAGATAACCTATTAAAATGGACGGTTGGATCATTCCATATTGCGCATAAACTCTCTCAATATTTTGGGATTCGGTTATTTTGGGCCCACTAGTGCTACGGCATATTTTGGAAAAATTGGATTTTGCTTTATTTTGGGAATTTGGTCAATAGGGGTTATAAATTACCTAAAATACATGTGAGATTTTCTTTCCAACTCTAATACGGCCATTTTAGTGGATTTCCGTTATTGTTTGCACTCGTATACCCATCCAAGAGGCATCTGGAATTAAAAAAAGGAAGCCAAAAGATTTGCTTAGGTTACATGGGACCCACTTGCTTGTTTAAGGTTTATGCAAAAATTCAAAGTATCTTCCAAGGGTAGTCGGTGAAAAGGGGAAAGCTAACATTTTAAGAATCAAGCCTTAGGTAGCTAAAATATTGACCTTCTCCAACCAACTGAATTTACCCACACCTTGACAAAATCAGTTAATGAATGTGACCAGCAAATAAAATTGGCATCTTTCCTTAAGAGTTTTAAATGAGATACCCGAAGAGGGTAATTGTCAATTAAAAACATAAGAAATGCAATGTTGTATGATAAATAGCTCTAAATATGCATTAATGAAATAGTTTTCCAATGAACACCTATTAAGTAACCACTTAACATGCATGACCAAATGTATAACCCAAGTGCCCTTTTGCATTGAAATGAACAGCATCAATATTGCTAGTCTAGAGATCATCACTCAAATGCATGGGAACTTTCAGGTATATTTCTTGACACTATTCCAAACATCAGCAATAGAAATTTATAAGATAAACATTATGTGTATAAAAACAACACTCCAAAATTCCCTTTGAAACAAAATCTTTTTGAAATCCAAACATACTTGCAGGTAATGAAGAGTATATTGGTGTAAATAATGCATGACCCTCACATGTAAACTAATCGATTTCCAGAACACTTTAATGTTGGCCAAGAGTTGTAACACACAATACAATTTTCCAAAGAATTTCACCTTGACCTAACACATGTTCAACACCAAGCCACAATCCTTACAAAGCATTGTCTTATTTATCTTTCATGAAGGTAGTTAAATCTCATGATGTTCCACAAGACAAACAAACCTAGAGCACTATTCATAAGCCTCTATGAAAACAAGCGGATCTAGAGGATTGTTCATAAAACTCCATGAAAACAAACAGATCCATAGCATTACTTATAAAATTCTTGTGAAAATAATCAAGTCCAGAATATTATTTATGAAATTCCATGAAAACAAACTAATCTATAGCAATATTCATGAATTCTAATGTTGAAATTTATATTGAAATGAAATTATATACCTGAGATAGACTCTTCGAACCTTGATGAAGTCCCAATCGCAGATCTGATGGAGGAGGTGAAATGGCAAGTAGAGGGAGTCAAAAGAAATGGTCGGATCTGGGTTTTGAGGAAGAAAGGGTTTGAATTTAGGGTTTTAAAAAAAATGGAGATGGCTATGGTGTAAATGAGGGTGAAATAAAAAAGAAATAATAGAATGATGGTGAGGCTGGAGCTGGAGGAGATATGCCGGAAAACATCCGGAGAAGAAGATGATCGGATTTATGTAGAAGAGGATTGGATCTTTGATTTTCCAGGTGAATCTTTCAAACTCAAGTCTCTTTTAGGGGTGACTCTAGAAGAAGAGGAAGAGAAAGAGGAATCAATTCTTTTCATGAAAGAGGGAGAAATGGTAGAGGAAGAAATCAAGAAAATGAAAAAGATGAAAGTGGTCATTCTACAAGAGGAAGAGGGAGAGGAAGACCTCTATCCCAAAATCAATGTTATCAACGCCAAAAGTTTGGTCATACCATGAAGTATTGTAGAAAGAAGATTGCGGAAGAAAGCAAGAAAGAATCTATTTTTATGCATGAGAAAGATGAAAGAAAAGAAGATGACACACTTTTTCTTGCTTGTAATGTGCAAAAAGTGGCCTTTGATGAGACGTGGTATCTTGATAGTGGTTGTAGAAACCACACAATCGGCAACAAAGGCGTGTTTGTAAAGTTGGATGAATCTCTCCAAAGTGAAGTTCGAACGGGTGATGACAAGAGGCTTTCCGTAAGGGAAAGTGGTGATATTCTTGTTCAAACAAAGAAGGGCGTCAAGTGCATCTCCAATGTTTTCTATGTTCCCGTTCTAAACCACAATCTCTTGAATGTTGGGCAACTTCTAATAAAAGGTCATGATGTTCATTTCAAGGAAGGTGTGTGCGAAATCGAAAATAAAAATTATGTTCTCATAGCCAAGGTGAGAATGACTCAAAACAAGATGTTTCCTCTAAAATTTCAAAATGATGGTCTTCCTTGCTTCAACACTATTGTCAAAAATATGGCATGGCTATGGCATCTTCGCTATGGTCATTTGAGCTTTACCACTTTATCTCTCATGAATAAGAAGCATATGGTGAGAGGCATGCCGAACATCGACCGCCAAGATCAAGTGTGTGAAGGATGTGCACTTGGAAAGCATCAAATCAAAGAGACTCTTTTTCCGTTGGAAAGGCTTGGAGGGCATCAAATCCTCTCGAGCTAGTGCATTCCGATTTATGCAGGCCTACTCAAACAACATCAATTGGAGGTAATCGATATTTTCTCACCTTCATTGAGGATTATAGTAGAAAGACATGGGTTTATTGGCTGTAACTTTCAAGATCGGAAGTCTTTGGATCCTTTAAAACTTTCAAGAGCTTGGTTGAAAAGCAAAGTGGTTTCATGTTGAAAACTTTGCATTTCGATAGAGGTGGTGAATATGTTTCTCCTGAGTTTGAGAACTTCTTAAAAGATAATGGGATTCGGCATCAACTTATCACTCGGTACACACCTCAACAAAACGGGGTAGCCGAAAGGAAGAATCGAACGATTATGAAATTGGCTAGAAGTATGTTGAAAGCCAAAGGGATGCCTGATATGTTTTGGGCGGAAGCCATTACATGTGTCATCTATCTCTTGATCCGGGCATCATAAAAAAGTGTTCAAGGTATGACTCCTCAAGAAGCTTGGAGTGGTCATAAGCCTTGTGTTGCTCACTTTAGAATTTTTGGTAGGGCATCCAATGTACATCCAATCTCATTATCTTCGACGGCTTGTCAAGCTCTTTGGCTACGATGGATATTAGAAGAACTCAAACATCCACAAGAACATCGTACAAGTTTATTTTGTGATAATAGTTCGGCGATTTCACTCATAAATAATCCAATTTTTCATGGCAAAAGCAAGCATATAAGGATCAAGTATCATTTCATTCGAGACTTGGTAAATGATAGAGTTGTCAATGTTCTTTTTTGCAAAACTCAAGAATAAGTTGCGGATATTTTTATTCCAACACGGGTGCTCCCTGATGTAGATTAGCTTGTTGGATTGTAATCTTTTTGGTTTTTTTCTCTTAGCTGTATTTTATCTTTTCTCTCTGTTTGGTCTATTATTTTGCGAGATGTCATCTTTATTCTAATCTAGTTCCTCCTTGGGTGCTTGTTCCCCTTTATTTTTAATCCAATTTGCTAAGTTCGAACTTGAGACCTGAAGATCGTGCTTGGAATCAAAGGAGGCAGTGATGCTGGTTTATGTGATATTTAGACTATGGCACAACTATTTTGATTGGCTATTGAGAGCATCTTGGAAAATTTAATAGTTTTACAAGCTGATTACTAAAAGCACAAAGAAAAGATTGGAGTGCCATTATTGATATGAGGGAACATGTATAATAGTTCCATGGTTTATTATTATTATTATTTGATTGGTAAGCTGGGATCGAACTTGAGACCTCAAGATTGAGAAACAAAGCCTCAACCGTTGAGCTACAGGCCCAACCCCCGGTTTATTGTGTTTCTACGCTATTTCAATTAATGAAATCATTTACCAGGAGCTCCCAGACATAAAATGTCCAAACAATAAATAGTAGCTTTGGTCTATTATTTTTCTACTACTGAAAAAGTTGCCTCTATCACCAACCCAATTTACAAAATTGCTGAACATAAGCTCCCGGAGGAAACTGTAACAGTCAAGTTTATTGAATATCTTCAACTGAAAAATTCAAAAAACAATAATTAGTGAGAATAATGGCAAACTAATGAATAATAATAGATATAGGGAAGTGATGTATTCATCCCTATTTATTCTTGGGACAGCCTCTTCTAGTGTATATATGACTACTCTTGTACAAAAGAGGGGGCTGTCCCAAGTATAAAAAAAAGGAGATCGAGGATCTATTCCTGGAAAATTGCCTCCAAAGCAATTATGTCTGACATTTTTCTAATAGAATGAAAAAATCATCTATTGGACCTTGAGCTCTTGATTCATATCAACCAAGCTGTTATCCACCTCTCCCTTTGAGGGACCAGTTCCAACTCCTTTTGTAGCCTCCAATCAAAGTCTGGCATGTGTCCAACCAGGGGCGATGCCAGAAATTTTGCACAAGGGGGGCAAAAATTATAGTAATTTTTTTATCTATCTTAAAATTAAGATAGAAAAAATTTCTATCTGAAATTTTGCACAAGGGGGCAAAAATTATAGTAAATTTTGCACAAAAAAAGGGAGATAAAAATGGTAAAATTAAAATTTTAAACTTATTTTCTATCTTAGGGATGATTGGAAAGGGGGGCATATTTTTTAAAAAAAGGGGTAAAGATAAAAAATATTAAAACATGAAGGTATATTTTTTTTTTCCAACAAATAAAGAGGGGCAATTGCCCCCCTTTCCTCTCATGTGGCATCGCCCCTGTGTCCAACCCATAGAATAGTGCAATCTTCTTGTCTCCACGATGTATTCCCTCGAATAATGCCCCCATACCACTCTATTTCTTTCACCAATGAGAATGGAACTGTCCTCCTTGGCCTTCCTCGTCCTTCACAAACAAGCATCCAATTGGAAAATTATTTAGCACAGTGAGGATTGGCCCTTTGAGTATATAATTCTTTGGGCATTGATTGCAACCCAATCTAAGAAGAGTTGGCTAGGGCTTACACAGAGGCTTTTTCCTTCGCAATCTTACCTTCATTGCCGAACGTAATTCATTTTTTGGAGACTCCACACACATTTAACATTGCATGTAAAATTAATATAACCAGTAGACTCATCACCGATGCAAAGAATAGTCTTGTCAAGGATCTTTCTCCTCGTTGCCGCTGAAAGCAATTGAATAGTAAAGTATTTAGCAATATGAGGAGGGCCATTAAGAAAGCAAAGGAATGAGGATAACAATCACCATCCTTTGTTTACATAAGCTCACCAGATGAACAATCTAGATCTATGTTACATGATTCATTCAATCCCATGAAAAAGGCCCCAGCCCAGGGACGTTTTGGGCATATTTTATTTCTTGGGCAATTTAGTAAGGACGATGATGTTTTCACCCACCTCAGTACGCATGCGCCCCCTTATAACATGATGTGACGTGAACAGTAGGCAACTTTAGGGCTTTTTGATCTCAAATCAGGTTATAAGGAGGGGCGCATGCGTACTGCAGGGGGTGAAAATGTCATCGCCCTTTAGTAAATAGGGTACTAATTCGGGATATTATGTTAAACTGACTTTAAACCTAGCTTTAGTACTTATAAATACTTCTAAGAACTGTAAATCTAAATTATTTCTGCCGAGGAAACCCTAGAAGAGGAAAACCCTGTAGAAACATTGAAGAGAGAAGAATTTAAAGGTAAGAGCTTCCAAATGTAAAGGGAGAAATTTCTGAGGTAAGAAAATGTGATTTTCTTCAAGTTCAATAAAAAGTACCGTATAGATCCTACTAGGAATGATTTACAGTTGGCAAATCGCAATTTGTAGGGTTGTCCTTGTTACCGAATTGGAAGTTTTTAGTATTTTTAAGGGTTAGTTGAGGATCTTTTTGGGGTTTTAAAATTCCAACAAATCTTTTCTAATAAATTTTTAGTTGTAAAAAAGGAACCATGGAGTGAATTAGGATGTGTATGAGTACCTAACCTTAGATGATTGTTGGTGAAAGCCATGAATTATGGAGCGAGGATTGGATTCGTGTCAAGTTAAGAAAGAAAACTGAATCAAAGAGACTCACCCATCATGAATTGGATTCGTGTAAAAGATGTGAATACCAAATTGTGAACCCAAACATGAACCAAGTGAACTGATGAACCAAAGGAACATCGATCTAGATGACACATGCATGTGCCACACTAGATTAAGAATCACTAATGTCAAAACAGTTTCAGTTTACTTGAAGATCTAGAGAGGAGCCACAAAAGAAAATACGGAAAATGAAATGAATGAATAAAAAAGCGGACCTCAAGTGACATGATGGTCTTCAAGTCAAGAACCAATTAGAACCTTCGTAATTGATGCGATTCTTTTGATGATACAGCCCAAGAATTCGAGCTTCCACCCGCTTAAGATATGTGTAGATAAACTACCGACAGGACAAAGGAACATCTATTTAGATCACACATGCATGTGGCACACTTAATAGATTAAGAATCACAATTGTCAAAATAGTTTTAAGTGTACTTGGTGATCTAGAGAGTCACAAAAGAAAATACCAAAAAAAATGAAATGAAGAAATAAGAAAGCTTACCTCAAGTGACATAACAGTCTTCAGGTCAGAATGGTACCAACTAGAACACAATCGTAGTGAGATTCTTAATAAACAAATGATGGGATTCTTTTGATGATACGGCCCAAGAATTCGATCTCCCAACCACTTAAGACATGTGTAGATAAAATTCCTATAGGATGATGAAGGATTCATCCCATTCATTTTCACTCCCTCAAAAAGCACACGATCATAGTTCTCGAGTTCTGTCTGAAGGGTTTCATAGTACCTATGCGGAAAACCGAAGGGCCAAATAAGATCCAACCGAACGATAATAAACAAAGAGCACACAGTGGAGATTTATCATTTTGAAACATTGATTTTATAATTGAGGATTGTAAAATCCTGGATTTTACAAGCTATATGGATTTTAGAAGGTTTGTTACAACTGAATCTTGTATTATAAAGTCATTTATGGGACATGACACTAACTTCCACTATATGAGAGAAAAATGCAAAGATTACCAAGTGATTAACGTACTTTCAGGATGAAAACTCACACTCTAACTGTCTCTTCCCTTTGTCTTCCTCTCTCCACCTTCCAATGGTCCTTTTCCAACGTTTTTCTTCTCCAAACCTAAAATCTCTCTCTCTCTCTCTCTCTCTCTCTCTCTCTCTCTCTCTCTCTCTCTCTCTCTCTCTCTCTCTCTATATATATATATATATATATATATATATATATATATATATATATATATATATATATATATAGTGTGTGTGTGTGTGTGTTAGCTTTTACCAAAACCCAAAAACTAATCCTCAGTAAACTAGGTAACTAAATGGGAGAACCGCCACGTGAGATGCAATTTGGGCTTTTATATGAAGAGTTTTTATATGTGCCCAACCGTCAAGTACTGTCAAAACCTTACCAGTAAAACAATATTTAGATTTCTTAAATATCTCTCTGTGCTACTAATGAATAATTGAAACAATATTTAGGTACGAACTCTTTATCTGCAATGTGAATCACCGAGACCAAGTCAACCTGTAGAAACAAAATTACAAACTACTAATTAAAAAAATTAAAGAAAAAGAAATTGGAAACATGAAGAGAGGATTGAAAGATACCTAAGGGAAGGGAGAGAGCATGAAGGCGATTCTTGTTTGTAACTGATGATGGATGTCTGCAACTCCCCTTTTTTTCTCTCCTCACTCCATCTGAATTTGATGTAATTGGGAAACTGGTTATCATCCATCAATGAAAATCCTTGTAGGAAGTGATAAAGTACACATTGCATATAAGCAGCAGCTCAAGGAGCCAACTCCTTGTAGGAAGTAATAAAGTACACATTGCATATAAGCAGCAGCTCAAGGAGCCTACTCAGCAGCACCTAATTTCTAAAGATCAAGGAGCCAAATCTTCTACAACAACCATCTAAGATAATGGTACTATCTCCCATGAAAGAGATGCCACCTCACCACCGTGATGGGCATTCTCCAAACCTCAAGTAAAAGATCAAGGAGCCAAATCTTCTACAATAACCATCTAAGATAATGGTACTATCTCCCATGAAAGAGATGCCACCTCACCACCGTGATTGGCATTCTCCAAACCTCACGTAAATGGGATAACTGTTAGAAAACAAATTTGTATAGTTTCTCATTGGCCCATTTGTATTTATGTTTGTAAATATCTTTGTAACTATATATATATATATATATATATATATATATATATATATATATCAGGAAAAGGATTGTAAGTTCGAGCGTATTAAGCTTATGGTACGCTCGAGTGCCCAATCACATGGGTCCCACATTTTCTGTGGTGATCCAAGGAAGTCATTTGCAAGGCCCTATCATAGATAGGGTGTGTACCAAAAATCAGCTCCATTGAATCATCTTAACCCCTCTAAAAGTGGAGGGCAAAAATGGGCAGATTTGTGGACAAACAGTGTCTGTCCATTTTGACCTCTACAAATGGATGGGTTAGGGTGATCCTATGGAGCTGATTTTTGGTACACATCCCATCTATGTAAGGGCCTTTCAAATGAATGCTTTGAATCATCCTAACAAAGTGGGTCCACATGTGATTGGGCACTCGAGCGTACCATAAGCTTGGTACACTCAAGCGTACAATCCTTTTCCTCTCTCTCTCTCTCTCTCTCTCTCTCTCTATATATATATATATATATATATATATATATATATATATATATATATGAGTTAAGTGAAGCTACACATACGTGTAGCTAACTTAGCTACACCGACGGCTTAAAATACAGTGGGCCCATATTGTTTGGGTGATCCGAACCATTCATTTGATAGACTCTCACATTGATAGGGTGTGCTAAAAAAATCAGCTCCATTGGATGATCCCAACCCTTCAAACTATGGAGGAAAAAATGGACAGATTTGTGAAGGTTTTTACACGTCCATGGAGCTGATTTTTTGAGCACACCCTATCTATGTGAGGGCCCATCAAATGAATGGTTTGCATCACCCAAACAATGTGGGGCCCACTGTATTTTAAGTCGTTGGTGTAGCTAAGTTAGTTACACGTATGTATAGCTACACTTTTCTCTCTCTCTCTCTCTCTCTCTCCATATATATATATATATATATATATATGGGAAAGTGATTGTGAGCGGCCCCTCATATAAGCTTATATGAGGTGACCGCTAAAAACATGGTGGGCACACATTTTTGGGGTGATCCGAACCGGTCATTTGATAGGCCCTGACGTAGATAAGGGGTGCCCAAAAAATCAGCTCCATAGGATCATCCCAACCCTTCGTACTGTGAAGGTGAAAGAGGGGAAAATAGACGGGTAAGTGGGCAAATTTATACCCACCCATTTCCCCCTCTTTCACCTCCACAGTTAGTAGGGTTGGGATGATCCTATGGAGCTGCTTTTTTGGGCACCCCCTATCTACGTCAGGGCCTATCAAATGACTGGCTCGGATCACCCCAAAAATGTGGGCCCACCATGTTTTTAGCAGTCACCTCATATAAGCTTATATGAGGGGCCGCTCACAATCACTTTCCCCATATATATATATATATATATATATATATATAGAGAGAGAGAGAGAGAGGAAAAGGATTGTACGCTCGACCGTACCTAAAGTTAGGTACGGTAGAGTGCCAAATCATATGGGTCCCACATTTTTTGTGGGCATCTAAACCATTCATTTGCAAGGCCCCATCATAGATAGGGTGCATACCAAAAATCAGCTCCATAGGATCATCCTAACCCATCCATTTGTGGAGGCCAAAATGGACAGACAGTGTGTCCATAAATCTGCCCATTTTACCCTCCAGTTTTGGAGGGTTAGGATGATTCAATGGTGCTGATTTTTGGTATGCACCATATCTATGATGGGGCCTTGCAAATGAATGGTTTAGATGCCCACCAAAAATGGGGGACCCATGTGATTTGGCACTCTACCGTACCTAACTTTAGGTACGGTCGAGCGTACAATCCTTTTCCTCATATATATATATATATATATATATATATATATATATATATATATATATATATATATATATATATATATATATATATATATATATATATATATATACACACACACACACATATGAGAAAACGGTTCCTACACATATGTGTAGAGAGTTCTCTACACACTAGCTTAAAATACATTGGGGGCCCACATTGTTTGGGTGATCCAAGCCATCCATTTTAAAGGCCCTCACATAGATAGGGTGTCTACAAAAAATCAGATCCATAGGATCATCTCAACCCTACGATTTGTGGAGGTAAAATGGATGTCTTTAAACCTTCACAAATTAGTCCATTTTTTGCCTCCACAGTTCGAATGGTTAGGATGATCCTATGGATCTGATTTTTTTTGGACACCCTATCTATGTGAGGGCCTTAAAAATGAATGGTTTGGATCACCCAAATAATGTGGCCCCCACTGTATTTTAAGCTAGTGTGTAGATAACTTATCTACACATATGTGTAGGAACCGTTCTCTCTCTCTCTCTCTCTCTCTCTCTCTCTCTCTATATATATATATATATATATGATGAAAGTGAAGCTACACCGCCGGCTTAAAATACAATGGGCCCATATGGTTTTGGTGATCCAAACCATTCATTTGATTGGCCCTCACATAGATAGGGTGTCCTCCAAAAATCAGCTCCATAGGATCATTCCAACCCTTCAAACTGTGGAGGCAAAAATGGACAAATTTGTGAAGGTTTTTACACGTTTATTTTTGCCTCCACAAATCGTAGGGTTGGGATGATCCTATGGAGCTGATTTTTGGTGGACACCCTATCTATGTGAGGGCCAATCAAATGAATTCTTTGGATCACCAAAACAATGTGGGCCCATTGTATTTTAAGCCGGCGGTGTAGCTAAGTTAGCTACACGGGCGGTGTAGCTTCACTTTCCTCTATATATGTTAAGTGAAGCTACACATACGTGTAACTAACTTAGCTACACCAACGGCTTAAAATACGGTGGGCCCACATTGTTTGGGTGATCCAAACCATTCATTTGATAAACCCTCACATTGATAGGATGTGCCCAAAAAATCAGCTCCATAGGATCATCCCCACCCTTCAAACTGTGGGGGCAAAAATAGACAGATTTGTGAAGGTTTTTACGCGTCCATTTTTGCCTCCACAAATCGTAGGGTTGGGATGATCCTATAGAGCTGATTTTTTGGGCACACCCTATCTATATGAGGGCCCATCAAATGAATGGTTTGCATCACCTAAACAATGTGGGGCCCACTGTATTTTAAGCCGTTGGTGTAGCTAAGTTAACTACACGTATGTGTAGCTACACTTTTCTCATATATATATATATATATATATATATATATATGGAGATGTATGTGGAACTAAAACAGAAAATTCAGTCCACTTCTAGAAATTTGTTTAGGAAGGAGATAAATCCGCCTCTTATAACGTCTCGAAAACAACTTCAAGATCATCTCTCTCTCTCTCTCTCTCTGGCCTGGCCCACCCAAGCCCTGGCCCACGCAAGTCCTATTTCTTTTACTTTTGTTTGTCACTTTTCTACTTTGAGAAATGATGAAAGCCACATTAGAAAGTGTAAACCAAATCAATAAACTGGTTTTGCATATTAAGTATGAGAAGGTTTCAAAAAGCCCAATAACTTTCAAAGATGTTTGAAACCACTCTAAACCAAGGAAAGAATATACTAAAATCAGAAGATGCCATCTGGAACAAGGGAAAAAGAATTTGAAAAAGAAAGAACATATAATTGCTGACCGAGACAGTTAGGGCACGTTTGGCTAAAAGTTGAATTTGAGAGAGTAGACCCACTATCTGTACCCAATCCTATGCTTTAGGCTAGGCAAAATCACAGCCCATTTTTTTTATAGGAATGAGAAACCCGTTTTACATCCTTGAATAGAATGGTCTAGGAAATGTTTTTGAGGCACAGCCTATCTACGATATGGCCCATCAAATGGATGGTTATTCATATGGAGTAAGCCGTACATCAGTTTTCTCAAAATTACTATAGGGGCTTTTTCCATATAAAATCTCATATATAGGAGTGTGTAGGGAGATGATTTTTTCACCCCCTGTAGGATAATACACCCCCTTGTAACGTGATTCGACGTTAAAAGGCATTAAAGCCTGCCCACAGTTCATGTTAAAAGTGGGGTGTATTAGCCTACAGTGTGGCGAAAAAATCTTCTCCGTAACTAATTTGGGTCCCCGCTGATCACGTTTTCCACTAAAAATTTGTTTCATTTTCTGATCGCCAAATCTTTGAGAACCACATCCTTTTCCTCAAACCCCACTTCTTAGACCATTGAACCCTCAACGGATGAGCCCATAAAATGATATTTACATCCACTATTAGAGATGAACCTTACAACGGCTCAGCCATCTCAAAACGCTTACTCGATCTTAGGTCATTGGGAATTCATAAATCAGTACTCAAGAGACCCAATTATTTAAGCTATTTGTGATGAACAATATCATCCCAAAGAAGAAAATTAAAAAAAACAACGGTGTGCATGTATATTGGGATCTCACCCTTCATTGATCTGCACCGTCAATTTGATAGGTTTTGCTTTGGATCTCATTTGACCCAAAAAAAGGCGCCAATCGTCGGATTCTATCGTGCAACCATGTTTTTTTTTTTTTTTGGCATTAATATTGTCTATAGCATATCTAACACAATTCCAACAAAACGGACAGTTTAGAAAGGTGTGAAGTTTGAGATCCCACCCTTGATTAATCTGAACAGTCACTTTCATTAGCATGCGATCTCCCATGGCCAAATATCGCACCAATCCTCAGATTCTATCATGCAACCATGTGTTTTATTGGCATTAATATGGACGGTGATTGTTTAGCCATAGTAGATCCAACACAATTTTTACTTCAACCAAAGGTTGCATCGTAGATTTTGTGTTGCCTTTTGCAGCACCATTGCTTGTTATAAGAACCTGCACTCAATCAAAAGAAGATACACAAAATAGAAGAGAAAACAGTTCCACTTCCAGGGAAACCACCTCAATAGTTCTTTTTAGGAAAACACTTATCTGCCATGTTCTTTATGAAAACTGATTACATAGGTGATGCAGTGCCAACATGGCAGCCATGTCATGCCTAGGTGGTTTTGGCGGAGTTCCAAGTTGCATTCCTGCATTAAAGCTTCTGACTGATTTTCAACCAAGTTTTTGAGCTATTAAATGGCAGAATCATGGAAAGTGGTAACCTATAAAGTTGTAGGTATTTTTAAGATCTGTCCAACTAGTATTTTTGCTCGAAAATTGGACAAGTAGTTAGAAAGGTATGACAGTTTTAGTGGACTGTATCTGTGGATTCCCAAACGAGTTAAAGTTAGTGAGTTCCAATGCATTTAATGTTAGGTAAGTCCTTAGGTTAGCTAGTGGAGAAGGTTAAACGAATTTTCTATTGTTTTCTTTTATTTAAAGGGTTAGAAACCATCTTTAAAGGGGATTTTGGATGTTGATTAACTTATGTAATTGATGGAATATCAATTGGATTGAGCATTGCTCTCATTTTGGTTCTTCTTCTCTTGTTGTATTATTGTGTTCTAATTTTCTTCTTCTTCCCTCTTAAGTACGCGCATTATTTATTATCGAGCCAACAATACTCTCTTGGGCTAGCTTCGATTTGATTTTCATGGCGGCACAAAGAGGTAGAGGAAGGCGTGGTAACCAAATGATGGAAGATTTGAGAGATGAAAGAGATGATGAACTTTAAGCACTTCGAAGACAAGTTGAGTAACTTACCGTGCGACTTAAACTCCAAGAGGCTCGTAATAAGCGTGGTAGATTAAGCCGTGGAGGTTCTAGTGATGAGTCCGATGTGAATCCCTTCGCCAATACTCGTGAGGAGGCTAGGTTGGAAAGGTTCTATCGTGATTTCGACACCCTCAAGATTGACTTGCCGAGTTTCATGGTCGTCTACAACCCGAAGAGTTTCTTGAATGGCTTAGTACCATTGAGAAGTTCTTTGATTACAAGGAGACACTCGCAAGCCAACGTGTGAAGCTTGTGGCTACAAGGCTTCGTGGCTACGCTTCAACCTGGTGGGATAAAGTTCAAGATATGAGAATCCACAAAGGAAAGCGTAAGATTTCTTCTGGGGAGAAAATGAAGTCAAGGCTTAAGGAGAAATTTCTTCCGTTGAATTTTTCACAAATTATCTTGTCTCAATTCAACAACCTACACCAAGAATCCAAGAGTGTGTTGGACTACACCGAAAAATTCTACAAAGTCATGGCTCGTAATGATATTCAAGAGGGTGGAGATCAACTTGTGGCAAAATATGTTGATGGTTTGAAGTTTTCCATTCGTGATGAGGTGGAAATGCACCGATCATTGAGCGTCAATGATGCTTATCAACTAGCCTTGAAGGTCTAGATTAAGCTTGCTCGTCGTGGTACTAAGAAGTTTGTTGATGTTCGTAGTCTCTATCCTTCTTCCGAAGGTGAATCTTCACATGGTGGAGGTGCAAAGTCAAGGTTTGAATATTTCAACAAAAATTCTACAAAATCAGCCCCTATACATCAAGTTGGAAATCAGCCCAATCATCCCAACAATTCAAATGCTTGTTTAAGTGTGGTCAAGTTGGCCATCGTTTCAAAGATTGTCCAAAGAGGCAAGTAGTGGCCTTTGGTAATGAAGAAAATAATGATGATTTTGTTGATGATTCAAATCAGTCCATATATGATGAGGAAGATGAGATACAACATGAAGAAATCGAAGCCGAAGAAGAAGAAATCGTGTTGATCCAAAGAGCACTCGCTATACCGAAAGTTGAATCCGATGATAATTGGCTCCGTTCCAATATTTTCAAGACTCGATGCAAATCTCATGACAGGTTTGTACCATTGCGATCGATGGTGGAAGTTGTAAGAACATTGTATCTCATGAAATGGTGAACAAGCTGAAGCTCAAAACCGAACCACATCCAAAGCCCTATCGAATCACATGGTTTAAGAAAGGGGCCGTGTGCTGATAGGTTTTAAAGGTTTGGCAAAAAGGCATGTGTTGTGTGTTGATAGGCTTTAGAGTTTGAAGATTTTGCCAAAAGGGAGAGTGTCGTGTGTTGACGGGCTTTAGGGTTTTGCCAAAAAAGGGCGGGTGCTGTACGCTAAAGGGCTTCAGAGTTTGCCGTGTGCTGACGAGCTTAAAGAATTTGCAAAAAGGGTGGGCGTCGTGTGGTGATGGGTTTTATAGTTTGTCGTGTGTTGACAGACTTAAAGGATTTGCCAAAATGGCGAGTGTCGTGTGGTGACGGGTTTCAGAGTTTGCCGTGTGCTGACAGACTTAAAGGATTTGTCAAAAAGAGCGGGTGCCGTGTGCTGACAGGCTGTAGGGTTTTGCTAAAAAAGGCGGGTGTCGTGTGCTGACGGGCTTTAGAGTTTTCCGTATGCTGACGAACTTAAAGGATTTGCCTAAAAGGGCCGGTGCCGTGTGCTGACGGGCTTTAGGATTGATTTTTTAGGTAGAGAGAATGACTTGAGTGTTCATTAAGAGGTTGGTATGAATGACTGATGTTTTGAAAAAGTTTGATTTTGATTGGAGCTTGATTGTTGATGAATTTTGGAAGATTGAACTGATTAAGATTAGCTCAACCGGAATTGACCGACTTGGAGAATTGGTCAGTTTGGATGCTAAATGAGGCCATTGGAGGTGCCAATAAAGACGATTGGTAGATGTTTTTGAATTTGCTAGGGATCGAAAAGCTTTCAAGAGTGATGATAAAATGCCATTCAAGGCAGGAGATAAATAAGTAGAGGTCTAGGAACTTTGCGGGTTGGCCGCTGGGATTATCAGAAATAACCGGTTCTGATTTTTGGTGATCGGGAGTAACTTTTCCCAAGAAATGCCTCTGAGTACGCATTGATGATGTTTAACTCGATGAGTGGGAGAATGCACCGGGCATTTGACGGGGCTTTGGAATAGATTGGCCTAGCGAGCGAGCGAGTAAGGGTTAGAGGAATTGACATGGAAAAGGAGCGGGCCTGAGTCAGAAGTAATGGGCTTGGCGAGTGAGAAAGCTGGGGCTGAATGAATTGATCTAGCGAGCGAGCGAGAGTGGGACGGAAAGGGATTGGTCTGGCGAGTGAGGGAGCCAGGGCTAAAGGAATCGACCTCACGACCTAGCGAGCTTGGGTCGGAAAGGGATTGGCCTGGCGAGCGAGTGAGCCAGGCCCAAAGGAATCGACCTGACAAGCAAGTGAGCCTGGATCGAAAAGGGATTGGCCTGGCTAGCGAAGGAGCTGGGGCAAAAGGAATCGACTTGGCGAGTGAGCGAGCCTGGGTTGGAAGGGGGTTGGCTTAGCTAGCGAGTGAGCTGGGACCAAAGGAATCGACCTAGCGAGCGTGGGTCGGAAAGAAATCGACCTGGCGAGCGAGTGAGCTGAGGCCAAAGGAATCGACCTGGTGAGTGAGTGAGCCTGGGTCGCAAAGGGATTGGCCTAGCAAGCGAGGGAGCTGGGGCCAAAGGAATCGACCTAGCGAGCGATTGAGCCTGGGTTGGAAGGGATTGGCCTAGCAAGCGAGTGAGCCGAGGCCAAGGGAATCGACCTTGTGAGCGATTGAGCCTGGGTCGGAAAGGGATTGGCCTGGCGAGGAGTATACGACTAAGGAGCATCGGGCCGGCTGCCTCGGTAACAAGCCGGGCACCAAATCAGTGTACCGCGGCTAACCCTACAGTTTGGAATCAACCTCTGATTGAGCCGATACTTGGTAACCCTGCAGTGATGGACTCGGCTACGGCAGATCCGAACCTGATGAATCCACTTATAGCCCATCTCCAGAGACAGCTCGAAGAAGTGTAGCAAGAGACCAACACGCCAAAGCACAGAGATCTTGTTGATGAGTGGAAGGCCAAAGTTACTTCACCGTTCATTCCAGATATCACTTCGGCCCACATGGATCCGACCTTCAAGATGCCCCATCTAGATTTCTATGAAGGCACCACTGATCCTCTGGTGTAACTACAATCTTTTCACTAAACTATAGAGCTCCACGGTGCGTCAGACGGGTCATGTGTAAGGCCTTCTTCTCCCTTCTTAAAAGGATCAGCAAGCAGTTCGTAATCCAGACTAACTGTAAACTCAATTACCTCATTCCAGCAGCTTGGCAGTGAGTTTGTCGCCTACTTCGCCAATAACCAGCCTCACAAGAAGGGTACCGACGCTCTCATTGCCCTTAGGAAAGGAAAGAACGAGGCGCTGAGAAGCTAAGACCGTTGATTCAATGAAGAACTCTCTCAGATCAATGATGTCAACTAAGACCTCACTCTGTCTGCCACGAAGATGGGGGTCCACAACTGCGACTTCAAGCTCACTAAAGCCGCCCAAGACTCTGCGGGATCTTACGTCCTTAGCGGACAATTGATATATCGAGAAGGGGGGTTGAAACCACCTTGAATGTCGAGGAGCCTAACACACTAAGCATGAAAGAGACATTAGATTCGCTAGGAGATGATGAGACAATGGGAAAGGGCAGAAGATCAAATAGAGGCTTTGAGGAGGGTTCTTGCTTGGCAGACCGTGGCGCGAGTAGTCTCTGGGAGTAGGTTCATCCCCCTCTTGGTTGGCGATGGCTAGGTCTTTTGGTATAAATGACTTGCGATAGTCTAGCAAAGCGTTAGATCTTGTTGGGGATCTCTCTATCCATATATAAGTCTTATATGGCATGATATGATCGCCTAGCCGTAGCCATATCAGAAAGCTCAATATGCGGGATTTCTGTTGGATCAGATCTTTCACTACCGAAGAAACCTTCGCTCTCGATAAAGAGTTCGAGCTCGACAGATCCAAAGAGAAGCAGAAGGATGATTCCAGTACACCCCACTTAATAATTTATCTCTAACATTCTCCATGAGATTGCAGAGCATAGAATTCTCCAGTGACCGAAGAAATTGAAAAACACTGGCAAGAAGAAGGATACAAGCAAATATTGTCATTTCCACCTAGACTACGACCATGGCACTGATGAGTACAGGCATCAGAAACAAGAGATAGAAAGGTTGATCGAGAGAGGCCACCTCAGAAGATACTTCCGGGACCAGCCATCAGAGAATCGTCGATCCATAGCCGAGCAAGGGATGAAGAGCACCGACGACGTTCTCCAGATGTTCTCCTCGGCATTCAGAGGAACCTCGACGGTGAGAGACAATGTCCACACCAGCTGGCGAGATAGAGATAATTTCTGGAGGGCAGCGGCTTGTGGGCCGACCATGGCCAGGCGTAGACCTTACGCGAACCAAATTAACTCCATGCACGGTCTGGCCAAGAAGTCGAAGATCAATCCACCAAATACCAGCCAGGTAATCTCCTTCTCAGATGAAGATTAAAAAGATGTCTGCACTCCCCATGATGATGCAGCGGTGGTGACTCTTTCCATCGTAAATTTTAGCGTCAAAAGGATATTGATCGATAATGGAAGCTCAGTTAATGACCTCCATTGCGATGCATTTAAAAAGATGATGCTAGAGCCTGACAGGCTCATCCCCGTAGACTTGTCCCTCTACAGGTTTCTCCAGAGGTGCGGTAAGCGTGGAAGGGTCGATTAATCTCCCAGATACCTTTGAAGCCGAACCATTCTAGAAAACCATTCACTAGAATTTCTTAGTGGTTCACTGGTTTGGATACCCTCTGCTTACAATGCAATCATCGGAAGACCCGCCCTTAATGAGCTAAATGTTGTCGTCTCCACCAGCCGCTTGAAGATGAAATTCCCAACCGAGGTAAAGGGCGACCGGGAGACATCAAGAATTTGCTATGTCACGACCCTTAAGGGCACCAACAGGGTCAAGGAATCACACTCCATTGAAGCTCCAGACATCCAAGATGAAGCTCAGATTGTCAGAGGTGAGCCCGTACAGGAGCTCACCCAAGTCCCGCTGTTTTAAGGAGACGAAGAACGAACTGTCCAAATCAGATCTCTTCTTTCAGGTAAGCCCCGTACAGATCTGGTCAATTTCTTAAAAGCTAATGCAAATTTTTTCTCTTCATCAGCATTAGATATGCCAGGGGTCACCGCTGAAGTTACCGTCCACAAGTTTAGCGTAGACACAAGCTTCAAGCCAGTGAAGCAAAAGAAGTACATTTTTTCCTGGAGAGGCAAAAACACATAAAGGAGGACGGAGAGAAGCTACTCTAGGCCGGATCCCACTACCACAATCGAACCAAAGTGTTGCCAGAAGGTCCTTCTGCTTGCAGTAATGGAAGTGCAAATGTCCACAACAGGCAGAAATGGAAGTGCAAATGTCCACAAACATTTACTCCATCTGTCAATACGTGAATCCAGGTGTGTCGGTACTCAATGGGGAGAACTTATAGGAAGTGTAAATGAGTCTCAATTCGGACTGGGATCTCTGAAGAAATCTGGACTATTGTGCTAAGCTGGTGGTTATGGGAATTAATAAAACTGCCCGAAAATGAATTGAGATAAAGTGGCATTGCCAAATCCAAGCAACAGATCCAAATTGATCTCTCGAGCTGAAGTAAAATGGTCAAACAACCGATTAATAGCTCAGGCTTTGACAATGGCAGCAGATTTTCCCTTAGAGTTGCAAATTGTGTAGAGATTCTAGCAAAGAACACTGCTGACTCAGCTGGCCCACAAATTGAAAGCTCTCTGTTTCTTGTGAATACCAAGAACACTAATGATAAGTTGTCTGCGTGGTAATTCACACAACTGAATTGTAATGAATATCAGCATCGGAACCCACTACCACAATCGAACCAAAGTGTTGCTAGAAGGTTCTTCTGCTTGCAATGCTCACTGTTCCGGTTCACAACAGGCAGAACTGGAAGTGCAAATGTCCACAGATATTTACTCCCGATTTCAGTCCAGTTTTAAACTGAACTTAGATGGAATTAGGTTTTTTCTGCTTGTGGCTTTTGCTGGATGAATTAAGAAGATCCGAAACTGAGAATGCCACTGTAGCTGGTACTGTATTTACAATGGTCTCTGGTAGCACTTTAACCTGCTGGTTGTAGAGGATCTGCCACTGCTAGACTTCCTTTGGATACTCCGTAGATCAACTTGAGTGAAAGTCTCGAAGGATCGATCTCTATTTGGCGCTGTTGAGACAACTGACTGGATTTAATTGTCCATTATGCATCTAAACTCTAATCATCCGTGATCTAGCGTAATCACTCATGAAAAGTTAATTGAACTAATTCTCAGGTAGCATCAAAGCCACTGAAAAAGAGCTGACTGTGATGATATAGATGTAGGGACTGGCTTAGATCAGTCGATCAAATGATGGTAGTACTTGCTGTAATCCTTTCCAGGAGAGTTAGGTCCAATCAGAGAGCTGAGATTTGGAGATGAAAACCGACAAACAAGAGAAAGAGTAAGGGATCAGGAAGGTGAGGAACGACAACTTTCAGATTGGTAGTGATAGTGCTGATGGCAGGTCAGATAATGGAATTTGTAACAGGATCAGGAAAGAATTAGAATTATTTTCCTGTCCTGGCTCCAATACCAATTTTGATGCAGACTTGGAAGAGAAAAGCAAATAATCAGCGGACAATCTGTTAAGTACTGATCTGGGCTGTAACTCTGTAGATCAATTAGCTATGATTTGGCCGACACTTCGAATTTATTGCCGACTCACGTGTCCTGCCGTGTCCGACACGACACCCATGTTCACACGTGTCGACACTCCTTTGGACACTTTTACTTGTATTGCTGGAAGTGTTAGACTTAATGTGGGTGTGTGGACATGTTTTTGTACCATGTCAAGTGTGACATTGTGTTTTTTTATTGAATATTGTGTTTGCCTCATTTAAACAACTCGTATCCATGTCGAAACTGGACACACAAATCCATATCCAAAAATCATGATTACATATACTTTCTATTTTAGCCGTGTCCCCGTTTCTAAAGTTTGGGGGTTTGCCGTGTCCGACACTCCGTGTCAGTGTCGACACGTGACACCCGTGTCCGTGTCCACAAATCATAGTCAATTAGATATATGTATCTAGGTATAGAGACTATGATTTTGAAGGAATTCAGTAGGAATTGAGCCAAAAGATTAAGCACAATTGAAAGATTTACTTGTCATAGCAGACACTGTTCTAGCAACCAATCTGGAAACCTATGGTCATTATTTTGTTAATTCCAAACAGATTCTTGCAAAAACAGCTGAGTTCTAGTAGATATTACATGAACAACACGTCTTAGGAGATGTTTAGGTTCATCAAATTTAATGGCAAAGCAAGCGACTATTGGACATGGCAGAAACTTCATTATTTAGTGAACTTGATGTAAGATGAGAATGGACCTTGGCACAAACTCAACATATGATTTCACCAACTTAGGTCTAACTTGAATTGGACCTTTCCATGGCATTTGCAAAGAATTCAACAGCAGAAACAAAAGAAAAACATTGTTGGAAACTAAGAAATAGAGCTTAAGAACAAAGAATTCAAACTCAAAACAGAGACAAAGCTTTGGAATTGATCTTTTTATTGAAAATAAAAGGGATTGAATACAATCAAAGGATAAAATGAAAGGATTAGAAAGGACCTAGCATGGAGGATGCTTCTCATCACAACCATGGAAAATTAAACTTCTCTCCAAGAGCCACACGTTCAAGACTAGGTTTTCACATCACCAAACACTCCCCTGCAAGAGAGGTCTCTCCTCTATTTATAACCACCAATGGAAGATTCTAGCTTTCTTGGAAGTTAAGGTTCAAACTTCTTCTAACTAATTCTTGCTGAGATGGCGAGAATACCAGCCGATAACCAGCTGTCTTAATCCGATGTGGCAATTACAACCATGGTTTGAAATTTCGGTTTCGGTACCGATTTCGCACCCCACCGAAATCCGAAATTTCGGCGAAGTAAAAATTAAAAAGATTATTTAATTCATTTCGAAATAACATTTCTTTTTTCTTTTTTTTTAAATTACATTTTCTCGAAAATTTGGACCGAAATTTTGGACTGAAATTCCGAAATTTGAGAAAGTCTGAAATTCTGGATTTCGCCAAATTTCGGTTTCGGTCGGCCAAAATTTCGGAATTCGGCCGAAATTTAAAACCATAGTTACAACCAAGGTTTAAAATTTCGGTTTCAGACCTTGAATTTTCGAAATTTCGGTCGAAATCTGGTACCAAAAAAAAAAAACAATATTTTATTCATTATTAAATTTCGGTGGAATATTAAATTAATATTTAAAAAAACAGATTTTTGTGTCAAATTTCAGAAAAACCGAAATTTTGGCCGAAATTAATAAATGACCATTTCGGTTTGGTGTGGTTTCAGTGTCGGTCTCCACCGAAATCCGAAATTTCGGTCGAAATTTAAAACCATGGTTACAACAACCCACATGGGTAGTCACATGGACAGCCCACATGCAACAAACCCATTGCAACTCTTCTTTGGTCTCTTTGCTAGAATCACCTTCCACACACACAAGCCTTTGGTGACCCATACATACAGCCTCCCTCACCACACTGGCACATTCTACTTCATTGCCTTACACATGCACTACCACACACACACTCCCTACATCACTACTCAACTACATCACACACATTCATACCTCTTGTAAAGGGTTTTTACATGTTTTGTTACATTGAAATAAAGAAACAAGATGTCCTACTGGGTAAATGCCCAATGATCCCTCGGCTGAAAATCCGCTCTACATCACAACCCAAAAACTACAGCTCCATCTCTGTCAAACCAGCTCTACCAAATTCTACAAGTGCAGAGAGAGAGAGAGAGAGAGAGAGAGAGAGGATAAAAGTAGAGTGTCCGCGTGAAGGATGTTTTTTGGATCCGATTCTGGATAGAAATGGATAGAAATGGGAGGATAAGATATTTACCCAAGTCCAACATTAACCTGGGTTAATGAAATCCTTCCTCTTACGTGGGTTTTAAGTTACTCTAATTTTCAAGATTAAAACGTTAACGTGGGACAACTTCTGTCCTAAATAATTGCTCGACAAATGCTGAATAAGTGATTATTCGAGAATTAGTTTTGTCCAGAAAAACTTATCCTAAAATCAAGCAGGGAAAAACATTTATGCCCTTTTTGGATTGTAGGAATTTTCTGAAAAAGCTTGGAAAAGAAAAAATTTCTAGATTTTCTTGCTTTTTCCCGGTTTGGATTGCAGTAATTTTCCGGAAAAGAAATTTTTCCAGAATTTCCTGCTTTTTCATTGTTTGATGACATAGAAAAAACATAAGCTGAACCACAGCAATGCTAGTTTTATTTACAGGGACCTTCGATTTATAATGATACCCCTCTAAATAATTGTGCAAACGAAAATAATTTCCTAAGAAAAAATTCTCCACAAAATATGTTTTTCTTGCAATCCAAACAACACCTGAGTAAAGATACCATCAACAAACATGCCAGTGTTTTTGCATTCTAATGATGGATATGAAGCTTCTTAAGCATGGACACTGATGGGTTCAAAGCCATAGTCATACAGATGCATATAGTGACTACAAATCATTGTGGCATCTTGTGAATCAATGGAATTGGAGCATAGTTACCAAAATGTAAAATTAAGAACAAGATGATTGTGAAGCACCTTTCAAGATGTTTCGATGAAGGCGCATCAATTGAGTTTCAAATCTCTCACCCAACATGTTTCTGTAGTAATGGCGCAGCACCGGTTGCCGAACCAAATCTAAGCATACAAAATGGCAGGTTGGATACTCGTCATCCAAAACCAGGAGGCACATCTGGGTCCTCATCACTACCATCATCTTTCTGTTCATTATGCACAAGCGCAACGGCAAAGCCGGGCGGCTCACCATCACTCAGATGACCGACATCTGGAGGGTCACAGGGTTCCTTCTGTTCTTCATGGGACTGGTCATGGGATGAGACCTTGTCTTCTTCCCGACTGCCATCGGCTTGTGGACAATTGGAAAGAGAAAACCCAGATGGTTCATTAGGTTCGATAACACAAGTTGGATTTCTGTCACAAGGAGAGACTGTGAGGGAAACATTGGCTCCCATTTCAGAGAGTGGCTGGTTGGTGGGGAGGGGTAAATCATCCTGCACTTCCTTCCCTTTTGGGTTCAGAAACTTATTGTACACAGACTCTACTGTTTCTGTGATCTCATTTTTCATGCCATCGCCAGATCTGATTATATCCCATACCGCATCAGAAATCTGACTCATCACTTTACTCCTGCAGACAAATGGATATAAGCAATACTTTAAATTCGAGTGTACTAGCATGAATAAAAACACAATGCTCTCAATATATGATTTCTCTTGCGACACTCGAAGACAGAAAAACCAAGAAATCACACTTCTGAAATATTATCAACTCGAAAGTTCGCCTGTTATAGCTGAGGGTGAGTTTCAATGTCCATGGTATTGCAATTATATTTTGTTGTGCAATATTATCACAATATCATGGGCCTCCAAAGAGACCCTAAACAATCCATATAAATCATCCAAAGAAAACTTAAAACAATACATACAAATCAAAACTAGTGAAAAATACCCATTTGTGGCACAACTTCAACCCAGCCACAAATATTTGTCTCGGAAAGGGTGCATCTCGGATATTTTAATTTTTTTGTTAGTTTTTGGTTCATACCGGGAAAAACTGAAAAAAACATTTAAAATATATAAAAATATAAACTTTAAGAATAGGACATCAAATAATATCATGAATTTATCAGGATATTTTTGTGATATTTTTGGCGGTAAGAAAATAAAATACGAAGATATATTAATAATTTTTCAGAATCTTGAGAAAATCTCAAAATTTGCCGTTTTATACAAAAAATGCAAAATATCTCAATATTTTCGAAAATATCAGACATACTTGTGACTATGCTTCAACCTACCCAATCTCTTCATGAATGGCATCAGAAAGTTGTCTTGGTTTCAAGTTCTCAGCTCCTTGACGATTTAGTACTTCTGAGTGTTTCACCGCCGAAATGATGCTGTTACGCAAATCTTCCTGCAGTAGATAATAGCTCAGCAACAATCAGTCTTGAACTTAATACAAGATACTCCAATAATAAGACCTGCCGAACCAAGCAATGAAATAATAACAAAAAAAGAATTTTCATGACCAAGCCATCTGCAATAATAAGACCCTGACAACTATGCCAACATCACTGCATGGGCATTAAGAAATTTCTAACCTGTTATTTCCGATGTGTCAGCAATTTATATATGGGTGGGTTATCGGCCTTAATTGAGAGTTGAGACTATGGTGGGTGTTGAGGAACAGCAACCCAGTGTCTGCATAAATTGTTGTTTCTTGGCATCTCTAACAACCAAAAAGTATAATCTAATCTAACTACTATATATAAAGGCAAAATGATGGGTTAAGTTGTTCCAACCTTTGCCATTATTTCCGCTTGTGTCCCACTGTCATAATTCCAATTGTATCCCACATGTAAGGGCATTTGTGTCATTTACCGTTATTTCCGCTTGTGTCCCACCTTTTGATCAACACGTCAGCATTACTCTTTTACCATTAACCCTTTTGTTGATATCTAACATCTGTCTCTATGAGAAATTATTTGAGGATAAAATCGTAATCTACATACGAAAAGTACCGACACAGGGCACCTGTCTATGACAATTACGACAAAAAACTACCAAGAAGAGGTAAAGAAATATGACAATGACGAAAGAACTACTTTATATTACTCATGCAGGACACTTGCAAAATATTGATGGATTCCGGGCACCTGAAGAGGAACAACAATTATGGAAATCCCTATCGATTGGAGGGCTAGGATCAACCTACGGAAATGGTTTTACGGGCACAACCGATTGATGTAGTGTTCCATCACATGGACGGTTTAGATAAACCTATAACCCTCTATAGATCGGAGGGTTCGGATCAACCTATGGAAATTATTTTTGGGGCACAACCTTTGTAGGAAGTGGCCCATCCAAAAGAAATTTCCTTTCTTTTTATCTGGGATTTACACGTTAGCATTACTCTTTTACCATTAACCCCTTTGCTGATATCTAGCATCTATCTCTATGAGAAATTATTTCAGGGTAAAATCGTAATCTACATACAAAAAGTACCGACACAGGGTACGGGCCATACCGTACATTTTAATAGAGTGAGGAGTGCGATCATCAAAATACGGTGAGTAGTGCCATTATAAAATATGGTAGTGAGGACATTAGCACTATATATAATTTCATGCTGTCGTTGTTACTTGGATGTTCCCACGCAGGTCGGGTTCAACCCGAACCCAATTTGGGTTGGGTCGGGTTAAGCTTTTTCGCAAATCGGGTTGGGTTGGGAAAAATCAACCCCAATTGGAAATCGGGTTAGGTCGAGTTGGGCTGTTGGGCAACCCGACTCAACCCGAAACCAGAATTTGGGTTCCATCTGAAGAAGTTCTGAATATTTGTGTTTTTCTTTTTCAACATTGAAATAGTCTCCACAGTCCACAATGGACGGTTTGGATAATCCTATGGTGCGGGCCATACCGTAATTGAATAAAGTGAGGAGTGTGATCATCAAAATATAGTAGTGCAGATAATATTTCCCTTTGTTAATTGTTAGTCCCTGTTTGGTTTGGATTTTGAGAACCGATTGTGAGTTAAAAACTTATTATTGGTGACTCACTATTGGTTCTCAAAATCCAAAACAACCCGGCTTGAGTTGAGGTGGTCAACAATTGGTACCATATCAAATCGGGTCAGCCCGACCCAACCCAACCCGAATAGGGTCGGGTTGACACCCAAGTTGCACCCCTAATGATGACGAAAAAACTACTTTTCCTTATTCACTATGTGTGGGTCAAATTATAGAAATGTTGATATTACGAATGCAGGACACCTGTAAAAATATTGACGAATTTTGGTCACCTTAAGAGGAACAACAATCATGGAAACCTCTATAGATTGGAGGGCTAGGATCAGCCTATGGAAATGATTTTACGGGCACAACCTATTGATGTTGTGTTCCATCACATGGACGGTTTAGATCAACTTATGATGTGGTCTATACAATTTCAAATGGATAATTTAAATGGATAGCACGTGCATCGCACGTGCATTTTTACTAGTAAAATGAAAAGGCAAGATTTAATTTAAGGTTTTATGACCAACTGCCAATCAGCATTGATATATCCCATAGCACATTGTCATCTTGGTCAATTATCTAGCTTACATCTATATGGGTAGAGACTTTACAAAATGAATACAATGCACCTGTTAGATTTTATGCTCTGAAACTTATAAAATTAACTACACGGTGCCTTTGGTGCAAACCCGGAGGCTCGCGACTTCTACAGGAACTTTTAGGAGCTCAATGGAACCAACTTTTCACAATTCGCATAGTCATATCCACACCCCAAAATAAATGAACAAGTAATAAGTGATTTAAGAACAACATAAAGAATCATAAAACTAACTGGAAAGGGAAACCATTAATGAGAAATGTTCTATACTAAGCATGAATGCATTTAACAACCTAAATAACATAAAAATATGGAGATGTGAGGCTCAAATAATCATCTTTATTCACTGATTTATTGCTGTCCACGGGATAAAATAAAGATCTAGGGCCCCAAAGATTACTAAAAGGTGGTAAAAGGCTTAAAAAGGCTAGGGTAATCTACTAGTAAGGTTCCTAAGAGTTTCAAAGTAGCAAAAAGGCCAAGAAAAGGGCTGAAAATATGGAAAAATCTCACCGATAAACACAGCGGTCCGTTCACTTTAAATCTTGCTAGCAAAGCGGCCAAGAGAATGGGGTAGAAGCCCGTTTAGCGTTCGAAAACTCCGGAAAGCAGTGCTCCCACAAATAAATTTAAAAATATGGTTGAAGAAAGAAAATAAGAGAAGGAAATCAAGAAGAGAAGAAGATAACGAGATAAGAGTCAAGAAAGTGTGTGAAATAGAAATAGAGAGATCAAGAGGTTAGAGAAAGAGAGAGTGCAAGAGGGAGAGAAGAGAGAGACTTGGAGTGACAAAGAGAAAGGGTGCGAGAGAGAGTGAGAGGGAGAGAGGGAGTTAGGGGTGAGAAAAGAGAAACGAGAGAGGTAGAAGAGAGAGGGTGCGAGAAAGAGAGTGAGAATAGAGAGGCCCGCGGGGGAGAGATATGAGAGAAGGGGCGAGAAAAGAGAAAGATAGGAGGGAAGTGAGAGACAGATGGAGAAAGAGCGAGAAGAACAAGGGGAGGAAAGAGGGAGAACTCAACTTGTAGAAGGGAGGAAGGAGAGAGATAGTGACGCACTAGGGCGGGTTGGAGAAGGGAGGCTGTCGGCTCCTCTTTTTCTTTTCTTTCACAATGTTTCAAAACTAGGGTTTTTCTCCCCATAGCTCTTATTTATATGCTTTTGGTGGACCCTCTTTGCTAGCTCTTATATCTAAGTGAAAAGACTGCCTCGCCTTAAAACAAAGAAACACAGGTAAACTCACAAGGGGATAATAGGAAAAATCAGCTAAAAAAATTAAATAAGGATAAAGTGGTGTGCAATGGTGGGCCCTAGCTGATGTGGACATCTCCCACTTCTAGGCTAATCCAATAATGTCAAAAAAGTCCAAAGAAACTAAAACAAATAAGTGCGAACATAATAAAATGGTGATCCAACAGTCGGGTCACACCAGTTCTCCCCGAGTGGGAAGAACTCAACAGAACTTGCGATCAGCTAGAAACGGCCCCACCATCGAACAAGGTATCATCGATGTGATCCGTGGTGTGTATCCGTCGTCCATATGTCTACAGTGTCCTCGATCTGATCCTCTAAAGAAGTAGTCGCCCAAAATGGTAATGTACGCGTGTCGCCTGGCTCATGCTCTGGTGGGTCTACTCCGCCTAGTAATCGCTCTCGCCGTAAATATGCTATCGTCCAACAGCCCATACTGAAAGCCTGCTCTCTGTGACGCTGATCTGCGGCTGTTTCACCTGTCTCGCTGCTCGCATGAAACCAAGGTTTCAAATTTCGGTTTCGGAATGCATTTTGGTCCTCACCGAAACTAAAATTTCGGCTGAATTATGACGAAATCTATTCAGCGCCTATTTTTTCTCAAAATTTATTTCGACAGAAATTTCGGGATATTATTAAGAAATTATAAAAAAATCCAGATTTTTGGGTGAAATCCCTTAAATTTCGAACAAAATTTCGAGATAAACGAAATTTCAAAATTTCGGCAAAAATAAAATACAGTTTCGGGTATGATTGATTTCGGTTTCGTTATCGACCGAAACCCGAAATTTCGAATTTCGGTCGAAATTTAAAACCTTGCACGAAACCGCTCCAACAACTCTTAGTATACCTCTTTCATGTGATCCACATGAACAAGATCCTCGACTTCAGCACTGCTACACTCGGTGCAAGGTATGTGGTATGGCCCAGTAAGTGGGGAATGGCAAATCCAAGGATGGCTTCAAAGGGTAATGGGGATCTACCAATGGTACTACCAAAGGAACTGTGATATACGAGTCCTGCTTGAGGTAGAAACATGTTCCATTGATGGTGTAACTTGCTAGTTAAAAATTTAGGTAAATCCCATACGCTGCAACTAACCATTTCTGTTGGTCCATTTGTATGGGGATGGAAAACACTACTGACATGAAACCTATCAACAAGGATAACGATGAACTCATAACTCCTAACAGTCTCGATGATAGAGGAACCTATGACTGAATTTGCTTCCTTATGAGCGCACTCGAACGGAGAAGAATGAGTGAGGAATAGTGCCAATGACTTACTTTTGGGTAAAGCACCCTCTTTGATTGGAACACTTGCCGTTGGTACATCCCTAGACGGCTTCAGAGGGTCCTTCACAGGACTTAGCATGATACGAGTGCCGTCTTTCATGAAGGAGTACGTATTTCGCTCCCCTTCATGCGTGGTCTTTCGGTCATACTGCCAGGGACGCCCTAGCAAGATATGACACACCTCTAAAGGAGCTACATCGCACCAAATTGCGTCTTTGTAAACATTTCCAATGGAAAAGTTCTCAAAACTTCTGGATGTGACAGGAACTTCAACTCCTCCATTAAACCATGCAATGTTGTATGGTCGAAGAAGCTTTTCCGTCTTCAATTTCAATCGATCGATCATCAACTGGGAGACAAGATTCTCCGTACTTCCACTAACAACTATGATGTTGCAAAGCTTTCCTCCTGAAGTGCACGTGGTGTGGAAAATGTTGCTTCGCAACCATCGTCTGAAAGGAGATGGAACTCTGAATCTGATACCTCAGCCCGCAGATTATATTGAGTAGTGGCCATCTCATCATCCTCTACAAGACTGTTGCGAGCCGTCAAAAGGTGGAATTCCTCCGTGTATTCCTCACGGATCTTCGTGTATTCCTCATCGTTTTCTACACTATATCCATTAGGTGATCCCTTTCCCTTGATCCCTAGTGCTTTTGGCTGTGCACCTGTTTTGTTCACAAATTAGCTCTGGACTTGACAAACTGGATCCTCGAGCTGAGAAATGTATCTTTTTGGGTTACTCTTGTACTCAAAAAAAGATACATGTGTTATAGTCCTCGACTGCGGAAAACCTTCGTTTTTGCAGATGTCACTTTCTTTGAGGATACTCCCTATTCTTTTGATCATCCTACAGCTCTAGTTGAGATGCCCAATCTTCTACTTCCGCTACTGTTTAGTCCTCAGGAGACTGCTCGGGAAACTACTCCAATGACGACTCCTACATAGACTACAGTAGGGCTTACTACCACTGAGCCGAACGTCTACACACGTGGATCACGTCATGGTGTTCTTCCCAGTGCTAGGCCATCATCTCCGCCCACATATCTTCTTCCTCAATAGGATGATTCTCCATTAGGTACTTCTCCTACTATATTTGATTCTCCTATCGCTTCTCACACTCGCTCACACTCTAGCACTACTGCGCATCTTATTTTACAATTTGTTCATATGACCATCTTTCACTATCGTTTCACTCATTTGTCTCTAGTGTGTCTACTCTTTCTGCGTCTAAGACAGTTTCAGAGGCTCTTGCTCATCCTGGTTGGCGGGCTGTCATGGAGGCAGAGATGGTGGCTCTCCATTATAATAAAACGTGTCAACTTGTTCCTCTTCCCCGTGGAGTACAGCCTGTTGGGTGCAAATGGGTCTTTACTATTAATTACCATCCTGATGGGACCGTTAAACCTCTCAAAGTATGCCTTGTGGCCAAAAGGTTACACTTAGACAACCAACAATCAAATGAATGGTTTAGATCATCCAAAAACTGTGGGCCCCACGATGTTTTTGGTCGACGGAATCGGTCGACCATATATATATATATATATAGAGAGAGAGAGAGAGAGAGGAATGCTAGGGTCAAGCGGTTAAAGAGCCGCTTGAACCTACTGGGGTTGCTATTGGATAAAAATCCTCCATGTCTGCATTCATTGATATCCAAAATCCATCTATTAACTACGGTGAGAAGAGATTCCCTAATTAGTCGGTCGCATTACTTTTTCTCTTTGTTTGGTTTCTCTCTTTAATGAGTTACCATATTTAACGCTACTAATCGCATTTTTTTCATTTCCACTACTTTTTATCTTTAATGGCGCTAGCCTGGCATTGTTTTAGTGCACGCAAAACCAATTAAAGATACTAAGAACGAAAACTGAAAACTACAGTGCGAGCGAAGAATACGAATGAGAGGAATAGATTGAAGAATCTAGAGGATGACGGAGGAGAAGAAAGAAATCTAGAAGATGGAGGAAAAGAAACAAAATATGCAGGTAAAAGATATGAATCCAAGGAATTCCATGGGTAAAATTTCGCTCCCAAGGGAACTAAGACAACCATCAAAATTGTGGCTGTCAAATGGGCAGTGGGAAAACAATGAAGCAATGGTCTGGATTGACAGTGAAGTTGATTTCTGATTTTGTGATAAGAAATTATATGGTGCCTGCTCGGGCATGCACATGCCGCAACACCCCCACAAAAAAACAAAAAAACAGTGGAGCCCACATTTTTGGGTGATCCAAACCTTTCATTTGTTGGACCCTGATGTAGATAGGGTGGGCCCAGAAAGTCTTCTTGATTGGATAATCCTAGTCCTCCGATCTGTTGAAATTTTTATATTGTGCCGTCCATTTTAAACTTCCTCAAATCAAAGGGTTAGGAACATCCTATGGAGAAGGTTTTCTTTCTCGGCCCACCCTATCTACATCAGGCCCGACAAATGAACGGTTTGGATCACCCAAAAAAAGTGGGCACCGCTGTTTTTTAAGGTGAGAGAGAGATGTGTTTTTTGTAGTTGACTAAAATAGCAGGTAACCCACTGATATTTTAAAGATCCTGAATTGGTGATGGGTGTAATTTTGATGGTTGTTATAAGGGTAGTTTTGGTAAATTAAGGAAAGAAGCATCAAATGGGTGTGTAATTTTGATGGTTGTTATAAGGTTATTTTTTGGTAAATTAAGGAAGGAAAAGCATCAAAATATCACTGGTCGCACCAAGAAAAGCATTGAAACGAAGAAAACGCAATTAATAGCGTTAAAAAGTAATTCATTAAGGAGGGAAACAAACAAAAAAAGGAGTGCAACCAACTAAATCGGGATTCTTAGTTAATAGAAGGATTTTGGATATCGAATGCCAACATGGAGGATTTTTATCTAATAGCAACCCCAGTAGGTTCAAGCGGCTCTGTGTGTGTGTGTGTGTGTGTGTGTGTGTGTGTGTGGGGTGGGGGGGGGGGAATGGTTTGTGAGTAGCTGCTCAGATAAGCTTATCTGAGCAGACCTTACAAACAATTGTGGGGGGGGGGGGGGGGGGCACATTGTTTGGATGATCCAAAGCATTCATTTGATAGGCCCTCATATAGGTAGGGTGTGCCCAAAAAATCAGCTCCATAGGATCATCGCAACCCTACAATTTGTGAAGTTAAAAATGGACGTGTATAAACCTTCACAAATTTGTCCATATTTTGCCTCCACAGTTTGAAGGGTTAGGATGATCCCATGGAGCTGATTTTTTGGGCACACCCTATCTATATGAGGGCCTATCAAAGGAATGCTTTAGATCATCCAAACAATGTGGCCCCCATTGTTTGTGAGCTCTGCCCAGATAAGCTTATCTGAGCAGCTGCTCACAAATCATTTCCTCTCTCTCTCTCTCTCTCTCTCTCTCTCTACATACATATATATATATATATATATATATATATATATATATATATATTTGTGTGTGTGTGTGAAGGAATCTTACAATTTAAGGTTCGATACGATTCGACGCCAATTGCGACTTATGATTCGATTTCTATTTTCAAAGCATTACTTGGAAGCACCCAACTCAACTCAACTCAAAGCCTTTGTCCAAAACTAGTTGGGGCCGGCTAATGAATCCTTTAGAAAATTTACATGAAGAAGGTGAAAGGATCTACCCGGCTCAAATTGACTAAGTCTAATCCTGACACTAGTTGGGTTCATCTACATAATCATGTTCTTCCATTCTCTCCTATCGAAGGTCATGTTCCTAACCATCAAGTCTTTCCTCACTGTTTCAACCCAAGTTGTTTTCGGTCTGCCCCTACCTCTTTTTACTCCATCAACCTGGCACGAGTCACTTCTTCTCACTGGAGCATCTAAAGGCCTATGTTGGATAGGCTCAAACCATCTTAAGCGGTGTTCTTTCATCTTATCCTCAATTGGTGCCACCCCCACCTTTTAACAGATGTCTTCATTTTTAATTTTATTTAACCTTATGTGGCCGTACATCTATCTAAGCATCCACATCTCCGCTACACTCATCTTATGCACATGCTGCTTCTTGATGGCCCAACATTCTGAGTCATACAACATGGTTGGCCTCATAACTGTCTTATAAAACTTTCCCTTCAACTTGGTAGGTATTTTATGGTCACACAGAACTCCTGAAGCATGCTTCCACTTCAATCAACCTGCTCTTATTTTGTGGTTAACATCCTCTTCAATCTCTCCTTCCTTAGTTAGGATTGAACCAAGATAGAGAAAGATATCCCGCTTAGGTACCTCCTGTCCAGTCATATTTACTACATCGTCGCCGTACCTTCTTACATTACTAAAGTTACACTCCATATACTGTCTTTTTTTTATATTGGTATCCATGTACTTTGTCTTAGTCCTGCTTAGTCTAAAACCTTTGGATTCCAAAGTGGTTTTCCATAACTCTAACTTAGCATTAACTCCTACTTTAGTTTCGTCAATTAATATTGTCATCTGCAAATAACATACACCACGGCACCTCATCCTGGATACCCTCAATAAGTTCATCTATAACCAGCGTAAAAAGATAAGGGCTTAGAGCCAATCCTTGGTGAAACTCACTAGACGTGCCGTTTGTAGTTCTGACACTAGTCACTGCTCCATCGTACATATCCTTAATCATATCAACATATTTAGTAGGCACTTTTTTCCTTTCAAGGACTGACCACATAACATTCCTGAGAACCCTATGATATGCTTTCTCCAAATCAATGAAAAGCATATTAAGGTCCTTTTTATTTTCTCTAAATCTCTCCATTAACCTCATAATCAAGAAGATAGCTTCCATAGTTGATCGTCCGGGCATGAAGCCAAACTGATTCTTTGGCACCTTAGAATTCTAAGGTAGATATAACAGTCCAAACCCTGAAGTTTCTATGTCTTTCTTATTGTTAATGCAACCTCTCGGTAATGTTCTTGAAATTTTGATTAGATCTAGGCTGTTAGATTTATTCGACAATTCCTAGGTGTTTCCAAGCTTCTAAGAGTTATTAGTAACTAACCACAACCAGTCCACATTGAGCCATATTTCAAATCCTACAAAACTCAACCCATTTTTCCCAAAACATTACCTACGACCATTTGATTACCCTGGATTCAGATCCTAGAATTTTCGATTTAAAATACCTCCCATATCATCCTAAATCAGGGCCCACATACCATGAATAAAAGCACACTAATTTAGGACACAATCTTTCCGAGAACAAGCCTAAGCCAACGCCTAACACTTTAGCAAAAATTTCAAACAGAACCCCTACCAAACTTATCAGCAAGAAACCCAACAAAGCCTCTGCGCCATCTTTTTTGGAAACGAAGAATTAAGAAAGGTCACCACACTCTTATCCAGTTACTTCCAGTAACAAAACTCCGCAAAAATAGGGGGAGACCATTGTTGTTTGTTTTGGAAATAAAAGGGTATGAGATATTTACCACTCTCAGCAAGTGGTTGGAATCAAAGTTATGAAATAGACCCCCACACTCATTACAAGTGGTGTAAGGTGCCTCAAATGCAAGGATCAGAGGTCTTACACCTCAAATGCAAGGATCAGAGGTTGAATAATCTGATCTAAGAGATTGGAGAACAAAACATCAACGAATATAGAAGGATATAAAAAAAGGTGTTCATCTGCTCTGTATGTGGCCAATGTTGAGGATAAACTCTGTCACGATTCTAATTAACTTGTCAATAATCCCACCTTTACAATTATTAACCCCCTTATAAACAAGCCCTAATGACACTAACAGCCATCGACCACACATATTATCTAAAGTGAGAAGAAAATAAAATATTCAAATTCTAAGCAACAAATTTAAACACAAATTAACTGAATATGATAAGTTTCTGGGCTGAAATTCGGAAATAGACTCTAATCCAACTGAAAATACATACTCTCTCCTCGTAAAATAAAGCAAGAAGGGTATTTTGAAGGACAGAAGGAGCATCCATTCGTTATTTAATAACTTTGTTGTGTTCTTAAATCTATAAGAAGGATTTGGGAGATTGCAAGTACTTCTTGCGAACTTAAAAATTACACAAAAAAGGAGATAATAGGGAGAGAAAAATCATTGCAAAAACTTTCGCAAAATTATTTTTTTTGCCAGCTGAACCAGATTTTTTTGTTAGGTTTTATAATAGTATCTAACCTCGCACAGAAGTTGGAAAGCGGCTAGATCACCCACGTATTGGTAATTTGATGTGGTTATTGAGTATGACAAAGACCGGGTATGAGTTGCATTAAGAATTGGCAGTAAATACAATGTATTTCAATATTTCCCCAGCAACAATAATGTCAAATATGTATACTTTTTTAAAAAAATATCACAAATTTGACTTTCTATTCAGCTAGTACGACCACCCGAAATTCTAAACTATTGTTGGGTCTACAATTTAAAAGCTGGAAGGTCTTCAGCTGAAACCTTGAGAAAGGAAGAGGGGTGACGAAAAGGTATTTTCAAAAAAGAAAAGAAAAAAGAAGTATATATCTGACTGTCATCTGGATGTATTGTTTATATCATATTAATTTGAATATAAGTTTGTGTGTAGCCTGGATGTATTTCTTATAGCATACTCATTCAAATACATGAGTTATTTACTTCAATTTTTTTGAGGTATCCGAGTACCATAACTCTTGTTGGAATATGTAACTTGCCTAAGGGCATTTAGGACTTTGTACATCCCTTTATGTTTTAGTATAAAGATATGAGTCAGGGGGAGATAACCCTAACTCATTTTATTTTCTCTGTCTAAACTTTCGCCTAACATGGTATCAGAGCCTTAGGGTTTTCTGATCCCTAGGGTTCTCTATCGGCCTTCATCTTCTCCGCCACCCCCCACCCCCCTCGCTGCGAAACCCAACTCTGGGCCAAGTTTCATCCGAGGCACACCGGCACGCTGTTTTTTTTCCCTCCTGAGAAGGAGTCGTTCCCTCCGAGCCACGTTTCTCCTCCCCCGCGCATAGTTCCTGGTCCTGTACCCCCGTGCAGCAACCCCCAAAACATTTTCCACACAGGGTGAAAATTATTTTCCAAGAACGAGGACTTGCACCCCCCAAAATTTTCCAGGAAAATATTTTCTGACCCCCCCCCCCCCCCCCCCCCAAAATCACTTTCCTTGAAATAAGTTTCCAGGCTGTGTTTCGCCTCGCACAGCCCCCAATTCCTAGGTTTGCTGGTAAGCCTCACACCCCAAGTTTTTCAACCCCCATCATTTTTCCTCCTCTTCCTTTCATCCCTTGGTAAACCCTACCACTCTTTTCTCCTTGTTATTATGTGTTAGATTTTCATCTCTTACTCTTACCCTACTTTGATTCTAGTTTGTCTTTGCGGCTCCCCTCTGTGCCTTATGGCTTCCCTCTTGTCAAGCTTTGTCGATGCCCGTCATTCTTGGAGCCGCGTCTAGCTTTCTTGGCGTATCCTAGTTTGCCCACCTATTTTGTTATCTCCTGTTATTCGTCTTGGTTTGGATTATCTGTTTCTTTCTTGCTTGTTGTTATGGAGGAGGTGCTTGACAATCCTTCCACAGGAGTGGCTCCTGGTGTTCGTCCGACACCCTCTTTGGCGTCTTCTTCGTCATCATCTCTCTCTGTGGATGGATCATTCCACTGTTAAGTTGGATGGGGCAAACTACGTTACTTGGAAAGCAGCCGTCGAGAAGTATCTTATTGCCCGTGGGAAAGCCCACGTCATTCGTCGTGATCCTCTTCCTACGACGGATCCCACCTTTGATCGATGGGAACAGGAGGATGCTCTTGTTTGTACCCTTCTGTCGCAGAGTATGGCCCCTCACGTCTTTGGGCCCCTGATGCTTCTGCCTACTGCGAAACGGATCTGGGATCAGGTTACTCTTCTTTACTCTGGCGTGGCAAACATTAGTCGGATCTGCTCTACCTATTCTGAGTGGGTGTGTTTCCGCCGTGATGATCTTCCTCTTGCCACTCATTACAGCCAATTCGTTGGCCTCTGTCAGCAGCTTGATGTTTACATGCCGCTTACCACGGATCTCACAGAGGCTGCCCGTCAGAGGGATCAGATCCGTGTTGTGCAGTACCTTGAGAGTTTGGGTCCAGAGTACATGCATCTTCGTTAGCAGATTATCGGTTCTGGTGCTATTCCTTCCCTTACTGAGGTTTACTCCCGCGTCCAGCAGTGCTCCCTGGTGATCCAATGATATCTGTTTCTATTGATGGTTCTGCTCTCGCGACCTATGATGGCAGTACTCGCCCGCCTCGTGGTGGAGCCTCCTCTGGTCGTGGTCGTGGCCGTGGTCGTGCCGGCCGTGGTGGTGGTCGTTCTGGTGGTGGACGTGGCCGTTCTTTTTGCACTCACTGTCAGCGCGAGGGATATTATATTGACCATTGCTATACCCTGCATCCCGAGCTTCGTCAGGCACGCTCGGCTCACATGGGTGCTACTACTGCTTCGGCTTCAGATTGCGCTCCCTCTGCTTTTGTTCCTCCACCAGCTGATTCCACCTATACATTATCCCGTGCCGATTATGAGGAGTTCCAGCGCCTGCGGCTCAGTTCTCGTCTTCCCTCTGCAGGTTTCGCCCAGCCAGGTAGTTCACCCACTACCCTTCTATCTAGCTCAGGGTCATGGATCATTGACTCTGGCGCATCCAATCACCTGACTGGTAACTCTTCTCAGCTTCATTCTTTTGGCTCTTTCTCGTCTCCCTCTCAGTCTATCACCCTTGCTGATGGGTCTACTACACCTATCACTGGTGTTGGTCATATCTCCCCTCATCCTGCTCTTACCTTATCTTCTGTTTTATGTGTACCAAAATCACCATTTAGTTTACTTTCAGTTAGCCAAATTACTAAATCTCTTCACTGTTCTGTCTCATTTTTCCCATCTTACTGTTTATTCCAGGATCTCTCGACTGGGAAGACGATTAGAACGGGTCGTAAGGTAGATGGACTCTATCGTCTTGATTGCCGGCCGCCTACTGTCTTACATAGCTCTGTGGATACATTTCAGTGGCATTGTCGCCTGGGGCATCCTTCACTTCAGCGGCTGCAGCAGACTTCTCTGGTTCCCGGACCTTTTTCTAGTTTTCAGTGCGAGTCCTGTGAACTCGGGAAACACCGTCGTGTGTCGTTTCCGTCCCGGATGATTAGTCGAGTGTCTAGTCCAATTGAATTAGTCCATTCTGATGTATGGGGACCCTCTAGGGTCGCGTCTACTACTGGCTTTCGGTATTTTATTGTGTTTATTGATGACTTCTCACGCATGACCTGGTTATATTTACTGAAGAGTCGATCCGACGTGTTCTTTGCCTTTCGCACATTTCATTCTGAAATTAAGAATCAATATAATTGCAATATTAAATGTCTTCGTACTGACAATGCTATAGAATATTTTTCTGATACTAATGGCTTTCAATCCTATCTCTCCCAACATGGGATTTTACATCAGTCTTCATGTGCGTACACCTCTCAACAGAATGGTGTTGCTGAGAGGAAACTTCGTTGTTTGCTTGAAGTAGGTCGCACTCTTCTTTTTCAGATGAGTGTTCCTAAGGCATACTGGAGTGATGCCCTTCTCACGGCGTGTTTCTTAGCAAATCGCCTTCCTTCCTCTGTCTTAGAGGGTGCCTCTTCTTTCGTGATTTTATCTCCTAGTAAGGAACAGTTTCCTCTGACACCTCGTGTATTTGGATGCGTTTGTTTTGTTCATCACCTTGGACCTGGCCGTGACAAACTCGATCCCCGGTCTGAGCGTTGTGTCTTTCTGGGGTATTCCCGTACGCAGAAAGGCTATCGTTGCTATAGCCCTCGTCTGCGTCGCTGGTTTGTCTTAGCCGATGTTACGTTCTTTGAGTCTGAGGCATTCTTCCAACATGACGCGGCATCTTTCACCCCTTCTCTCGAGTCCGAGGTCTTGCTTCCCTTACCAGATCTACCTGCTTCTCTTCCGTCATCTCCTATTTCCGTGCGGCCAGCTTTTGCAGCTTCTACTTCTTCTGCCACGTTGGAGAAGCCAGCTCCACCTAAAATTACACAGCAGTATCAGCGGCGCCAAGTTATAGATAGGTCTCTTCTACCTCCTCTCGCACAATCATCTTCTGAGCCGATGATCCCTCTCTCCCACTCTCAGGTATCTTCTCTTCCGCCTTCCTCTGTTGTTTCTGATTCTCCTATTGCATCTCGTACGAGATCCCGTTCCACTGCCCATCCTATTTCGAATTTTGTTTCTTATGATAAGCTCACCAGTACCTTCCAGAGCTTTGTTTCATCCTTGTCTTCTATGTCTTTACCACAGTCAGTGGCTGAGGCTCTTGACCATCCTGGCTGGCATGATGCTATGAACCTAGAAATGGGCGCTCTTCATAGTAATGATACATGGGATCTGGTTTCTCTACCCCCTGGTGCCCGTCCTGTTGGTTGTCGGTGGGTTTTCTCCATCAAATACCTCCCTGATCGTACTGTCGAGCGCTTAAAAGCACGGTTAGTCGCGAAAGGATACACTCAGACTTTTGGTGTTGACTACACTGAGACCTTCAATCCCGTTGCGAAAATTCCCTCTGTCTGTGTGCTCCTGTCTCTAGCTGTTAATCATAGCTGGCCCCTTCATCAGCTGGATGTGAAGAATGCCTTCCTCCATGGCGACCTGACTAAGGAGGTGTATATGGAGCAACCACCAGGGTTTGTTGCTCAGGGGGAGACTTCCTCCTACGTGTGTCGCCTACGCAAGTCACTCTATGGCCTCAAACAATCTCCGCGTGCGTGGTTTAGGAGATTCAGTGAGGCAGTCATGCGCTTTGGCATGAAACAATGCGCAGTGGATCACTCAGTCTTCAGTTATCACTCTTCAGCTGGGTGTATTTTGTTGATAGTTTATGTGGATGACATAATCATCACAGGGAGCAATTCACAAGGTATACAACGTTTGAAAACCTAACGTACACATAGCACATAACAAACACATGTCAACTATTTATAGATATCTTCTTGTGCTATTGAAATAAGCAAGCAATGGACCATGAATTGTACAGCAACATCGCTTTTTCTATAAATAAATAGGATTTTATGAAATAAGGCAACAAAAATACAATATGTGCAACTGAAAGAGCGTGACAAGGTCATGTGATCAAAATAAAAGGGTTAAATCACTGTAACGTGCTAAAGAGTTCAAAAATTTACCTGAAAATGCTAGTTGTTTTAAAAACCCGTATAAGTGTTATTTTTGCAGAAAAATAGAATTCAAGGATGAAAATGCCCTTAGCTTCGAGTAACTCATTTTTTACTTCCAGTTTTGACTTCTAGTACCTATTTTGGCTTCGAGTAATTTTTTTTTAGCTTTGAATAACTCATTTTTAGCTTCAAGTAACTCATTTTTAGCTTCGACTAACCTATTTTTCGCTTCGGCTAATCATTTTTTGCTTCAACTTTTTTGGCTTTGAGCAACTTATTTTGGATTCGAATAAAATATTTTTGGCTTCGACTAAGCATTTTTTACTTCAACTAACATATTTTTGGCTTCGACTAACTTTTTTTGCTTCGAGTAACCTTTTTTACTTCGACTGACCTATTTTTGGATTTGCCTAAGGATTTATTACTTCGACTAACATATTTTTTGCTTCGACTAAGCATTTTTGGCTTGGGCTAACCTATTTTGGCTCCGACTAAGCATTTTTTTAGCTTCGACTAACTTTTTTTAGCTTCAAGTAATCTATTTTGGCTTTGAGTAACTCATTTTTGACTTCGACTAACATATTTTTGGCTTCGATTAAACTTTTTTTTGGCTTCGAGTAACTCATTTTTTGCTTCGAGTAACTCATTTTTAGCTTCGAGTACCTATTTTGGCTTCAACTAAGCATTTTTGGCTTCGACTGAGCACTTTTGGCTTTGACTGAGCACTTTGGCTTTGACTAACCTATTTTTGGCTTTGATTAAGTATTTTTTTGCTTAGAATAATCTATTATCCCTTTGACTAAGCAATTTTGGCTTTGACTATTCTATTTTATCTTTGGCTAAAGCTGTTGGTCGGAGTAAAAAATGCTTAGTCGAAGCCAAAAACTACTTATTCGAAGCCAAAATTGCTTATTCGAAGCCAAAATAGGTTACTCGAAGCCAAAATAGGTTAGTCGAAGCCAAAATTGCATAGTCGTAGCCAAAATTCTGTGTTGCATGAATTCTTTGCCCCCTATGCCGAATCCGTATCGACACGTCTCCACACGCGAATCGGACATGGATTCACGTGGGACACACCCGGATTCTTGGCGTAGCCGTGTCTTGCACGAATCCTGTTTTTTCGGGCGAATCCGGTTCACCATTGTCTCTTTTAAAATGTGAATCCTGTATATTTTCCCTTTAAACATGTTTCCTTCTTAACTTTTTTTTATATGAAAGCCCAACCCATACTCTTTTAAAAAAACCCTAGCGCCTCGACCCCTGAACATCGATCCCACTTCCTTCCTTCTTCTTCGTCTCTCTTTTAATAATAACTCTAACGCCTCAACCCTTCATCCTCAATTTTTTCATAAATACATATACATACATACATACATACATACATACATACATATATATATATATATATATATATATATATTTAAAATTTTAATTTTAAATTTTTAATATTTTATTTTATTTAAAAATTACCGAATCTGAATCCTACTATTTGGGGTTTGCCGAATCCGACACCTCGACTCTGTGTTGGATTCAGACAAAGATGTTTATTTGAAGCCAAAGATGCTTATTCAAAGCCTAAACTAGCTTAGTCGAAGCCAAAATTGCTTAGTCAAGGCCAAAGTAGGCTAGTCAAAGCTAAAAATAGCTTAGTTGAAGCCAAAAATCAAATGCTTAGTCGAAGCCAAAAATAGGTTTGTCAAACCCAAGATTGCTTAGTCGAAGCCAAAAATAGGTTATTCGAAGAAAAAAAAAGCTTAATTGAAGCCAAAAATATGTGAGTCGAAGTAAAAAAATGCTTAGTCGAAGCCAAAAATAGTTTACTCGAATCCAAATAGGTTACTCGAAGCCAAAAAAAAGTTATTCAAAGCCAAAATAGGTTGTGAAAGCCAAAAATGAGTTACTCGAAGCCAAAATTGAGTTACTCACAAAAAAAAGTTAGTCGAAGCCAATAATAGGTTAGTTGAAGTAAAAAGTGCTTAATCAAAGAGAAAAACAGTTTACTCGAATCCAAAATAGGTTATTTGAAGCAGGAAGAAAAGAAAAAAAAAAGTCAGTCGAAGCCAAAAATGAGTTACTCGAAGCCAAAACAGGTACTCGTGATTTACCCAAATAAAAACTCCAATTAACTAAGGCCATCTTCGCTTTGGATTATGAAAACTAATAGTGCGTCCCAAAACTACAAAATAATTGAGTAGTGAGTACAATCATCAGTTTTGGAACACATAATCGATTCTCATAATCCCAAAACATAAAAACAAAAAAAGGGCCTAGGGCTCCTAATCTCTTCCAAAGGACCCAAATCTCCTCCAAAGAATTCTCAACAAATGGGTGAATTTTGAAGTTTACACTTGCAATTTGGGCCTTTTTATAGGTCTCAGTTCATACTCCAAAATGCTTCAAACTACAATTTGGCTGCACATCCAAATGGAACCTACAGAAGTCAATTGCAACGTGGGTGCATCGATACAGCACGAAGCTAGGTAGATACTCAAATGCATTGGAGTATCTACCTAGCTTGCCTATCTAATGGATGTCTGTCTATTCATCCATATATTTATTTATTGAAACGAACCCTAGAAAGAAGAGTTCAGTTTGATATGAGAGAGAGAGAGAGACAGAGAGAGAGAGAGAGAAGGGACTGACATTGTCTTTGAGCTTGCGAATGATCTTGAGACGGAGGTTGTCGAAATCTCCATCGTCTTTGAGCTTTCCGATCACCTCCTCCTCGGTGATCTCCTTCGTGCTCCCGCTCTCCTCCATTTTGTATTTTTTCGTTGCTTTGGCGTAGTCCCTACTCTCTAGAGCAGACAAGCATGAACCCGGTACTTAATTGGAATTGACAGTTTGGTATGCCGCGGGTTATTATTATAGTGGTTCCATCTTTCCCACAGTCAAGTAAAATGGACTCGCCATAGCAATGGACAGGGGTGCAACATGGGTCGGGCTCAACCCGAACCCGATGGGTTTCAACCGATTTTGGCTTGGGTTGGATTGGCATTTCCTCGGGTTGGGTTGGGTTGGGTTGGGTTGGGTTGGGTTTGGTTGCGTTGGGTTTAACACAATATAGTTTCGGGTTGGGTTATGGACCTATGGTTGAGGTCTTGGCAAGCCGACCTCTCAACCCGACCTCCGTCCTCTAATTTTATCTTGATTTTCTTTGGGTTATTCTTTTTTCTTTTATTTTTTCTATTAGGCCCAAGGTGAAAACGAACCCAACCTGACTCAACCAGACCCGATTTCAGTTAGATGGGTTGAGTTAAGGTTGAGAGATTTAGAGGCGGGTTGGTGTTGGGTTTTACACAATCTGTATATCCGGTGCCGACCATAGGATCAACTCCAAATACAAAACACTCCCAGATACTAGTAAAGGAACCGTCGATACCAACCCAACTCTCTCACCAAATCCGAGTCACACTTCTCACCAAAGCTACTCTCCCCAACATCGGTAGTGACTCTTAAGAAAATAAGACACGATTGCGGAAATTCCACCACCAAGCAAGAAATCTAGGAGACCATTACGATAAACGTGCCTCGCACGTCAGAGAAAAAGTTCAAAGGTTCCCACTAAGACTGCCATCCCCCATCTCCACCTGGGAATTCAGGGAATCACACCCCCACGATTGTAACCGCCGCCCACTCCGCCCCACGTGGTCAAAATTAAGGGCACGACCAGTGTCGTCGACATCGTAGGCTTCCTCCCCTATAAAAGGGCATCTACACACAAGAAAATGATACAATCTTTTCTCTCATCTTGCTGGTAAATTGTTCTGGCCCTCACCCCTTCTCATCGTCTTTTTGTCTGTGTTGCCCATTTCTGACTTGAGTGTCGAAGGGCCGCCTGGAGCCACAACTCCGGGCTCACTGACACTTTTTCTGTGAGCGAGGGATCACATGCTCCACCGTACTAGTAGTCAGATTTCGAGCACCATTAGTTGGGTTAGAGTTAACCATCCTCAACCTAAGGCCCAGGTTGGGTCGGGTTAGGGTTGAGGCAATGCTGTCTCGGGTCAGGTTAGGGTTGGCCTCAACCCGATCCCACCCGACTTGAGTTTCACCCCTAAGTCAATGGTGGGCCTCACTAGTTACAGCTTCCAGCATAGTTCCCACTCTTCCCGGTTGCCCGATCGCCCTTGATATTTGATCCCATTTCCGTTGACGTAAGATAGGACAAGGACAAAACCACCAATACACATGTCTACAGAACGCACATGCCCGTGGTAAGACTCTCCCCTACCTTCTGCTCCTATAAATCTCTCTCAAGAAGATTTTATCAGAGAGAAAAAGAGATAAAGATGAAAGTCCTTCATGTTCCTTGCGTGGAAGACAACTACGCTTACCTGTAAATCTTCTTCAGAAACTTCGATATTAGGGTTTCTGTGGTCGATTTCTTCCCTTTTTCGTCTGTCTGATCTTCTCTCTTCCTTTTCATTTTCTCCATTTTTCAGAATCATTGACGAGGATTCCAGAGAAGCTGTGGCCGTTGATCCTGTTGAGCCGGAGAAGATTCTGAAAGTTGCGGAAGAGAATGGAGCTGATCTCAAGATGGTTCTCACCACTCACCATCACTGGTACGTTATGTTATGATTGCCTCAACTGAAGTTGAATCTAGGGTTCTGATTCCGTTTTAAGTTGAATTTGTAGATTTGCTTGCTTGTTGTCGTGGCTATGTTTGTCTTGTGCTGTTGATATTCTTTCTTAGTAAATAATTATTCACGATAAACATCTGCTTTTCTGCTTTCTAATTTGTATAATTGATTTGTTAGTAAGGTAATTTTCATGCTTGAAGTTTGGATCTAGAGTTGTTTGTCAATTGGTCTGTTTTGTTGGATTTGTCGGATCTCCATGCTAAAGATATGGATATAGAGTTTGTATCATTCATTCATTTGTATTATGGTTCTTTGATTTGATATACAGAGTTCCCTTTGTTATAAGATGTAGTCCACACTAAAATTTGATACACGGTTTTTTGTCTGTTCTTTTAATCAACTACGAAATTTATATTGAAGAGAGAAACAATAAAATCCTGTGCTGGAGGGGTGATGTGATCCGCCTGCAATACGCATCAAGGGGACATCGAAAAACTCAGATCACATAACGTATAAATAAAGTACGGCTAAAAGGTGTAGCAGTTGTCCGTCATTGGGACTCCTCTCCGTCCATGGGACTCCTCTCGGATCTGTATCAAATCTCATCCAGGAAGTGGTAGTGTTCTCAATCGCTGGCTATGCTTCTTCCAATCAGATTGACTCGTCCTCTTACATCATCACCAACAAGGATAGACGAGCAATTTTGTAGATCCCTTTGTCCTTTCAGATTTCACCCTACACAGTGTCAAGTTGTTTTGGAGCTTCTTTTCAGTCGGGCTACGGGTATGGTAATGCCCATCACCTTTGCATATGCATTTAAGGTTCATCTGTTGATAACAATTTTATATGTATCTTCTTACACAAGAGTGGAAATCCTCAATGTAGGCTGGGAAGCTTGGCAAGGAGGGTAGCAATGATCTTTGATTCCCATGTTAGTGTACCCCGAATTATAAGATATGGTGATGAATGATCCTATTAGCCATCAAAATAGGGCGATTAAGGACAAGAGATCGTCCTCATAGTTTTAAATTTTCACCGAAACTGACACGAAACAACCAAAATGTTGTCGTTCCCATGCCCCTTGATACGATACTGAAATTGAAACGCATATCAAAAGAAAAATCGTAAGAGCATTAGTGGCATACTATATCAAAGTGTTACATAATTATATTTAAATAATTTGCATGTGAAATGTGGTGTATGTATTATGCATAAATATTTATATGAATGACATTTGAAATTTGAATGTGCGGAATTATTAGACACGATCTTTCTCTTCATGCCAATCTTTGAATACACCCACAGGAAACTTCGATGGTCTCCCCAAATTGAGTGACAGTAATAATAGTTTTCATCAACCTTTGGAGAAGCATTTGACATGATAGATGATGGATAGTGACTGGTCATAGGAGTTGTGTGCATATGCAACGAGACCTGCAAAATGGTATAGGAGGCTTGACTAAGCCATCCCTCCAATGAACTCCAAAGGGGTCCTAAAAATTCATTGCCCATATCCAACCGAAGAAAGGGGAGAATAAGGGAATGGGATGGAAGGGGAAAGGAATGATATGATGATATGGAAAGGGAAATGAATGGGAATTGAACATTTTTCTCATTGAAGTGGCTGTTTAGCTTTCACCATTGGAAAGGGAAAAGGAATATTCTTAAATGGAAAGACGCCAATAAAAGTTGAGAAATAGGGAAAGAAATTGGCGAAGAAATGTTGTGCGAAACTATGTCCGGTCTACGAAATCTTGTGTGACGAAATTGGTAACGAAATCTAGTGTGACGAAATCTTGTGTGGGGAAATCGGCGATGAAACAAAACCCCTTGATGGGGGAAAAAGTGAGAGAAAAGATGAAGACAAAAACTAAAAGTGTTTTGAGAGGGGTCTCTAAAGAGAGAAAAAAATAAAACAATCTTAGACTCTTAGTAGAGGGATTTTTGATGAGTTTGAGGGTTTTCTCGATAACAGCTTGACGATGAAACAAAACCTCTTGATGGCTATGATTTTTGATTAGTTTTGATGGCTATGATTTTCTGAGTAGTTTTGAGAGAGAAGATGGAGACAGAACCTTGTCTCCCGCTGGTGTGCCCGCTGCATCATGAAACTGGTGTGGATGGAAGCTGCATTTCCAGAAACTGAGAGTAATACAAGGAGATAGAGAGACAAGAGATAGAAGTTTTTACTCTTTCCTCTCATAACAAGGGATAAACAAAGCGGGAAAGTTTGGGTGCACGTGGGGCGGCATGAGGGGTCAACAAGGAATCTTGCTTTTTCGAAAAAATACTTCCCCGGTCCACCAAATGCACAATCAATGTGATATTCCTTCTACTTTCCTGCTTTTTTTTTGGTATCCAAACGGACTCTAAGGAAGATAATCAGTGTAGGTGAGGATACTCGGTGTAGGTGAGGTATGTGAAGGGAGATGAGATCATGCCTTAAACTAATGAAATTGAAAGAGGAATCCTCATGACGGAGGACCATCCCAGGCTTCCTACAATTTTGAGGGTGTCTTTATCAATTTTGGTGCCCTTATCATTTATGGGGATATTATCACAAAGGGTGTCATCGTCATGCAGGGGGGTCGGCATCATTTATTAGCATCATTATTGATAGGATGCCATTATCGTTAATGACCCTAATCCATTAGACACATGACATAACGTGGCATCATGTCACTTAAGTTACAAAGGGCCCACTTTTTGCTAAAGGTCTGTTCCAGTGAGGGTAAATATGAGGGGGTAATCCATTTCAAGTTAAACCGTTTCCGAGTAATCTACTACTTGCCCTGTATTGGTTTACCTTTGATTTAATTTATGTTGTTTCAATGTACCGGGTAAACTAAGCGGGTATTTGATTCCTAGTGTTCCAGGACCACAAATCGTAGGGGGTAAATGGTTACAAAGGGCCCACTTTTTGCTAGAGGTCTGTTCCAGTGAGGGTAAATATGAGGGAGTAATCCATTTCAAGTTAAACCGTTTCGGAGTAATCTACTACTTGCCCTGTATTGGTTTACCTTTGATTTAATTTATGTTGTTTCAATGTACCAGGTAAACTAAGCGGGTATTTGATTCCTATTGTTCCAGGACCACTAGGGGGTAAATGTATAACTTTTATGAACCATCAATTTTGTACCAATTACATTAGAGGAATAGTCTCATGATTTGTAGAAGTTTTTTGTACCACATCTTGTCTACGATGGAGAACACTAAATGACTGGTTTAGACCGTCGAAATAAGTGGGGAATGGAGAAAACTAAATCAATGGTTTAGATCGTCGAAATAAGTGGGACCCACTGCATGATCCATTTCATATTAATATTTAAAAAATATGTCATCCTGTTTTAAAACAAAACATGTCATAAACATCTATCACCCTATTTCAAAGATAAAATATGTCATAAATATGTGTATATCACAAGCATCACTCACCAATATATTGTCAAAGAAAAACTATCATGCCAAACATTCAATTGAAATCTAATGCCATTTTAAAGAAAAATTAAGTGACCAAAGTTATCAACTCAAGTATCAGTTGATACATGATCCTATGCCATTAATGATTGATTATAGATTCTGTCATAATACGTTTACCATTCTCTCCTTTGCTCATGAAGCTTTGTCGTAGCACTTCATTATCGATAAGAAGGTCGTGCAACTGTTAGAGCTCCTCTCCTGAGTAACCTACCAACTCCATAATTGCATTATAGCACTTAATGTCGTCGGCATTATTATGATTGAATTTTAGTGTTGCAACTACTTCTTTCATGGTATCTGCCACCAATGTCATAATTTTTTTTGGATATGTCATCATTCATATTAGACTTTTGGGAAAATGACAAAAAAAAGCTCTTTTTTGGCCTATTATTCAAAAAGCAGTGGAGAGTTGAAAACGACCAAAATGAAGTGCTTTTCACTGTTCATATTTTGTTGAGGACCGAATTACTCCTACCCATTCCCTCTGACAGACATCTTTTCACCTAATAAAAAGCATTTTCCCCCCTTCAGGCTGTAAACGTTTAAGTGTAATGTATATAACATGTTTCCCAACTTTTTACCTCTCTCTCTCTCTCCCAACAGCAACCGTTGGTGGGCCTATCATTTGAACCCTACCCATACTTTTTAAAATGAACACAACACTATAGGATGATCCAAACCGTCCATTTGATGGGCCACAAAGGTTGCATCCCAAAATATCATTTCCATAGGCGGATCCTAGCTCTTCAATCTAAATAGAAACTACATATTATGCAACCTTTATAGAATGGAGGGTTGCAACAGGTTGCACCCGAAAATATTATTTCCACTGGTGGGGCCTACAATTGGGCCTTAATGTTACTGTACACCAAGGTTTTAAATTTCGGTTTCGGCGTTAATTTCGGTCCCCACGGAAACCGAAATTTCAGCCGAAATCGCGAAATTTCGGTCAAAATTTGATACTGGGACTCGAAATTTCTAATTTTTGGGCCGAAATTTCAGCCGGAATAACCGAAATTTCGGCTGAAATTTGGTAAAGGATTAAAAAATTAATATTTCGGACGAAACACAAGCTGTATATTTGATTTTTTTTTTTTTTACTTTTGTGGCTTGCATTGAATGATGTAAATCATTTTTTTCATTATTTTAAATATCAAATGGCTTTGGGTAGAGATCTCTGATGAAAACAGCCTATTTTTTAATTTTGTTTGACTTTTGTGGCATGCGTTGAATGATGTAATTCGTTTTTTTTCTTATTTAATATATCAAATGGCTTTTGGCAATGATTTATGATGAAAACAGCCCATTTTTTAATTTTGTTTGACTTTTGTGGCATGCATTGAATGATATAAATCATTTTTTCTTATTTTATATATCAAATGGCTTTGGGCAGAGATCTCTGACGAAAAACAGCCTATTTTTTTAATTTTGTTGACTTTTGTGGCTGCATTGCATTGAAGTACTCTCCAAATTTACTTTAAGTTGAAATTACTCATTCAGCGAAATTTGGGCAATTTCGGCCTAAACTTGCTGAAATTTCGGCGACACACTGTAATATTCCGAAGCCATGTACTTTCAGTGTCGGACATGACCGAAACCGACACATTTCTGCGAAAATATAAAACCATGCTGTACACCATAGGATGATCCAAACCATCCATTTGATGGGCCACAATGTAAATAGGTTGCGCCCTAAAATATCATTTCCATAGGATGATTGCAACCCTCCAATCTATAGAGGTTGGATCATCCTATGGTGTGGACCGTACACTTTATTTTGAAAAATATGGGTGGGGCCTACGATTGGGCCGTAATGTTACTGTACGACCAACTCCATAGGACCATTTGATGGGCCACAATGTAAACAGGTTTTGCGCCAAAAATCATTTCCATAGGATGATCGCAACCCTCCAATCTATAGAGGTTGCATAATATGTAGTTTCTATTTAGATCGGAGGGTTAGGATCAGCCTATGGAAATTATATCCCATTCGACGGAGAAGAAAACCCCAATTCGCTAGGCGGTTGAATCCCTTTCGACGGAGAAGAAAACCCCATTTATGCACGCCAGTGAATCCCCCGTTATTTGCACGCCGGTGGTCACTCCGCAAAAACTTTATTCCCGCCGTTGAACCGCTTTTGCACGCCGGTGAATCACGTTGGAGATCGGCCGCCGTAGTTGAAGGAACTTGAAGTAGGTTTTCTTCTCATCTCTTCTCATCTTCCATTGCTTTTGGAAATATTTTTTCATGGGGTTTTGTTAGGGTTTTGCTAAACCCATTTCAACCACTATTTTGTTAGGGTTTTGCTAAACTAATTTCCACCACTATTTTAGGCTTTTGTTAGGGTTTTGCAAAATCAATTTCAAGTACTTAGGGTTTTTGAAATCTAATTTCGAGTACTATTCCTTTATGGTTTTGGTAGGGTTTTACAAAAGCTTTGTTAAAGTTTTTCTCTGTGGAGATTGAGTTCAATTAGTGGTTTTTTAGTGGGGAATTAGTGTTTGAAATCTGTTGTAGTGGTTGAGATGTGTTGAAATAGTGGTTGAATTATGTTTTACTGGTTGAAATTGGTTGAAATAGTGGTTGAAATCTTTTTAGTGGTTGAAATTGGTTGAATTAGTGGTTGAAAATTGTTCTAGTGGTTGAAATCTGTTTTAGTGATTGAAATAGTGGTTGAAATCTGTTTTATTGGCTGAAATAGTAGTTGAAATCTGTACTCTGTACTTATTGTTTGAAATGGGCTTGAAATTTTGGTTGAAATCTGTTTTAGTTGTTCTTTATGTCTTCTTTGTAGTGAGGAATTAGTGTTTGAAATCTGTTATAGCGGTTGAGATGTGTTGACATAGTGGTTGAATTCTGTTGATGTGTTGACATAGTGGTTGAATTCTGTTTTACTGGTTGAAATTGGTTGAAATAGTGGTTGAAATCTGTTTTAGTGGTTGAAATATGTTTTAGTGGTTGAAATTGGTTGAAATAGTAGTTGAAAACTGTACTTTGTACTTATTGTTGGAAATGGGCTTGAAATTTTGTAACTGATTGTAAACGACCTTGTAAACGAATTAATTTGTATAATATAATTCGGAAAACAATTTAAAGTGTAAATTTTTTTTTTGAAACAGTAGAGTCAAAGTCGACTTTGATTTATTTTTTTGAACAGTAGAGCCAAAGTCGACTCTGGAGTCGACTCTTATGTAAACAGTAGGTTGAGAGTCGACTCCGGAGTGTTGCAACCACTATTGACAGTGTTGCAACCACTATTGATACCCTTTCAACTAATAATTACACAGTTTGAGCCACTATTCCAACAATCCTCAACCACTAGTAAAGTACATGAAATCTAATCCAATGACTCAATATGAACCAGATGGAATCCAATCCATTGAACAACATTTGGGCAACACTGAACCAGTGTAGGAAGAGTTTGAAAAACTCCTTATAAACACTAACCACTATTTACACTGTTATAACCACTATTGATACCCTTTCAACCACTAATTACACAGTTTTAACCGTCATTCCAACAATCCTCAACCACTAGTAAAGTAGATGAAATACAATCCAATGACTCAATATGAACTAGCTGGAATCCAATCCAATAAACAACATTTGGACAACCCTGAACCAGTGTGGGAAGAGTTTGAACAACTCCTGACACACATTAACCACTATTCACAGTGCTACAACCACTATTCATACCCTTTCAACCACTAATTATACACTTTTAACCATTATTTCAACAATTCTCAACCACTATTAAAGCAGCTGAAATCCAATCTAATGATGCAATATGAATTAGTTGGAATCCAATCTAATGACACAATATGAACTAGATGGAATCCAATCCAATGAACAGCATTTGGACAACCCTGAACCAGTGTTACTCTAAGTTTGAACAACTACTTACACACATTAACCACTATTGACAGTGTTGCAACCACTATTCATACCCTAAACACACAGTTTTAACCACTATTCCAACAATCCTCAATCACTATTAAAGTAGCTGAAATCCAATCCAATGACACAATATGAACTAGATGGAATCTAATCCAATCAACAACATTTGAACAACCCCGAACCAGTGTGGGAAGAGTTTGAACAACTACTTACACACATTACCCACTATTGACAGTGTTGCAACCACTATTTATACCTAGTCAACCACTAATTACACAGTTTTTAACCACTATTCCAATAATCCTCAAACACTATTAAAGTAGATGGAATCCAATCCAATGACACAATATCTACTAGATGGAATCCAATCCAATGAACAACATTTGAACAACTTTAATAGTGTTTGAGGATTGACTGTAACACATGTTTGAGGATTGATTATAACACAAATCAATAGGTTTTCATAAAACCCTCTACAAATCTACATACACTGTTTTACAACCACTGAATAAGGTTTACCTCTACCCAACTGATTTACCTCAACAACTACAAAGCACAAAATGAAAAATGGAGAGAGAGAGAGAGAGAGAGAGAGAGAGAGAGAGAGAGAGACTACCTACACAGTAATCTCCAAACACCTCTAATGGGAGGAGGTAAAAGGCAAAAGAGTAGAGGTTGAAGATGATAGCTTTTTGTTAGGTGAAAATGACGTGGGAAGAAGGCAAAAGGGATAAAAAAATGGGCGCTGATATCCCCCCTCCTTGACGGCTAAATTTTAGACTTAACGTATATAGCGCATTTTCCAACCTTTTTACCTCTCTCTCTCTCTCTCTCCCCAACAGGAACAGTTGGTGGGCCCATCATTTGAACCCTACCCATACTTTACAAAATGAACTCCACACCATAGGATGATCCAAACCGTCCATTTGATGGGCTACACCATAAATAGGTTGTGTCCCAAGATATAATTTCCATAGGCTGATCCTAGCCCTCCGATCTAAATAGAAACTACATATTATGCAACCTCTATAGATTGGAGGGTTGCGATCATCCTATGGAAATGATTTTTGGCGCACAACCTGTTTACATTGCGGTCCATCAAATGGATGGTTTAGATCATCCTATGGAGTTGGTCGTACAGTAACCTTACGACCCTATCGTAGGCCCGACCCATATTTTTCAAAATAAAGTGTACGGTTCACACCATAGGATGATCCAACCTCTATAGATTGGAGGGTTGCGATCATCCTATGGAAATGATATTTTAGGGCGCAACCTATTTACATTGTGGCCCATCAAATGGATGGTTTGGATCATCCTATGGTGAGGGTTGTACAGTAACATTAAGGCCCAATTGTAGGCCCCACCAGTGGAAATGATATTTTGGGGTGCAACCCGTCGCAACCCTTCATTCTATAGAGGTTGCATAATATCTAGTTTCTATATAGATTGAAGGGCTAGGATCAGCCTATGGAAATGATATTTTGGGATGCAACCTTTGTGGCCCATCAAATGGACGGTTTGGATCATCCTATGGTGTTGTATTCATTTTAAAAAGTATGGGTAGGGTTCAAATGATGGGCCCACCAACGGTTGCTGTTGGGAGAGAGAGAGAGGTAAAAAGTTGGGAAACATGTTATATACGTTACACTTAAACGTTTATAGCCTGAAAGGGGGAAAAATGCTTTTTATTAGGTGAAAAGATGTCTGTCAGAGGGAATGGGCAGGAGGGGTAATTCAGTCCTCAACAAAATATGAACAGTGAAAAGCACTTCATTTTGGTCGTTTTCAACTCTCCACCGGTTTTTGAATAATAGTCCAAAAAAGAGCTTTTTTTGGTCATTTTCCCTAGACTTTTTATCCCGTCTTTATGAAGTTGGTGTAACTGAACATCTCCTCTTCCTCTGCGTTGCCGAAACTTCTTCATTGCTGTTTTAATCTACTGGCAAGTCAGAAAAGGGAAATGCATCTTCCATAACTTGTGTTTAGTCTAACTGAGCAGTGGTCTTGCCCAAATTCAGTTAGTTGGTTGATCGTTTCTTAGGCTACATTCATTCCATCAAAATTGTCAATCTTCTTTCCTTTAGAAGGCCTAACATCTATGTTTGCCTGTACATATAGCAAAAAATCATTTATATGCCAACAACTATAAAGTTTAAAGGAAAGTGAAAAAATAGTTTAATTATTACTTGCAAATACTCCAACCACACCTAGTTATCTGCAATTACTGTTTGTAGTCTGGAGCCTATTTTGTATGTAGTCGGACTGGATTTCTTTTCCATATGTACTTGATAATGCCCTACCTATACAGTTGTAGGCCTTGGGCTTCAAGCTATTATCTACCTTATTTCCATCATTAGCTTGCGCGAATGAGGAACCTGATACCTTGACACTCCAGCTAATGATCTTCATTATGAGCCGGGTAACCTTCAACTGTAACCATCAACCCATTCTCCGTATTCAACGCCTTTGATATGTGCACCATCTATGGTTTCTTTTTTTTTTGAAAATTTACATATTTTATTAATATTAAGATGGCAGTTGGTACCAGTAGTCCCATTTTGCAATACAAAATATTAAAGTGAACTGGCCAACATGCCGGCACTAGTCATACAAGTTAAGCTAAGTAGTATCTAGAGCCCTTCAAAACAACATTCCAGCACCATCCAAGTCTACCCACCGCTTTCTTTCTTTTTTAAAAACCAAAAATTCCAAAGAATTCCACCCCATTCCTTTGCCATATTCACAATTACTCGAACCAGGCATAATCGGATTTAACTCCCAAAAATCTTGTAAATTTTAAGACCTTCAGAGCTAGGACCAAAAAACGTATAGCCGATAGCTCTCAAGCGTAGAGCTAGGACCAAAAAACCTATAGCCGATAGCTGTCAAGCGTAATGAGTCAACTCCACTGGTATGACTCCGATTTCCAGCTCCATGTCTTCAGGCCAGTAATCTACGGTGAACGGCGGGAAGGGGACCTCTACCACCGGGTTCTTCCGAATTGAAATCAACTCAGCTATCTTCCGAAGGCAAAGGTTTTTCTTTGCCTCCCATCTATGGTTTCTCATGCCTGCCATCTTCTTTCATTCTCCATTGCAAAATACAAATTGGCAATTTCCCATTTCCTTCTAAGGGACTGTCGTCTTAGATTACTTCTTCGTACTAATTGTGTCCAATTCGTGTTCAATTCCTCTCTTGTCCAAGTTTTAAAAAATTTCTCTTAAATTTTCTCCTCTCCTTCAAAGGAGAGACCTAAGAATTGAATTACCTGTCGCATATGATCTTTGGTGTGGATGTGGGAAGTGTGTGCTAGCTTTGAGCGAAGACCTGTAATAGTGCAGAAAATTTCGATGGAGCTGGCTTTGGAAATCCGGGATCGGCCAGTATAGATGGAATTGTAAGAGATGAAGCGGGCTTTTGCTTGCCCAATTGGATAGACCGACTCGACGAGGCAGAGGTTCGTGCGGCTTACCAATGAATCGACTTGCTAGCCATGGAGGACTTGAACAGAGTGGTTGTAGAAAGGAGATTCCCTTAATGCCGTTCGTTGGCTCAGTGGTTTTCATGTATTCCCTTGGAGATTTGCCGAGCTTTTTGAAGAGATTAAAGACATTATAGGGTCCTCAAACATCTCTTTTCGCGATATTAGGAGATCGGCTAATAGGGAGGCAGATAAGCTAGCCAAGGAAGGGGTGTTTATGTCCTCCTTTGAACAATTTGATTCTTACTGCCTTTTATTTTCTTCCCTTTTCTCTATTGGCTCATGTATTTTGACCATCCCGGTCCTTCCTCTTAATGAATCTTTTAATCATTAAAAAAAAGAATTGAATTACCTGCAATATAGTGTTTTCAACCCAAATATTCATCACGACTTCCTTGTGGTCCTTGAGCTTTGTATGATCAAAATTGGAGTGTCTTCTTCCTCTTTCAATAGGCAAATTTGGTGACCATTCATAGGCTTAGGACACCCCCCCCCCCCTCCTCTCTCCCCAATGCATGCCCAAGTTGATCACGCATTCTATCTAATCTTCATCGCTCTTATCACGGCCTATGCCATCGATGCCGTACCTCTTGATTTCTTTTGTCCTCTTTTTACTCCCTTCTCCAATTTTTTTTTTCTCTTTACGTGGTCTTGGGTCCATTTTGCTTTCCTTAACTATAGCATGTCAAAGCATCTACCCTGCACATTTGGCCTTGAGCTGCCCTGAGTAGGGGACCCTCTTCTTGCGTTTGTTCCCTCCGATGTCCTATCTTCTCGATATCATGCTTTTGAGTTCCTGCATTGGCTTCGAGATCTACCATGATCATGTTTTCCGTCTCGAACCTTCCGTCATGACTTCAAGATGACCTTGATTGAATCATGGTTTTAAATTTCCATTGAAACCGACACAAAATGAACGAAATGTTTCCATTTTTATCCACACCGACCGAAGCGCTTACCGAAACCAAAATTCATAATGAAATCAAAATCTCAAGTGTATATTGTTACATTATTCTCGTCGAAACTTGGAAACTTATGCAAATGATGAAAATAAAAATAAAAACTAAAAAATTACATATTTTATTTGAAAATAAGGAAAACAATTAACTCTTTGCATTAAAAATTAGAAATATATAAATAATAGTAAAAAAATATTTTTTGAATAGAAAATTTATATAAATAACGCAATTCTAAGAAGAAAATTATGAATAATATTTAAAATTTTAAAAATTAGAATGGACAAGGAAATTATATAAAGAACACAATCACCATTGTAGTCTTATATACTACAATTTATAATATTATAACTATTTTTTGTATTTTATTGATTGAAAAAGTAATTTAACTTTTAGAAAAAAACTAAAAAAATAAGATGTGCTGATTTAGCCATCCCCATGCCCTATTATACATAATCTTTATGGTGCATTTTGTTACTTTCCATTGTTGTTATAATTTTTGTTAAAATATTAAAAACTTCATTAAAAAAGAAAAACATCTTTCTATCATTTAATGTATTAGTGGTTTACGGTACAAGTATGTATTATATAACTATATTTATAAGAATTGCCTGTGAAATGTAGTATATATGTTATGTGTAATTATTTATACGAATTATATCCGAAATGAGGTATTTCCTAAATTATCGGATATGCACGACGACTTATATCACTAGTTGCTCGATGTTAAACAATTATATGTGGTTTTTTTGCTTATGTAATAGTTTTTGAGTGTGTATTTGTGTATATTCCAACACTTCCTGAACTTTTTATCTTAAATATCCATCATTCACATAGGTTTACATACACTTCCGTGATTTTGCAAGCTTTCCACTGAGATTTCCATTCGAGATCAATATATTTTCATTTCCATCACCGCCGAAATGTATATTGAACCCGAAACATGAAACCTTGGATTGAATGCATTCTTTATTCTCACTTCCCTTGATTGAGGTACGTCTCGACTGGTGGTAGATGCCTGGCATCCTTAGGTTTTTTTATTCCTTAGATGCATCTTCAAATTGATCCTAATGGCATTACTCGTTTCCTTATTGCACATCCCTTTCTTGTTAGACCTATTCCTCTGTCCCAAAGTTTTAAATTTCAGTTTCGGTTTCTCTTTCAATCAGCGTGGTAACAGAAACGTTTCGGTTTCATATGAAAATTTAGGTGGAAATCCTTACTATACTAAAAGCGAGAATCCTATATTTTTCGGCACGTTCTTTCCTTCTATTGCCTTCGGCGTCCCGCCTTAATTTCTGTCAAACTCCCACATATGTCCTTTCTCGCTACTTTTTTTGTCATTTCCGCTTCTCATATGCCCTTGCACAAGCGACAAAAAAAGACCCCAGCTGTCTCATGTATTTTCGTTTACGTGTTTTTTATTCCTCTACAGCTATCATTCCCTCACCGCCACCTGTTTTCCATTTTAATTAATGTGCTTTCATCTCTTTGCACACCTGTCCTTCAGTTTTGTTTTCACCACTCTTCTGGTTCCTAGCTTTTTTTAGTGATAAATCGACTCCCTACGATCCAAAAGCATCCATCCATCAGAACCATCCATTTCCGTTGACAGGCCTACAACCAAATGTTATCCTAAATTTGTAAGTTATATTTAAAGGGAAATGACATCAGCACCACAATGTTTTAATAATTGCCTTAACTCGTCTTGTCTTTTATTATATAAAGTGCTATAAAGGGTTATTTCACTTCCCAAAAGGTTCTTATAGGCTAATTACAAAATAAAAGACACGCTGAACTTCTGCAATTATAAAACGGAATCACATATTATGGAAATTTCTATAGACCGGACGGTTGGGATCATCGTAGAGAAATGATTTTTGGGGCACAACCTATGTACATTGTGGCCCATGTAGCCCAACAAAAACAGTGGCGCCCGCATTGTTTGGGTGATCGAAACCGTTCATTTGTTGGGCGTGGAGCAGATAGGCTGTGCCTTGAAAATCTTCTCCATAGGCTGATCTTGACCCTCCAATCTGCTGACGTCTAATTCCTCTTATAAAAAAATGCCACTTACATTTCAATCTTATTGAATACATTCGCAGCGAAGAGTGGTTAACATTTTATCTTTTAGGATAATATAAGATAGGGATTTGCTAAGTTCCTTCGCAAAAGGCTTTTCGCGGTTGGTCTGTCGCACTTCAGACCAGCCACCTCATGAATAGAGACAACAGCTTTTGTCTTCATTCACGAGGTCGATGGTCTGATGTGCGACAGACCAGCCGCGAAAAAGCCTTCTGCGATGGACGTTAGCAATTCCCTATAAGATATGAGACTTAAAAACTTTCAGAGTGTTACTTTTGGGAAGTGAGTGGAAGAATAAAGATGTTCTTTCTCCACTAAAATTTCAAATTTAAGACAAATACTACGGTTAAAACACCCTCTTATGGTTTGAAATCCCTTTTTGCTATCAGGCCTCTCTGTTATATATATGATCATGTTAAGCAAATGAGAACCCTTGTTAATCTCCTCAATATGACTAACTTATCTAATTTAAGTCAAATAGTTTGCTATGATCTTTGGAAGAAAACCATGGAAAATCCTTCATTATGTTTATCCTGATTATCTTCTTTGGAATTACTATTCTAAAAGTCTTTAATGGTTTGGAATTTCATGTCTGTAGTATACAAGTGAAAAGTTTCACTTCCAGTGTCAGACCCTTATTGCTCTGTGCAGAAAGAAGAAATTAATTAAATTTTTTTTCATGATAGAAGAAATTAAAGTTTAGGTGGGTTAAGTTTTATGTTCAAGTCAGATGGATCTAGCCATAGTTTGTTTTCATTTTACAGGATGTGAATATTATTTTCATCCGTTATACCAACTTTGTTATAGGTTCCCAAAAATCATTTCCGTAGGTTGATCCTAACCCTCCGATCTGAATGTTAGAGGGTTGATCCTAACCCTCTATAGATCGGAGGGTCAGGATCAACCTATGAAAATAATTTTTGGGGAACAACCTATTTAGGCTCTGGCCCCTCTAATGGACGGTTTGGATCATCCTATGGTGCGGGCCATACCGTACTTTTAATAAAGTGAGGAGTGCCCTCATCAAAATACAGTAGTGCTGATAACATTTCCAAAAAAAAAAATTATAGAAAGTTTGTATTATAATCAACTTATTTGATATTGACAATTCTCTATCTCTATCTCCTGATTTTATTAGTTGACAACTTATTTTATTTAGTTGGAAAATGGAAAATTTCTATAAAGTCAGTTTTCTATGCTTATACTAAATTTTATTGTAAAATACCTTAGTTCACGCACGTGCATTGCAATGCACGTGCGTTTTTACTAGTCTTATAAAATTGTGAAAACAAATATGGAAACATATGCAAATGATAGACATTTAAGATGAACTTCAGAAAGTGATAGAATAAGCATACATACTAAAAAAAATCACATAAGCAAAAAAATAAAAAAATTACCCATATCGGTTTAACATCATCAAAAACCTAGTTACATGCACGATAACATCAAAAACATAGTTAGATGTGTAATCACTCATGTCTGCTAATGTAGTACATGCCCCGCTCATTTGTAATTCATGTAAATGTTTATACATAATAGTTACACCTTTCACATTCAATTCATTTAAAATTTAAATATAATCATGTTACACATTCTAGCATAGTATACCACTAATACACATGCTTTTGGTTTTGCTATATGTTTCAGTTTCGTATGTCTCCATGGGGAGGGGAACGAAGACATATTTGTTTCGTATCGGTTTCTGTGGAAATTTAAAACTATGTTCTCCACACCTATTAGCTCGACGTCCCCTCCACGTGTCACCATTCCTCTAGCACATTCCCTCCTCAATCTCATTGCCATAAACCGTAGGCTACTTGTGACTATATTCCAGCTTCGACCACACTTTGTCCTTTCTCTCTGAAACCTTGAACACACCTTGCATTGGCCATTGAAACTTTTGTTTAGATATTTGCGATTGGGGCAGAGCCACTCAATCCTTTTATTCTTCTCTCTCTACTCGTTTCACCCGATCTATTAACCTTTGATTTCTGAATTAGATCTCCTCCCATTTCTCCTATCGTATTCCCCCTTGTTCAAACTTCCTTTCTCCGTTCTCTCTTCCCATCAACTATCAATTACTTGAAATCCTCTCTCTATGATTATGATGTCACAAGGCCCCAACGGCCCCATTGACATTGGTATGACATATAGTCAATACGACCCTCTTGTATCCCGCAAATTCTTGAGTGACCTTGTTAGTTGGCCCAAAAAGTACTATAGTAGATCAAAAGGTGGGCCTCATTTCTGTCAGTCAACCTTTCAGCCACCAACTGTTAAGAGTTCAAACCCCTAAAATCTCTTGCCCTGCCAATCTCCATGTCCAGTGTCCTGCCCTGTAGGATAGCTAATTCCAAATCCGTCCGACTAGGCATGCCATGTCATCATCTTCAATCTCTTGCTCGAAGGCACCATGGTTCGCCCTTTCTTGCTCCCCTTTTGAGAGATAACCATCTTTCAACAAGCCGCTTTTGCTGGGTTCCTCAATAGCACTAGCCGGGACAGGGCATTACTTGGTCACAAAGACCTACAATATGGAGGACTCCTGTAATGACCCCAAATTTCGACGGGTTGCTACGACCAAGAAAAACTGCTAAAACTAACATAATTTTTTTTTTTTAAAAACCGTTCAAATTACTAATATGCCCACATATATATAGAACTGCTAGAATTGAAAACTATACAAACATTTCATTTTTTTTTTATAATTATATGCGCATATACAAACTTCCAATTTTATACCCCTATGCACATAGATCTGTTAAGGTTGGAGAGAAAAAAACACATACACCCACACAAATCATGGATGGTTGTTTGATACATAGGAAGGAGGGGGTACTTACTTCAATAATAGAGGAAGATGAAGAAGGTTGAGTCTTCTCTCAAATGGCCACCACTCTTCCTTCTCTATTCTCTGTATTCACTCTCTCTTATATAACAAAAGAATGAGAAGAGGCATGGTGGGCGTGTGGTTTGAGTTGGGAAGTGGAGTGAGTCTCACACAAAAGACTCATTCTCCATTTCTATTCTGATAATGACTCCCCCATGCCCCCACCCCACGCAGAACGTGCACTTAGTAAAAACCCATTTTGCTCTTCAATAATTTTACATTTCTCCAAAATGCCCTTTTATGTTTTATGTGATTATTTAATTTAATTAGTTTGTATATAGTTTCAAATGTCCCTAAGTGGGCCATACCAAAATTTTACTTATAAAATCATATTACAAAAGCTAAAACAAGGGTGGTCGTTACATTCTACCCCCCTTAAAAGAATTTCATCGCCAAAAATCCTCTCTTTCAAATAAAGTGATCATTCCAAATTCACCTAACAACCAAATCTGAAAACAACTAGTAAAATGATAAGGTAAGTTGGTATTGCTTAAGAGCATACCTCCCAAAGAACTCTAGAGATCTCCTACTGATTCATCTTATAGTAGTTCTATCTTTGATTGCTTCTTCTTTGCGCTTGTCACTTCTTCTCCGGAGTAAGGAGGGGTCTGTTCTTCTTCCTTCACCACATATGCTGAATACGATGAGCTGCTTCTCTCATTCTTTTGTGATGTCCTCTCAAATTCAGGTTGTCTTGTAACTCCATTAAACTTTGACATAAGAGTTGCAGGGGGGAAATCATTTATTTCTATAAGTATGGATTCTTTCTTCTCTGCTTCAGCTTTGGCCAACTGAATCCGTCGTAGGTTTGGTTGTTAGGTATGGATTCTTTCTTCTTTCTTCTTCCTTCACCACATAAGGGTTGCAGGGGGGAAATCATTTATAACACACCCCCCCCCCCCCCCCCCCCCCCCCCCCCCCACACACACACACACACACACACAAACACACACACAACTGCTACAATTGAAAACTATACAAAAATTTCATTTTTTTTATAACTCTATGCGCATAGATCTGTAGAGATAAAAAAAACTATACAAACTTCCATTTTTATACCCCTATGCACATAGATCTGATAAGGTTGAAGAGAAAACACAATACAGCCGCACAAATCATGGATGGTTGTTTCATACATAGGAATTATATAGGGTACTTACTTTAATAATAGAGGAAGACGAAGAAGGTTGAGTCTTCTCTCAAATGGCCACCACTCTTCCTTCCTTCTCTATTCTCTTTTCACTCTCTCCCTCTCTTGGATGTGTGGGTGTGCTGGAATGAGAAGGGGCACATTATGTGCTCCTTTTAATATAACAAAAGAATGTGAAGGGGCATGGTGGGCTTGTGGTTTAAGTTGGGAGGTGAAGGGTCATGGAGTGAGTCTCACACAGAAGACTCATTCTCCACTTCTATTCTGATAATGAACCACCCCCCCCTCCCCCCCGAAAAAAAAAGAAAAAAAGAAAAAAAAACAAACGTGCACTAGTAAAAACCCATTTTGCCCTTCAATAATTGTACATTTCCCCAAAATGCCCTTTTATGTTTTATCTGATTTTTTAATTTAATTAGTTTGTATATAGTTTCAAATGGCCCTAAGTGGGCCATACCAAAATTTTACTTATAAAATCAAATTACAAAAGCTAAAACAAGGTTGGTCGTTGCAACTCCAATAATCCTCATGTAGATTCTAGCAACGTCTCACGCAAATCCAAATTGGCAAGATTGTCCAACGGGACTAACAGGAGAGGTAATTCCAAATCCGTCCGACGAGGCATGCCATGCCATGCCATCATCTTCAATCTCTTGCTCGAATGTGGAATGTACATCTTCTGCAAATCCAATCTCGTATTTTATGCGCCTTAGCTTCTCGAGAGCACTTTCAGATCTCCTACCTCCTCTGCTTCAAAAAGCATTCCCATCCTCATTCGACGGAATAGCCCCCTCCCTATTCCGGGAGAGAATACCCCCCTCCCTATTCCGTTGTCTCCATGTTCTCTCCCAACTTTTTGTAAAATTTAGGTGTTCTTGTCCTGTAGCATTTTATTTTATGCTCGATTTATAATGGTTTTGACACATCCATTGACTTTAAAAAAGCCTCAAAGCCATTTGTGGATGCATTATGACGATGTACAATTCTCATGAAGGACAATTTACAATGATATTGTCCACCAAAATGGGTTAGGGGCTAGGATTAGAGATCACCCAAAATGATATGTGAGCTGTCATGATTGAGGACTGAGGAGGACATCACAAGTCACCTTTCAAAAAATAATATCACCGGATGTCACCCTTATGGAGTAAAACGGACGGCCCAGTGCACTACGCTTCCGCCATTGCGGGGTTTGGGGAGGGCTAGATGTACGCACTAGATGTACGCAGCCTTACTCGTGCTTTGCAGAGAGGCTGTTTCTGTGGCTCGAACCGACCACCAGGTCACAATGGAGCAACCTTACCGTTGTGCCAAGGCTTGCCCTCTCAGGTCACCCTTATGGAGTAATTTTCAAATTTTGATATTTGAGGTGAGAAAAAAATAACTGAGAGGGGTAGGTATTAGGCGTGTATGGAGAAAAGTGGGTTGAATTTGATGAGTTCCCTAGGGTTTCATCTACCTTATTTATCGGTTGCTAAGAGATGTGTTTAATGATTATGTTTGTAGAACCAACTTTAGAGAGCGAGCCTTGACGCAATGGTAAGGTTGCTCCATTGTGACCTGGTGGTCACGGGTTCGAGTCATGAAAACCTCCTCTCTGCAAAGCAGGGTTAAGGCTGCGTACATCTAGCCCTCCCCAGACCCCGCAATGGCGGGAGCCTTGTGCACTGGGCCACTTTTTTTTTGTTTGTAGAACCAACTTTGTTAAAAAGGTGCAAAAAATGCTAAATTTCGTAGGTAGTTTCCATAGTGGTTTTTTTTTATGTGATTGGTGTTATATAATTGATTTGTTAAACAAATATGTGTGCTAATAAGGTGAGCTTTAGGAGCACTTTGTTATCTATCTTTTACTATTTTATTAGACTTGCAAAATTCAGTTTGTAAGAAAGTTGTTCCAATGGAAGATTGTTTGTTTATGCGAAAGATGTTTTAGCTTCTGTGGGATAAACAGCGTTTATGGCTTCATATGCCTGCCTACTAATGTTATTTTATTATTTGTAATAGGGATCATGCTGGTGGAAATAATAAGATAAAGCAACTGGTGCCTGGAATTAAGGTATTTGGCGGTTCACTAGACAATGTGGAAGGTTGCACTGATAAGTTGGAAAATGGAGATAAGTTCTCACTTGGAAAAGATGTAAACATATTATCGCTCCACACACCATGGTATGTTTTCGAACTTGTCTTGTTATGTAAAATTGTACCATGCACGTCACCATTCACCATGTATGATATTGTACATGTGTATCTCTTTGTGGCTTCATGTGCTTACAGTGCATTTTTCAAAAGTGAGAAAAATTGCACCTCCAATTGAGTGGCTATGTTTGTGAAGATTCTAATATGAACTACATTTTCTTATCTATTACTATTATTGTTCGGTGTGTGATTGAGGGACAATTAGTTCGGAATAGTTTTATTCATTTGGTTGGTTGACACTGAATCTATTGAGGGGATGGTGATTGTTCTTCTCGTATTTTTGGTTCAGGTAATTTTATGTTCTATGCCTTTAACAAGTAAAAAGGTTAGATGTATTGACTTTCACACCTAAGAAAACTCAAGATACCATGCACTTTGCATGTCCCTTCCACAGAAGCCTTAAAGGAGCTTTGACCTTTAGTTTTTATTAGTGTTGGTGATTTTATTGATATCAAGAGAAAGAGAGAATGAAATGTACAATCGAAAGAACACTTATTTTTTGAAAGATGCAAATGAGATCTTGATACTAAAAATTGAATCCACAATATTGTTAGCTTCATTATTGATGTGCTAAAATTTGTTGCCTAAATCTCTGTACGGTCATGCATCTCCTAATAGCCAGTCACCAAGGACCTGGACGAGATCTGTTAGTCCGCAATACAACATTGGATGGTCCCTTCCTCTACCAATCTTGCATTCAAATTTCTTCAGAAAATATGAATTTCCATATTGAGGGCTCAGATCTCAGAGTTCATTATAATCAGTGTAACCAAACGGATATAAATATGACAACAATATATTACCCCATGATGTCCTTAAATACTCCAACAATGTCGACCGAGCTCTGATTACTAAAATAGCACCAATCAAATTTTAACTTTGTATAATCGGTTGGAGGGCTCGAATCTCAGAGTTCATTTTAATCAGTGTGACCAAACGGATATAGATATGACAACAATATATTACCCCACGTTGTCCATAATTACTCCAACAATGTCGACCGAGCCCTGATTACTAAAATAGCAGCAATCAAATTTTAACTTTATACAATCGGTTGGAGGGCAGGCCACTTCAATTTATCCTTGTTTTTTAAAAGAGGAAATGGTTTGTGAGCAGCTGCTCAGATAACTTATCTGAGCAGAGCTCACAAACCATAGGAGGGCCCACATTTTGGGGGTGATCCTAAGCATTCATTTGGAAGGCCCCATCATGGATGGCTTGTGTACCAAAAATCAGCTCCATTGGATCATCTTAGGGTGTCCATTTGTGGAGGGAAAAATGGACAGATACTGTTTGTCCACAAATCTGCCCATTTTTTTCCTCCACAAATGGAAGCGTTAGGACGATCCAATGAAGCTGATTTTTGGTACACACCCCATCCATGATGGGGCCTTCCAAATGAATGCTTAGGATCACCCCCAAATTGTGGGCCCCCTATGGTTTGTGAGCTCTACTCAGATAAGCTTATCTGAGCAGCTGCTCACAAACCATTTCCTCTTTTTAAAATTCGTTACTTAATAAATTTCCTTCCAATTGTTAGAAAGGTCTCAAAACGAATACAGACGAAATTCCTTCTTAGCCAAGGCCCAACTGATCAAAGATTAATTTAATGTTTCAAATGATACGAGCTGTAGGGGAGATCTTGCCTTCAGACGAGCAAGCATTACTTTCAGTTCATAAGCCCTAGTTGTAGAGTTCTCTCTAAAAAAATGCCAGAACCGTATCAAATGGCAACACGGTCCATACGCTTTCCCCCAAACGTACCAAGTTTCAGCTGTACCACCCTCAAGAAGTTCCCTAAAGAGAGGAAGAACTCACCCCATGTCAAATCATATGAAAATATTATTCCAACCTTGCAATTGCTGAGAATGTGACTAGTTGTTTCCTACCGCTCAACGCACTTGACTCACCTATTGGCCAACCAAAAGTTGCTTTTTTCAACCTGTCTTGTATGTTTATCTTCCACTTGACCTTGTCCACATGAAGGCTTGAGTCTTTGGAGAGACCATAGCATTCCAGACTATCACGCATCTAAATGACGAATACTCCTCCTTGGAAAGGAGTCCTAAGAAATATATGAATGAGAATGTATCCCTACGATCTAGATCCCAACCCTTGTATCCTATTCCACGTGTTAAACAAAACAATCCTCAAGAATAGAAAGTGAAGACAAGCAATCTCCTCATTCTTGGGGTTACGGTAAAAGTCGCATCCCCATAGTACCCTCCCACCTAATCTCCTAAAAGAGTTATAGATCGTGATATTCTTTTTTTTTTTTTTTTTGAAAAGCGACTAGAATATTTATATTAATATAGAAATTAGAAGATACAAAAGGTGGGGACCAGCGGTCCCCAGTGTATTTACAGGCATGAAGGCTACCATGCAACCCAACAAAAACCATCTTTGTTCCGTCAGACCCCACTGTATCAAACCTCAGAGTTTATCTGAAGAAGCACTATGCATCAAAATCCCAAAAAGAAAAAAACAAACTAGACAGAGCATTTCTTTAACTCCAGAAGAAGACCCACAACCTCAGAAGCGAAGACCTCAGAAGCGAAGACTCAAGGTCGAGAGCTCCTCATCAGATGGAACTTTCTCTTTTGATGCTCTCTTTCTGAAAATCATTGCCTCTAGTTTCTGAATCCCCACCTTCTTATCCTCCTCCCATTGAAGGCGTCTTGAGTTCTGTTCATCCTCCAATAATTTGATGAATAAGGGATGCTTGTGCATGGGAGAGTGAGATTCTTTTACGTTATGCAAACCAGTCAGGCTAAAAACACTTTCAGCGTCCTGTTAGCATCCTCCTTAAATAACTTCCATTGTTGTTTTAAGAAGTCCCTAGTAACTTCTCTATGAGTAGGCGAGTGTTTAGATGCTAATTCCTCCAGGTATGCCATCTTTTTCAATAGTTGTAAGGAGATCTTCATCTCAAAAGATCCATCGGCAGCTTTCTCTCTTGGCCTAGAAACAATCTTGAAGAAGGAGAGGATGAACCGCTCTGGTTTTCCATCTTACGTACAAGACCCTGAACCCAGAAGAAACCAAGGAGACAATGAACCAAAAAGAAATGCACCCCCTCAGGATGGATACTGAGGGAGGCCAAGTAACCGAACTTGTAATTAATCTTTCGTGCAAAGATCTCCCGCTATCATGAGACATCATTAATTGCGCCGAAGTGGCCATTTCCAAACCCCCTAATACAAGTAACCTTTCCAGCTTCCCAAAATTGTTAAAGTCCCCAAAAATGGATACTTTAGTCATACGTCACACCAGATATACCAACTTACTTTCTCACGAAAGATAATAATCATCTCTCCAATAGCCGTCATCTAAAAAAATCCGTATCACGAAAGAGATTTCACATTTTCCGATTATTATCCCAACTTTGAACCAGGACATGCGGACCCCTCATCCATAGGCGACACGTGTTTTGGGTAGCGAGGGGGTCCCAGCAATCGATTTGAAAGCTCCAAAAGTTTCAGCCCCACCTAGTGGATATTTCAGGAGGTTGCTCAATTTGTCCATAATTGATCTTCCACAGGATGGCCCCCCAGTGGATTCGGATTTATCCAATCTGCAGCCTTGAATCCTTGGACCCACCTTTCCCGACTTTCGGGACTCCAAGCGAGCTCTCGAAAAAGGCAAACGAGAGATCAATAGCCTAAGGGTTTCAAGATCTACTTTTGACTTCACAAGTCCATTCTGCTAAGACTTTTGACAAAGGGATCTGACAAGCCTAGGAGGATGACCATGCCTCTTCCTAAAGGGTACTCTCTAAGGAGACTCTGGTATCGAGAAAAGGGGAGGACCTGAACTGGGGTGATTGGAGACTTCCGAGACCCTACTTTCATTCAGAGAAGAGGGCAGAAAGGAGGAAGGCACCGTATCGAACCAATGACCTGACGCCTTAGAAGGATTCAAATTTGAACGCGAGGGCCCCACTAGGTCAACGATCTCCTTACCCTGAGATTCCAAAGGGGGGCAAATCAGTGATCCCCCAACCATCGACAGCTGCTCCAATCTCTGATTGCTCCGAACTACAACTCCTACCGTGAAACTTTGATCCAATACTCGAATCTGAATAGAGGGTGGAGGCATCTTCGAATAAGGATTTTAGCGGATACAAATGTCGTACAGCTTTTATGATCCCCTTCCATCTGCACTTCCAAGACTTGAGCAAGTAGATTTCCTATTGCTTCAACTGTCGATAGGGCCCAAACATGGAGGGGGATGCCGTAGATGTTAACCTAAAGCGCCTCCACACCTTGTGCGTACTCTGTGCTCCAGGGGGAGAGAGAAGTCAAATGACTATTCCATGCCTTCGATCCTTTGGCCAGAGTCATGGCAGCCTCCTCCTCCGAATCAAACGTAAACAAGATTTCATTCCTTGATAACTCAGAGGGACAAGGAAGGGAGGGAATATTCCAGGAATTCTTTGCCCATTGCCATAAGTCGTCAAGGGATCTGGCAGCAATCTTTTTCCTCCCAAATGAGGCAACTCTTAAGAGAATCCAGCCTTGTTTCCACCTCCTTACCCGAGATGGTTATGGATGGGACACCCCCTTCAACCAGCAAGGGGATCTGTCCCAAATCAGGCCATCGGTCAACTTCTTCACTAGCAGTTTCCAAAGAGTCACCCTGATTTTTCTTTTTCTTACCAAGGCTAGATCCCTCCATCCTTATCAAGTGGCACCTTCATCATTTGTTCCTCCATCCGAAATTTGGATATTGACAGAATGAACAACTCCAATCTCCGGGATTCCGGATTAGATTCTCTTTGCTTCGAGTCCGTAATTCCTTTCGATATAGGGTTGATGATCTTAACAGGAGATCCCGATGGATTTGCATACACCATCGGCAGCACCGACGCCATTTGAAGTTCCAATACGCTCATGCCGAGCAAAACCAATCCCCCCTTTGAGCGACGCCATTCTTATAGCAAACCGTCTTCTCTCTTAAAATTTTCATTCCGCTTTGATTTTGCCAAAAGGATCAGAGATCGTGATATTCTTGTTCTTATTAATTCTGTAGAGGTTTGGGTAAGCTTGACTTAACATAAGATGACGGATCACAACTCCTCCCAAAATCTCACCCTCTCCTTTCTCGATCATGTACCTAATCCTGATTGAAAACAAGTATGCGTTGGACATATAGACTTCCAAGCCCCTAGGCCCCAACCTTTAAAGAACTTCTTAAACTCCCACCCTGCCCTTTTTTTTTGAATGCTAGCCTTGCCCATATTCTCCGGCAATGGTTCTCCCCCCAATATCCTCTTCCACTCTAAATCTCTATAACTATTTACCTAATAAAACTTTGTTCCTCAAAATCAAATTCCTGTACCTATCCTCCACCTCTTGTTGACTTGGACACATCCGTCCATTTTACCAGGTGCATAAGTGTCTTCCCTTTCTCCTTGCATTCCTTGTAGGAAGTCCCTTCAGAGTTTTTCCATCCTTTTAGCCACTTCAACCAAAATCCTGGAAAGAGACAAAAAATAAGTTGCGCGGTTGGATAGAGCCACTTTGCCACTTTGGTGAGTGATTAAGCCAATGGATAAGAAACATCTCTACCACCTGGCTAAATTCTTCTCCATCCTCTCAATGGCAGTGGCCCTAAGGCATATAGTAGGTAAACCAAAGCCTAACAGAAGGCTGAAATAATGTCTTGGGGAGGGCGCTACCCAATGACCTTTGCCAAGTGCCAACAGAGAAAGATCCTTGTCCACATTGCATCGTGCCACCATGCAATGTGCAATATTCACATGCAGACCCACTACTAGTAATGATCACCTTAATTCCTTAAGAAGAGCATGAACCTAAATTGTGTTTAACTTGAACATTTGTACAAGTGGTGATTCCATCATGTGTGTTACGTTGAACTTAGGGGTTCAAAATTCAACCTTCCCCACCAAAAAGAAAAAAAAGGAAAGAAGAAGAGCCCCAAATGCGTTCTAGTTGATATTCACCATTGATTTAATGTAAGCCAACATCACCTCATCTCTATTATCAAGAAGACTTCATAAGCTGTCTGTACTTGGATTACATGCCAGTTAGTGACCCACCCGAGTGGGCTAGGTTTTACCTTGGCTTCTTGTCACAGTTTCAGTTTTTAACACTGGTGTCGAGCTTTCATCTAAAATTAGTAGGGAACAAGTAATTGATAGGCTATTCTGACCTAATTTTACCTTGTAATCAAACAAGCATGGGCTCGGGCCGCTTAATTTTTTTTATACATCCCTTGAAAACTTGGGTTTGTAACTCCATATTGGGTAGGCTTCCACTTTTCCATGATCAACCTTAATTGATCCTTTCCTTTTTTTTGAATGGTCAAATAATCATTAAATAATGAGGACCGAGATGGTCAGTTACCAAAGATGCAAATTGAGAATCCCTGAGACAAATCCGGCCAAATACAAAAATATATCAAGGAGGAAGGAAATCGTATTGCTCGAGAGCCTCCAACTGACCTGATGCGGGTGCTTAAAAGGGTAGAAGTAGAGAAATAAGAACACAAGAACACATCCAAGAGAAGGAGAAGAAAATGGGAGCAAAGCTCAATCCAATTGATATAACGTCAATTACATAAGTTAATCTAAATCCAAAATCCCCTCATAAGATGGATTCTAACCCTTTAAATAAAAGAAGCCCAAAAAAAATTCGTTCTACCTTCTCCACTAGCTAACTTAGGGACTTACATACCATTATTTGCTTTGGAACTCACAAACTTTGACTGTTTTGGGAACCCATAGACACAACCCACTAAAACTGCCAGAACTTTCTAACCACTTGGCCAATTTTCGAGCACAAATACGTGTTGGAAAGATCTCAAAGAGACCTACAACTTTGTAGTTTACCATTTTCCATGATTCTTCCATTTAATATCCCAAAAACTTAGTTGAAAATCGGTCAGAAGCTTTAATGCGGGAATCACCTTGGAACTCCACCAAAGCCACCTGGCATGACTTGGCTGCCATGTTGGTATTGCATCATTTTCTCCGGGTAAGAAAGAACTCGTCCACGAGTTCTCATCAATCTCTCCATGATAAGTTGTCAACTCTTTAACATTGAAAGTTGGATGAGTATTGATATTTGGAAGGAGCTCGATCTTGTATGCATTATCCCCAATCTTCTTAAGCACTCGAAAATGGCCATCCACAAGATCTTGAAATTTGCGAAACTTTCTTGGTTCAAGCAAACCCGCCCTCGAGTTTTGAAGTATCGAAGAATGTTCATCAATTGAAACTTCTGAAGATCAAACTCCACTTCATAATCTCCATGAAGAAGTGATAATTTGTCTAGATTTTGAACATATTTCAATACGTAAATATCCACTGTGAACTTCAATGTAGGATCGAATAAAAATAGATCGATGTAATTGGATGAAAAAATCGATGTAATATTTTTCCATTCACCGATTACTTCAACATCTATCGGTTCACCTAATATGCAATCGGATCCAATTTCTTTGGTGATGAATTCATGAAATTGCCGTTGAAGTTCATCATGCTCCTCATTAGCTTCAATAACAAGTAGAGCATCAGATGTACCACTGTCCTTTGTCTCTTGATCAAATTCGTTCTTGAAAAGAAAGAAGCTACTCTCTTTGAACCACGCAATCCGATGGGCTTAGATGAGGCTCGGTTTGGAACTTGCGTTTGTATATCATTTCATGAGATACGATGTTCTCACAACTTCCACCATTGATCACAATTGTGCAAACCTTGTCGTCAGAATTGCGTCGAGTCTTGAAAATATTGGAACAGAGCCAATCATCATCGGATTCAACCTTTGGTGTAGCAAGTGCTCTTTGGATCACCAAGCTTTCTCCTTCTTCGGGTTCGATTTCTTCATGTTGTATGTCATCTTCTTCATCATATATGGGCTGATTTGAATCATCAACAAGATCCTCATCATTTTCTTCATCACTGAAGGCCGCTACTTGCCTCTTTGGACAATCTTTGAAACGATGGCCAACTTGACCGCACTTGAAACAAGCATTTGGATTGTTGAGACGATTAGACTGATTTCCAACTTGACCCCCCTCCTAGCTAACCCGCCCGCTTCACTGTTTGCCGATCTTCTAACAAGATGAAAACTAATAGATGAAGAGCTAACTATGTCCTGAATTTCCTCGAAGTATTGAGCAAAGCGCCAAGGATAGTTTCTAGAGCCACATAACCATCAAATAAGATTACTAGAATCACCCACCACCACCAACTTATTAAAGTCTTTGCCCTCCAAAAATTTAACACCATGGAAAGCCGTTCTAACCTCCACCTCAGAAGAATCAACTATTCCCAAAGGACCTGCAAAAGCCCACACCACTCTACCCGAATTGTCTCTAAGAACTCCCCCTATTCCAGCTGGACCCGGGTTTCCAAGGCTAGACCCATCAAAATTTAATTTTAGATACCCTTGACCCGGCGGTTCCCAAACTTGCGCGAACTATAGGGGATTTTCCTCCACCCATGCCACAACTCGAAGGTAGACACGAACCTGAAGCTTGACGAAGCTCTAACCCAAGCAATTGTTAAGCTAACCCAAGCAATTGTTAAAGCGAATACCTTAAGAGTAACTGAGTAAGAAAGTAAACCTCTTCACTTGCCCCTTGAAGGTTCTTGCATTTCTCTTCTTCCAAATAACCCATAACGTTGCAAGGAAAGTAACATTACACAAGATCCTACATATTTCCCCCAAGGAATTAACTGCCAGTGCCAACAATCCAAAAGATCAATAAGTTGATGAGGGAACACCCAAGATGTACTAAATCTCCCTAAAACTCCGCTCCACACTTCCCTTGCAACCTTACAATGCAACATTAAATGATCTACTGATTCATTGCGCCTCTAAACAAAGTGGCGTAGGCCAGGGAAGAGAAATAGAAGAAAGAGGACAAAAGAAAAAGAATAGGAGAAGAAGAGAAGAAGAAGAAGAATAGAGGAAAAAGGGGGAGGAAGGAGAAGAAGAATAGAAATTAGGGGAGAAGAGATGAGAAATCTGTAGAGGAGAGAATCTGTATTCACTTCAATTAATCATCAAAACTAAAAATCCCTAGTACATTAGGCCTATATATAGGCGGTTACAGATTCAGTCAAGAGGAAGAAACTTATAATATTGTCGCTGCTCATGGTTATTCTGGCCGATTGGGGTCGATGTTTGATAAGAATGCTTCTTAGGGAGGAGGAAGGAGAAGGAAAATAGAAATTAAGGGAGAAGAGGAGAAATCTGTAGAGGGGAGCATCTATATTCACTTCAACTAATCATCAAAATTGAAAATCCCTAGTACATGAGGCCTATATAGGCAATGGAAATAAAATTTAATGGAAAATAAATAAATCCCTAATTCTATACATGGAAAATAAAAGACCTAAAAACTAAAAACACAAAAATATAAATTTTGAAAACTAAATACCATGGAAATTAATCCCTAAAAGTCCTATGGGCAAATATGCCACTTATTTGGCCTACAATCCGCACTATTCTCCTCCTCTTAAAAAGAACTCCCCCTCGAGTTCTAGTCTACCTGAATCAAATGCGTAGACAATCCACTGAAGCAGTAGGAGGCGCAATCCTTCGAACTCCCGAATGCCGTATAACATAACGCTCGTGATATCTGTAAATGTGGAATGGAACGCGGGCATAGCGACATAGAAGAAATCATCCATGCATAACCATAAAAATGCGAACCTCTCTTGAGAATCAAAGAAGCGGGGAAAATGCACATACTCCTCTTGGAGAGGCACGATTACTCTAGGTGGTACCAATCTATGACCATTCTCCAAAAGGTCATTACCAATAAGCTCATCCATGGATATCTTATGTGGCTCAGTGATGTCAGATTGACAAATCTACTTATGATAGTCATGTGCACTGAAATCCTTTGTCTCAACCTCCACAATCATTCGTCCTCAGTGGACTGCTTGGGCTCTCCAGGATCCGGCAATGCATCATCAGTCACTGGACTCTCGAGCTCTATATCTGCCATCTTGGGCACTGTATCTGACATAAGCTCAGGCTCAACCTATATAATGCTCTCACAATCAATGGTATCTGGATCATCGTGCGGGTCCTCATTAGTATTAGCAATTGAGGGAGAAGGAAAATAGAAATTAAGGGAGAAGAGGAGAAATCTCTAGAGGGGGGCATCTGTATTCACTTCAACTAATCATCAAAACTGAAAATCCCTAGTACATGAGGCCTATATATAGGCAATGGAAATAAAATTTAATGGAAAATAAATAAATCCCTAATTCTATACAACATGGAAAATAAAAGACCTAAAAACTAAAAACACAGAAATATAAATTCTGAAAACTAAATACCATAGAAATTAATCCCTAAAAGTCCTATGGGCAAATATGCCACTTATTTGGCCTACAATCCGCACTATTCTCCTCTTAAAAAGAACTCCCCCTCGAGTTCTAGTCTACCTGAATCAAATGCGTAGACAATCCACTGAAGCAGTAGGAGGCGCAATCCTTCGAACTCCTGAATGCCGTATAACATAACGCTCGTGATATCTATAAATGTGGAATGGAACACGGGCATAGCGACATAGAAGAAATCATCCATGCATAACCATAAAAATGCGAACCTCTCTTGAGAATCAAAGAAGCGGGGAAAATGCACATACTCCTCTTGGATAGGCACGATTACTCTAGGTGGTTCCAATCTATGACCATTCTCCAAAAGGTCATTACCAATAAGCTCATCCATGGATATCTTATGTGGCTCAGTGATGTCAGATTGACAAATCTACTTATGATAGTCATGTGCACTGAAATCCTTTGTCTCAACCTCCACAATCATCCGTCCTCAGTGGACTGCTTGGGCTCTCCAGGATCCGGCAATGCATAATCAGTCACTGGACTCTCGAGCTCTATTTCTGCCATCTCGGACAATGTATCTGACATAAGCTCAGGCTCAACCTATATAATGCTCTCACAATCAATGGTATCTGGATCATCGTGTGGGTCCTCAATAGTATTAGCAACGTCCGTCTCCCCTACTTGAGAACTAACATTATCAACAGGTTATAGGGGAGAAGACATAGATAAGTGACCATGCAAATCCCACTCACGCATGCGATGCTCTAGATATCTGTTTGATGCTTCAATTTCGACTTCTCGTTCACGACGAGCGGCTTCTTCATGCGTCAATCTTTGTTTATACGCTGCTCGCTCATGTAATAACACCTGCTGATACTGATATGCATAAATCCTCATAAATTCATAAGGAACCTCTTCCCATAGACTGACTGGTGGCTTCCCCAAGTTACTGCGCTCTAGCACGAAGAATCTCCATTTCAATCTGGAGTCGCTTTATATTGTATCCTTGACTCAACGAATGGTTATTTGACGATCATAACCATTGTAACTATGGTATGCATCAAGAGACTTGATCCACTGTAGACACGCATCCTCAAAATCTCTATAGGGACAGTAGTAGTCATCGTAACCATAAAAAGTATGGAACTCATTTTGCAGTCATAGTGGGGCGATTCAATGTCGCATGGCCCAAGATGGAATTTGAGAAAATTAGTTGTCAGATTTGTCCGTGATGTTGAAAGAAAAACAATACCTTATCCACTTAAGAAAAGAGATGAACAAAAGTAGACCACCAAAGTTGAGCCTCCTCCAAATGATCAAATCAATGGCCACTACTCTCTCTCTCTCTCTCTTGTGCTCCTTCATAAAGAAAAGAAATAGGAAGGTGAAGGGGTATGGTGGGAGTGTGGGAGGTGAAAGACATGAGGTGGGTCTCTCACATGAGACTCATTTTCTACCTTTTTAGTTGTTTGTTTTCCTTGAAATTTATTTTTCAAGGAAAATTTTAGTATTTTCAAATCATTATGTGTTTTAAGTTATTTTAACTAGTAGCCCTTGATTTTTAGCTCGTTGGATCTAAGATAATCAAGGAATATAAGTGTTTTAGATTCAAGATCAAGGGTCGATCTAAGGTGGATTGATGATCTCAACCCTCGAACTTATGATCTAACGATCCGATAGTCCACATTTTAAGATTATCAATGGAATTTAAAATGACAATCATAAGGGCTTACAACAATACAGTAGAGGTTCCACCCTTGATATTTGATCCAACAGCAGCTCACTTTTTGAGAAGCTGCTGCTTGATCAAATATCAAGGGTGGTAGCTCCACCGTAAAAGGGCCTTATTATTGTAAGGCCTTAACACACTATAATTTCTCGTGAATTGATTAGGGAAAGATATATTTTAAGCCATAGAATAATCTTAAATTGGGTTATTCTATGTCTTAAATTAGGTTCCATTCAAAAAAAAAAAATCTTAAATTGGGTTTATATAGGTTTGTACGGTAGTTGTGTTCTTTTTTTTGAATCAATGAAATAGAAAAACAGAAGATTTCAGCTGGGATAGAAGCAAAATAAAATTTGTCCTTTTACTATCATTTATTCCTTTCTTTTTCAAAAATAAAATAAAATTATCATTTATTCCATTAATTGTATGAGCAAGCCTCCACAGACCTGGACTACATACAGTTGGAAACCCATTTAATCACATTAGACATATCTCCTTCGACCAAAAATCTTGTCCCAGCTGTTGAAGGGAGATGCAAAGGCTTATTTGGAGAGCGTATGATTCCACCACTGTTGTCTTCTTTCGTTCCTATGTCCCTTGAGAAAACCTTTATAATTTCCTCGTTATTTCTTCTAAATGCTCACTCCCTCTTGGCCTGGGTTCCCAATTGAGCTGCCATCAAAATTGAGTTTGGTAATATTGGGGCTGTGGGGAACCATCTAGCGCTCTTTATTTGTCACTGGATGACTACTTATGATGGTATTTAACATCTATAGTAATCTTAAATGGAGAGACACAAAACTTCTGGACTAAAATCCCAATTTATAACAAATCATGTTCCTAGTGAATTTCAATGTTGAATTTCCATTTGTCCCCCAATTCTCTTCTATTCATATATTTCCAAATCTCCGAAGAAATCGTGAATAACATCGTGATACAGACAATGAGACTCTTATCAACAAGGTGCTTTGCATTGCAGCCTTGAAGGAATTTTACCATTGATGCCTGCAATCTTTTTGCCACCTTGCAATGAATGTAATGATGATTTCTCAATTCCGATTCTTCCTTTGCTTATCGAAAACCTTCATCAAGATACTTAATCTTGCCAAGCACCACCCTCTGACAAAAAGTTCATAGAAAGAAAGAGAATGGGAGAAGAAGCAAAGGCCATTTAATAATATGAGTGACTTATATGTGGGCCCTATAAAATGCATGTGCTTTGATTGGGAAAGGATATATGTAAGTCATAAGATTCTCTTATGTGTGTTTTATTGTGGTTTCGGCATGATAAAAGCTTTACTTAGTTGCTTTAAGTAGTTTTTTCCTTGGGGCTTATCGATGTAAAATGTACTAGTATTTTGGCATTCTTGAGGTGTCATTTGAGTCAGGTTTAGGTGTTTTTAAGAAGTTTGGATGAAGGGGTAGGATTAAATAAATTGTAGAGTAGGGTTTTGAGGGATATATATTGTTCTTAATATGTATTTGAATTTTTTGAATAATGAATGACAGTTTTCTTGTTTTGGGTGTGATGCTCAAGATTTGGTTGTGATATGATGCTACAATTTTATGGAGTGATTCTGTTATACTAGAGCAGTGTGATGCATAATTTCAAACCTCCCCAGCGTCGTCCTTGGCTCCCACAGGTCGACTCCTTTTTACCATGGCCGAGTTCTTGTCTGAGTCTGCATTTTGCGCTACAAAGTCGATCAAAACTCCTTTAACTTTTCGAGTATTCAACCGCGTCAACCAAGCACTCTACCGCATTAACCGATTACTCTGCCGCGTGACGCTGTCGCCGAGTCGATTAGGATTTGCTTTGGCCGCATTTCTACTCACATCTGTGATGTTGCTCTTTTCCTCTTTATAATACTGATTGTTATCTCACTCTCGTCATGTTTGAATGGAAGGTTTTGTGTCTTTTTTCATGAGTATTTATTATTGAAATTTTACCATGACCCTTTTGAGCTGAAAAACCTCGTAGAGAAGGAAAAAAATATTTTCTTATTATATTAATAGTTTTATATTATGGAATTATTTTTCCTATAGGTATTTACTTATTAATAAATTTTCTGTCTATCACTCCCATGATTTGCGATCCATGATTAAGGATGTTATATGGAAGTAATATGTGTGGTTTATAGTTTTTACCTTCTTTATGAACTAGATGGGTCATCTTGAGAAATGATTAATTTTGAATTTTGTTTTCCTTTGACATGCTGTTATTAGCCACACCAAAGGCCATATAAGCTACTACGTGACAAGCAAAGCTGGAGAGGATCCGACCGTGTTTACCGGAGATACATTGGTAAGTAGCGAAGGTTTTCATGGTATTCTTTACGATGAAGCCATCTATATAATGATTTTTTGTTTGCATGGAGTTTCATTCAATATTTAAATCTATTGTTGATTGTGAAGCATACTCCACAAATTTTCTACAACGCTTGTAGATGGTTGATCATGATTGTTAACTTACCAACTTCTCCAAAAGCTTAAGCTGTTGGAGAAAGGCATTATACTTTAACACTCCCCCGCACGTGTGGCCCACTTGGAAAACGTTGTGGCACGTGGTCCCACTTTGGGCCGACCATCGCATGTGGATTTTTGCTATCCGGGAGGTTTGAACTCGAGACCTTTGGCTCTGATACCATGTTAACTTACCAACTTCTCCAAAAGCTTAAGCTGGTTTGAACTCGAGACCTTTGGCGCTGATACCATGTTAACTTACCAACTTCTCCAAAAGCTTAAGCTGTTGGAGAAAGGCGTTATTTATCTTTTATACTTTAACAATGATAATAATTTTTTCCTTTCTTTTTTTTGTAAGTTTGTTGCTGGTTGTGGGAAATTTTTCGAAGGCACGGCTGAGCAAATGTACCAGTCGCTATGTGTGACACTGGGATCATTGCCAAAGCCCACTAGAGTTTACTGTGGCCATGAGGTAACATCATATATTGAATTTCTTTATGGAGAACTTATTTTTCCTTTAAAGCTACATTTAATGGCAATAACAATATATTATTGTTATCTGTGATGCATTTTCTTGGGATTTGTTTAAGAATAATATCTTCTAGTTTTGTGACATAGCTTAAAAACTCAACTGCTTGGTTGAAATTATGAACAAGTTGAATTGGGTGATTTAAGTGGGTGGGTAGATCCTTTTTTTTGGAATTCAAGAAAAGTCCTATTTCCTTATTCTTGAAAACGTTTTTACATTTCTTGATTGAATTTTACTTTCATCACTCAACAATATTCTCCAAAAACCCCACAAGGCAACACCAATCTTGTATTTATTGTCCTGTTACACTAAGCATTATTCATGTTAAGAGTAATTAAGCATCATCTAGGCTAAGAGAGACATATAATGGGTGTGAATTAGAGTACGCAAGGTATTAAATACATTGTTTTTAATCTTGGCTGATATGAAACAAAATGACCAAAATATTTCAATTTCGCCCGCCGCTAAAACAAAATCCACTTGGATTAAAAAAATTACAAGATTTCACCCAAAATTTCGGGATTTCATATGAAATTTTTGAGATTTCGTTTGAATTAAAATATCGCTCACAGCTGAGGCTCGTTGGCTGCTGGTTTGGTCACTTTGTCTAAATTAGGTGATTACGGAGGTTTAGATTCCACTCCTATGCCCCCCTCTACTGTACGGTCGTTTGAACAACCATTTTAACAAACGGAGTGCATAAGCATGTCACGACGGTGGTGTTCGATTGGTGACTGAAGCACGTGTCCACAAGGCGAATGAAATGACCACGAGGAAAGAGAGAATGCAAAAAAGCTTATTGCATTAATGATAAAGGGCGCTCAAGATAGCCGGATATCCTGCACGCCGATGGAAGTTAAACTACAGCTACGCTATGCTATGCTAAACTACGCCTGAGGTTGCCAAGCGATACAAGTAGCAGGGGCTGATTGCACCTCATACTTCATTGATTCCTTGCGGTGCGGATCTCCTGTAGCACCCAAGGCCTCAGGCAAGTCTTTATGGGTCACCTTGGCAGACGGTGTATGTGCTCAGGTGTGCCAGAACTAATCGCGGATCAACGAGTTCGGCAAATTTCGACAAACCAACCATATGATTGCTCAGAGCCAAGGTTCATCGGCTGATGGTTTGGTCACTTGTCCAAATCAAGCGATTACGGAGGTACGGAGGTCCGGAGGTCTGGGATCCCCTCCTATGGACCTCCTCTCGAGTATGGTCGTAAGAACAATTGTTTTAACAAAGGGAGTGAAAAGTCTATTCCTTTAATGATAAAAGGTGCATAAGATACCTGGATATCCTGCACAGCGATGGAAGCTACACTGCGTCTAGACTGTGAGTCTGTGACACTATGCTAAACTATGTCCCAGGGTTGTTGAGATATACAAGTAAAAAGAAAAGATAGGTAAATCTGATGTGTTTTGCGAGGGCCTCAAACAAATCAAAGGTTTGGGTATTTATTACTTCTGGGGAGTCTTAACGTCTTTCAGAATGTCTTCTTGCACGTCTCTTGTACCATTGCCTTGTTCTCTATTTCTCCATGTACCGACTTGGGTGATTGTCTTGTGCGATGTGTGGCGCTACCCACTCCCCTTTGCACATGTGGCGAGCTCCTAATCAGAAGCTTCTTTACTTTTCATTATGGTTAACCTTCCCATGTCTCTTCGTGCTGATCTCGCCGTGTTCTCCGGATCGTCCCTACATGTGGCACGATCTTGTCCTTGTAAATCTTTGCCGATTTTCCAGACAGACAATCCTTATCCTATTGACTTGTTGGCACATCTAGGGTTGTGCATTATTCGGGGTTAACCGAAGAACCGAACCGAACCGAACCGAAATTTATTTCGGCTATCGGTTCTGTTTTTCCCTCAATCGGTTCGGTTTTTCCCTCAATCAGTTCGGTTCCAGTTGTAAGAACATAGGAAATTTGGTTTTCGGTTTCGGTTTCGGTGTAAGACCATTTAAAATTTTGGTTACCCGAAAAACCGAATTACTCGTGTAAAGACTAAAATACCCAAAAAATGTAAATTTGAAAATGTTTAGGGTTAAGGCTATTTTAGTAGTTTCACATGATTTTACAAAAGCTAGGGTTATGGGTCTTTACTCTTTACAGAGAGGGAGAGTAAGGAGACTACACAACGATGTATAGTGGTTCGGTCACAACTTGACCTACTCCACTACCCATGTACTTGGTCGTTCCTTGGGATTTTCTCCACTATTGTGAGACTTCAATACGCCGTCTCTCCAAGCGTTACAAACAACATCACCTCCAAAGGGGACAAACCCTTATTGTACAATCCGCCTCCAAGGACGTTCTCCTTCGTTGCACACCGCCTTGAAGGATACAACTCCTCTTTGCAATACAATAATGATAAAGAAAAGAAAAAAAAACTCTCAGGCCTCTTAAAGGCAAATACAACTCTCAAAGCTCAATAACTCTCCTAATGATTGAAACTAAATGATCCTTGGAGATCCTCTTGATAAGAAGTAAATGCACAAGTTATGCTCAAGAGGTTGAAGAAGAATCCTTTTGATTTTGAAGGTTGAAAGCTCTAGGGTTTCATAAATGATGTTTCAAAAGGTTATTTAGAAGGTCTTTTATGAGGTATATATAGCCCTAGTAAGTTTAAGACCGTTTGGGGGCAAAACAGTAATAAACGGGTCAAAGAAAAGTGAGCCGCGCAAGCCCCAACGGCTATATTTCCAGACGGGGGCGGTCGACCGGGGTATGGCGGTCGCCCGTCAAGGGCTTTCTGTTTGATAAAAAATTTAGCTCAAAAACATTGCGCGGTCGACCGGGGAATCCGCGGTCGCCTGCCAAGACCTTCCTGAATGACTTTTGGATTTCCAGAAGCCTATCCGCGGTCGACCGGGTAGGCCTCGGTCGACCGGCCCGCCTTTGTTGGGTGAATGCTGGGATTCCAGCAATCATCCCGCGGTCGCCCGGGAGACCCCGGTAGACTGGCCCTGCTTTGAAATCTTGATTTTTAAAGTTTTGTTTATAGGGCTTTGGGCCATGGTCTTTGGGCTTTAGACTTGATTTTTCAAAAACATTTTGGAGTTTATCAAAATGATTTTCAAGGAGTTTTGAAAACACTAAATCATGCAAATACTAAATGTCAAGAGGACTCTAATGCATTCTAAAAACATAAGGACCTTGAGTCATCTCGAACTTCAATCTTCTTGGGCGCTTACATGAGCCATTTCTTGTCTTGAAATAGTCTTCAATCTTGTCCTTGCGCTTGTGGTTCCCTTGATTCTTTGATAGACTTTAAGAGTTGTATGAGGACTACTAAGTCTTGACTTTCGCCAAGATGAGCCCTTGATCTTCTCGCTTCAAGTGTTGATATAGATGTATCCTGTCTAAACCACAACACTAGAGAAGCCATTAGCCAACTACCATCAATTTGGGTTTGTTGATCATCAAAACATTGGTGGGATGTACCCTTGGGCTTACAAGAAAGTCAGGGCCCAATCCCTCGAGGAAGTGAACCTTGAGGAAGTGAACAACTCGAAGCCGATCCCGTTGTTGGGCGCCAGCAGCCAAATTAGACGTAAGGGGCATAAAAACGTCGAGCTGCTGACAGAGGGAGACAAAACTGTCTATAATATGGAGAGAGAGAGAGAGAGAGAGAGAGAGAGAGAGAGAGAGAGAGAGACGTGTCGCCATGTGGAGGTGCATCCACTATGAATAGATGGCACAAATGTTAGCAAGGTTGTCAACCCTAAATAGAGGATAGCTGTGTGGTCCAGACTTGCTTGGACATCAGAAGGCACATCATGGTGCCCGGAATATGAGGCCACAGAAGGGGGTGAATGAGAGTATCATCCTGCTCCCATCTCTCATAAGTGAGATCAGTGGAGGAGGGAGGATCTTGACGAATGAAGTTGACCTTACGCCGAGCGAGGAGGTAGGTCTCCTCGGCCATCTTCCAATTCAGGTAATTGGACCCGTCTAGTTTAATTGTAGTCATCGTTGGGAATGAACCCTCCACCGATGGAGAATGGGTAGATGAAGGAGCCAAAGGTGGTCGAGTGTCACGGACCTCAGGAGTCGGACTCAGAGAGGGATCCTCAATAACGGGAGGAGCCATGGAGACAAGGTGAGAAGAATACTCTCAACCACAACAACGACGAGGCAAATAGTAAGAAAAAAAAAGCCACTAGGCGAGCCCAAAGAGAAAACCACTGCCCCGAAGACCGCGTAGCAAAAAGAGACATAATAGTGCTATCAAGAGGGTACCATCAAGAGGATCGGAGCCGTGAGAGGAACAAATTAGAAAAAAATAGGATTTATGTCATGACGAAGAAGGTTAGAAGGGTATGAACTAGGGTTCAAAGAAGAGAGAGAGAGAGAGAGAGAGAGAGAGAGAGAGAGAGAGAGAGAGAGAGAGAGAGAGAGAGAGAGAGAGAGAGAGAGGTTTTAAGAAGGAATGGGGTGGAAAGGGTGAGAGGGTCAGGTGGGGTTGCCGGATGTGGAGGGAGGAGGTGAGAGGGGTGGGGGGTCGTCGGGAAGGGGTGATGAGGGTGTGGTGGGCTCCGGAAGGGGTGGCAGGAGTGGGAAGGGGGGATGCTGAAAGAGGTGGCAGGAATGGGGGGATGTCGGAAGGGGTGGCGGGAGTTTTTTTTTTTTGGGGGGGGGATGTTGGAAGTGGGTGGCAAGGGCAGGAAAGGTGTGGGTGGATGCCGGAAGTGGGTGGCGGGAGTGGGGAAGATGCCGGGGCAGCGAGGAAGCAAGAGGAAAGAAAAAGAAGGGAGGAAGGAGGAGGAGGAAGGAGAGAGTGAGAGGGGTTTCCAATGGAGGTTCCTAGGGTGCCACAACCCTAGGGCTCTGATGCCATGTGGAAGGAGAGGAGAGGAGAGGATGAGAGAGAATAGAGGACATTGAGAGAAAAGAGTGAGTTAGGGTGTGCTCCCCCTCACTTATGTATTTATATAAAAGAGGAGTACAGGGACTAAAGTGCCCTTAGGCACATATACACCTTCTAAAGACTAAGTAAGATGTAGATTGGAGAATGAAAACAATACTAGTTTCACCACCTTTCTGAGAAGGAATACTACTTTCACCACCTTAATATGTATCTAAAAAGGAAGGAGCAACCGAGCTTAAAGATTCTCGCCCCATTATCTTAGTGCATAGCATGTACAAAGTTTTGGATATTGTCTTAGCTAGAAGAATAAAAGTGAGGGTAAGAACTAGTCTCTCGATACGGAGCATTTGAAAAAGTAAACAAATTCCTGATATTCTTATTGCGAACGCATGTCTTGATTCAAGAAAGAGGGAAGAGCAAAAATTATTTGTAAAATTGATATGGAAAAGCTTATGATCATGTGCAATGTGAGTTTTTTGATTTATTCAAAGCTAAAATGGGTTTTTGAGAGAGAAAATGGGTGAATGCTTGTATGTCAAAATGGGTCACCCGTGGATTTTTTTAGTAGCATTAGAGGCATTCGTTAAGTAGATTCATTATCAACATATTTATTTATAATGGCTGTAGAAACCATTAATCTACTAAATTCAAGATTGGGGGATAGAGGCTTTATAGGAATACTCCTAAAAAAATTTCTTATCTCCAGTTTGCGGATGACCTTCTTATCTTCTGGAACAAGGAAGACCTTCTTATCTTCTTGAACTAGGAGGAATTAGAAGTCAATAATCTAAAAAGCACATTTAGATGGTTCAGTGGTCCCTGACTTGGAAATTAATTTTGGAAACTGCTTGTTGGCGGGCATCAATATGCAACAAGAGGAAGTTGATTCTTTAGCAAACGTCACGGGTTGTAGGAAAGAAGCGCTGCCAATCACCTACTTTGGACTTCCCCTAGGGTTTTGTATTCCAGCGCCTTTTGTTTGGCATCTGGTTATTGAAAGAATGGAAAGAAATTTAGCCTTTTGGGAAAAATTACCTCTCTTTTGGCGGAAGAATTGCCCTAAAAAAGTAGTTTTGGCTAATATACAGGTGTACTTTGTGTCCCTCTTCTCATTTGGGATATTAGACTTAGGAGGGACATTAAAGATACGGAAATTATCCATTCAAAACAAAAAAAAAGATAGGGTATTGATAACCTCTCTTTGCTTCTCAATTTGATTAGCAATTTCTACTGTTCTAGTCATGACCCTGATTCAAGTATTTGGATACCAGACTTCAGTGGAGTTTTTTCCTTGTTGGAATCAAAAGGGAGAAAATCTCCTCTTACTAGACATTGGAAAGCTATTGCCCCATCAAGAGTGGTAGCTTTCTCTTGGATGGTGGCGTAAAAAAAATCAACATGTGTAATAGGCTTAAAAAACGACACTGTCGAATTTATAGTAACACCATGTATCCTTTGTAAAGAAGCGGAGGATTGTACTAGGCTTAAAAGAAGACACTTTCAAATTTACAGCAGGTGTATCCTTTGTAAAGAAGCGGAGGAAAATTTAGATCATCTAATGGCCTGTGTAATAGGCTTAAAAGAAGACACTGTCGAATTTAAAGTAACACCATGTATCCTTTGTAAAGAAGCGGAGGATTGTAATAGGCTTAAAAGAAGACACTTTCAAATTTACAGCAGGTGAATTCTTTGTAAAGAAGCGGAGGAAAATTTAGATCATCTAATGGTCTGTTGCTCTCTCTCTCTCTCTCTCTCTCTCTCTCTCTCTGAATGGTTCCGTTGCTCATTCTCTTGGCACCTTTTATGTGCCAAGGAGCCTATTCTTAATTGGGGCGGAGATAGTAGGTGTATCCTTTGTTAAAAAAAGCTGAGGGAAATTTAGATCATCTAATGGTCTATTGCTCATTGTCTTGATACCTCTGTGCCATTATTAATACTTTGGGATTTCATAGATTCTTCTATCGTCAATCCAGGTGACTATTCTTAGTTGGAGCGTAGTTTGTTTGGAAGTACTACAAAGTTTTATTGAGGTTTTGCAAATTTGGAAGGAGAGGAACAATCGATTTTTCAAGGAAAGGAATATTACGTTGGGAAAAATGATAATGGATGTTGCAATAAAAAAGAATGTCCATTCAAAAAAAAGATAACGGATATCGAAGTTGAGCTCATCCTTTGTGCTCATAATAGCAAAAGAACACCGTCTTATTCCTAAATAAATGCTTATAAATTGAAAAACTATCATTTGGGAGAAAGGACAAAAAGTCGGAGCATCTCCCAAGCGGTCGACGTCTCATAGTGGGTGGATCAAGCTCATTTTTTTGATGGTAGCTCCAAGGGCAGACCAGGTCAAGCTCGTAGGGTGGGGGATTTCCGGGACTCAAATGTGAATGTGCCTATGTATTCTAGGCCAGCTAGTGTTTGTGACTCCAACAAAGCAGAAGCAAGGGCTCTACTTTGTGGCTTAAAGATAATTTATCTCATCTTTAAGTGGACAATCATAATTGAAGGAGATTCAACAAACACGATTGTATGGGCAACCAAAATTCAAAGGGGCCGTAGTTATTAACATTGCGGAGATTCTGGAGCTGTGCATGAAAATTAATCCGTTACTACAACTTAAACCTAGATCGGCGAATGATATGGCAGATAATCTTGCGAAGGATAGTGTGTACAGGGAAGAGTTGGTAATCCGCAATTCATTTCTTCCACAAATTGTACTACGTAAGGGTATCAGTTGTAGGGACTGTACTTGGGACAGCTCGTCTCTTAAGCTTTTTTTTTTCTTGCTTTATGGTTGTAATTTCTGTTGTAAATCTATTGACGTCATTAATTATGCTGAAATCTGCAATAAAGTATCTGTTATTGCTTTAGAAAAAAAGTACAAAAAGGCACTCTAATAAATATAAGTTCCTCAATGTTATGTAACTTAATATAAATTCTTCAAAAATATGTAAACGGTATCAGATAATAAGGATTATTAAATTGATGGTCTAAAGTACATGCTCCTGCTATGCTTCACCCACGTGACAAACTAAAATGACGTGTTCTTGTCATGCACAATATTGCAACGATCTCCCTCATTGGTTTGTTAGGAACTTTATGTTTTTTCTATACTGTATGTACTTTGAAGCATGTTTTGTCTGGTTGCCATTCGAAAGGTAACATGTAAACTTCTTCTCTCTCAGTACACAGAAAAGAACCTACGCTTTGCACTGACAGTGGAACCAGAGAATGAAAAGATAAAGCAGAAGCTCTCATGGGCTCAGAATCAGCGACAGAAGAACTTGCCAACCATTCCTTCGACCATCGAAGAAGAGTGGGAAACCAATCCTTTTATGCGTGTTGATCTACCGGAGCTGCAGGTAACATGCTTCCTGAGTCATGGATCCCGCCTTATGGTGGTTAACGAATAGTATGAACCCTAAGCTTTTAGGAATGGTTGCAGTCCCTTGGTTTTCAACAATGACCAAAAGTACCCGATTCCTCTTCTGCAAAACGATTTGTCCACACATTGCATTGCATTTTTTTCAGCATGTTGAAGCACTTTTGGGAAGTCTTTATTTACTTATAAGAACCAAAACATAAATCAATCAAAAAAGAGAGAGCATTAAATAAAGGCGGAGAAAAAACTAAAAAGGGTGGTTTACTCTTAGCTTGCAGGTCTGTCATGTCGTTGGCCTCATCAAGGATAACATCTTAAAAATAGGATTGTGAACCTAACTTATTCACAAAGCACCAAGAGAATTATACAAATGATTGCTGAAGTAAGAGCATTGCATGAAATAGATGACGCTTCTGGAGTAATGTATTCAGTTCAGTTTTCAATAAAGCAGGAAAGGACCATACCACAAGAGAAGAAATCTTCTGGAGTTCTGGCTGCTCTTTTACTGAAGAAGACGACGTTGTGTCCCACCAGGATATACAAACTGTCTCACCGGACATGCTGCAGGAAATTTGATGATTTCGAACACTCCGTTTTAGATTGGCTGTGGTACAATAATTACATTGTCTGATTGTCCAATTGGTGGCCTACCAATATATGGTGCAAACCAGAAACAAATGTCTTCTCTTGTTTAGTAACTGTCAGTTTGGAGGACCATTTGTCTATCCAATTGGTGCATCACATACCAGGACCCGATGGGTAATAGTTTTACCAAATCACTACCCTTTTTTTAAAGGTTATGATTTTGTTGCATTCCCCACTGAAAAACAAAGCAGCCCGGGGAACAAGGTATCCCCCAACAGCTAGCAACCACAACAATCATCACAAAACAAAGATGCTGTTGAAATAAAGCAGCCTACGCCTCATCAGTTCTTCCCCATTCCTAACCCCAGATTTCTGCAGTCTTTAGTGACCAGTGGCTATGATCCTCATCCCCTCCCTATCCACTCCTTCCTTAGGTAACTTATCTCTATCTTCGATTATTTTGAGTCAATTGTGCGATGATTACCTTTCCCCATTACCGGTTTAATTTCTCCCCCAACTGCTATGCATCAAGAATCGTCACCAAGCATATGGGGTTGGGTTTTCCTGTTCTTTGTGGAGTAACAAATTTTAATCTCTTCTACCATTTTGATTCCTTAAGCTTATAGACATTTATTTAATTCTAGAATACTCTAGAATATCTTGGTTGGAGTACAAAGCGAACTAGTTTTTCTGTTTGAGGATTTCAGTTTTTGTCATGATAATTTAGCGAATAAACATTTCTTCATTTTGCAGGCAAGAGTTGGTTGTAATTCTCCCGTCGAAGCCCTCCGGGAACTAAGGAAACTGAAAGACAACTGGAGAGGTTAATGAAACATGGTTTGTCATGTCCACTCGTCCTGTGTTCTATACGGTGAGAAAGTCTTCAGTGGGTTCATATAACATGTTTCAGATACTGGCCTCTTGAGATAAACTCATGTACAAATGTCCGAAAACCTGGTGTCAGTTGTTGCATATCACATACTTATAAGAGCTTTCTGCTATGCAATCTAACTAGTCTCAAATGATTGGTATGATTTTAGTTTCTCTTTCACTAATACAGGAAAAAAAACTTTTGACCTTCGGTATCTCTATTTCTATGTTTTGTAGCCACAACCATTCCCTTCTCGTCACTTTTGGTAATAAACAGCCTCTAGAAAGAAAAATGGACCCTGTACTTTGACGGTGCTCCCAATCAACGAGGGTGCAGACTAGGGGCAAATCTGCCATGCTTAGTCACTGTTCAGGTGTAATGTAGCTCTTGAATCGTTATTTTGGAGCTTGTACTCGGGCATAGGTTTTGCAGAAGTTCTGCTCCTTTTGGCCATCTTCTTTTCATGATTTGCTTGCATAGATTCTGGCAATTGAGATGGTTAATTTCTTTAGCTTCTTGGATTTCACCCACTGTCCAAGGCCAGAGCTAGCTTTGCTTAAATAATTTAGTCTTTGTGTGGAATGATATTTCTACCACCTTGTGGTGGTTTTGGTTTGAAGAGGTAGATGGATTGATCTGTGGTTGTCTTTATACGGCTATATTGGGAGAAAATGTTTTAAGAATTGGGCCCTGAGATGTGTGCTTTGGAGTCTTATGGTTGAGACCCAAATGTTATTTAGAAGTGAATAACTTTGAAGAAGCCTTCAGGATAGGTTGGTTTCAAGGTGGCTATTGCATAGAAAATTGGCTTACAGATAGGCAGATATGTAATTTTATATGCTTGGATAGTTGGAAAAAAAGGGATTAATAGTACATCAGTGGCAACCCTATTCTTGATGAACGAAAATGATTATGCCTACGCACGGGACTGCTGATCTGAAGGGCCATCACAGGCAACCCGGCAGCCCAGGTTAGGTCACTTTCATGTGATTCTCCAACAGCAAATTAACAACCCCTGGGGTCTTATCTATTGAGCCTCGAAGAAAGCGTTTTTCCTCTCTAGACCATTAGTCATAAATATCTGTATCATGAACTTCTTTTGAGATCTATTTGGGGATATTTATTTATTTATTTGTTATTTTCAGGTTTATAGGAGGAAAAAGTATTGGTAAATAAAATAGGTAAAATCTATAAAAATATAAAATTTAGGAAAAATTGCCAATGGGTGACGCCAAAATACGAGAATTGCTAACAGGGACACTCTTTTGAAAAGTTATAAAAGGGGGTCGAAAACGGGTTATCAAGTCCAAAAAGGGGTTATCAAGTACGTAAACAGCGATTATCAAGTTCATAAAGACTTGATAACCCTTGTTTAGACTTGATAACCCCTTGTGAGATTCAATAACCCTGTTGAGAACTTGATATCCCCGCCTTCCCCGGGCTAGATCTGATAAATCTGTTTAGGTTAGAGTTGTTAAATCATATTTAGACATGTTAACCATTTGATAACCGCTTTTTAGACTTGATAATCCCTAGGGGAATTTTGGTCCGTTTTTCCGGCAAATTCCGTTTTCGACCCAATTTATAATTTTTCAAAAGAGTGTCCCCGTTGGCAATTCTTATCGTATTTTGGTGTCCCTCATTTACAATTTTTCCTAAAATTTAAGAATGAGTTTTGGACAATAAATAATGTCATAAAAATTCTATAAGAGAGGAAGATTATGCAAGGTATCCAACACTACATATGTAGCTTTAATTCTTAAAGAGCTTATGAATTAAAATATTTCAGGTCCACCAACTTCCAAAGCATCTACAAAATAGTGGTCAAGATTCTAACTAGGAGGCTAAAGTCATACTCTTCTAAAAGACGCGGGGAGAGAGGGATAGTCAGCAAAATCAGTTTGGAAAAGGCCTATGGCCATGTGGATTGGACTTTCCATGTCTTTGTGCAGGGGAAGTGGGACAAAATGGAGAACTTAGATTAAAGCTTGTATTGCTAGATCTATCTTCTCAATCCTTGTCAACGAAAACACCTGTAGGTTTCTTTGAAAGCTCTAGAGTTCAGGGCAAGAAGATCTTCTCTCACCATGCCTATTCATCTTTGGTAGTGGAAGTCCTGGGCCTCATGATATCAAGAGCTCTAAAAGAGGTTTCATTAAGAGGCTGAAACCAAGTAACAATTCTTCTCCGACCACTCACCTATAGTTTGCAGATGACTCTTTAATCTTTATGGAAGAAAAGGCGGAGAACGTGCGTAATCTCAAGAGGGTATTTAGATGATTCCAAATGACTTCGGGCCTCTCATTGGTTAGAATTAATATGCATTCTAAAGAGGTGGAAGATTTTGCATCTATCCTGGGTTGTGGAAAAGAAGAATTACCATTGATCTATCTTTTCTTTTTTTTTTAATATGACTTTTATTAATGAAAAAAACCGATCAGGGGACAAGATGTCCCCAGCCGGAGCTCAGGCCAATCACCCTGCGACCATTACAACTGACGGATACAAAACCAACAATAAACACTACCCATCCCCTGCCCCCATAACATTCCCCAGAAGTATAATGCTCATCGAATCCAGTGACACCCTGCTTAGCCAATTCATCTGCCGATTCGTTAGCCGAGCGTCTCGTGTGGTTTATGGTTGATAATTGGCCAGATTGAATGGATTAAGTCCTTCACCTTTGACCTATCTAGGTTTACTGCTGGGGTAAGCATCTCTTTGGCACGGAATCCCTCTAAAATGATGTGGCAAAAAAAGAAAAGAAAAGAAAAGGAAAGGAAAGGAAAAGAAAAGTAAAATGAAAAAAATACAAAAAAGGGTGTTTTGCTGTTGAGAAAAGAGAGAATGTGAGGATTTGTTCCCCGTAGCCGAGAGCATAGTTGGCAAAACGTGATTCGGCAAAAAAACGAGATGGCAAAAATTCAAGTTTAAAACGGTATCGGTTCGTAGTAAAAAAAATGGAAACACAGGAAAATGAGTTTAAAATTTTGTCATTTACAAAATATGGTAAAAACGTGTTTAAAACGCATTTTAAACATGTTTAAAACGTTTGACTAATAAAAACAGAGTTTTTGTGTATTGTGAAAGTTTTAAACGAGTATTAAACGGCAGACCAATAAAACATAAAACGAGTTTTTTTTTTTTTGGGGAAAATTACATTTACACCCCCTCCAGTTTCTGACACATCCACTTCCACCCCTATAGTTTAAAACAGGACAAATACACCCATGTAGTTTCAATTTGTTTAAGGTAGGCCCCCTCAGCTGATGGTTCGTCCATAGATTGAAGGGTTAGGATGATCCGATGGAGCTGATTTTTTGGGCACACCCTATCTATGTCAGGACCCATCAAATGACCGCTTTGGATCATCCAAACAATGTGGGCCCACATTATTTGGATATTTTTTAGTAGTGTTTGGATTCGGCTATGGGCCTACATTATTTGGATGATCGAAAGCGTTCATTTGATGGGCCCTGACATAGATAGGGTGTGCCCAAAAAATCAGCTCCATCGGATCATCCTAACCCTTCAATCGATGGACGAACCTTCAGCTGAGGAGGCAAACCTTAAACAAAACAAAACTAGAGGGGATGTCTTTGTCACTTTTTAAACTATAGGGGTTGAAGTGGATGTGTCAGAAACTAGAGGGGGTGTATATGTAATTATCCCTTTTTTTTTTTCAAACAAACGCACTTTAAAACGGAGTTTTGCTAACTATGGCCGAGAGGTCATGATTGTCAACCTTCCGAGCGAACCCCCCCCCCCCTCTCCTCTTCTTTTCTTTAGCAGAACACTTTCCTTTTCAAAAGAGAAAAACCCTAATCTCTTCTCATTGTTGATGTGGAGAAAATCTTGTGCAAGTAATGGCGGCCAAGGTGTTCATCTCACCTGCTCCCAAGATTCGACCTTAGTTTTTCGAGGGAGGGAGACTTACATCTTCTGCCACCTCTCTCCCAAGTGCTGATCGGGTTTTGGAGGGTGGAGGAAAACCAAAGCCAGTTCCGGTGTTACGTGCTTTATGGGTCCCACTTGGAGTAAAATAAATAAGTTTTTATTTTGTTGTGTGTAGAGATTGCTTTCTTAGTTGTTTGATTTGGGTAGGACTATCATAGGGTTATCTAGATTAGGGGTTTTCTATAGGGTTATCTAGATTAGGGGTTTTCTATAAATAATATGTACGCTTCCTTTTTTAAAGTAATGAAGAAAACTTGTATAAATTAATGAAGAAAACTTGTATGAGAAAGTGTCCTGTGCACAAAGCAGGACTGATCCTTCCTTTCAAGTGGATCAAGAGGCTGATCTTCCCTCTAAGAAGATTAAATCCGTTACGAACTCGAATAACATCCGGTTTTAGGTTAGGGTAGAGGAGGAAGCCGACAACGATTTCACATCTTCTGTCACTTCTCTCCCAACAGCTGATCGGGTTTTGGAGGGTGGAGGGAGACAAAAGCCAGTTCTAGTTTTAGGTATAGGGCAGAGGAGGTAGACGACAACAAGACTTCGTTTTTTGCCCTTTTTTTGGTGCCCGATAAAGTCAGATTTCCGATGGATTTTGAGCATTTCCTTAGTTGTAGACGGATTTTGAGGTGTGGAAATTGCATTGCCACATTGGCAATAATGGATTCCATGCAGGATGTTGGGTTCTCTGAAATTATACAACAAAACATCGGTTTTTTCTCTTACCTATGGAAAATGAGGGCATTTCCTTTTCCTTTCCACCCGAAGTGATGCCACTGAACGGAGCCATGTCATTGTTCTTCTCCACCCGACCCTCTTCCATTTTTTTAGAATTTGGTAGTTGAAAGAAAACTTGCTAACTGAAAGAAGAAATACATATCATTCGGAGGAAGGATTACACGCAATGGCGGAGCCAGGATTTATACATAAGGGGGGCAAGTTATACATAAGGCCGGGCCCAATTGAGTTGGCCTATTAAGAAGTTTGACCCAACTCAACAGGGGCAGTTGCCCCCCTTATGCTACGTGTAGCTATGCCCCTGATTACACGTGAAAGCGGTGCTGGATTTGTTGGTGTATTCATGTCATTGTACAAGATTCCAGCAAATGTGGCTAAGAGGATAGAGAAATTACAAAGAGATTTCTTATGGAAGGGAGGGGAATTAAATAGAAGACTCAAAGATTTCACCAAATGGAAGAGTGATGAATTAAATCCCAAGGTGGCTTGGGAACTTGCAACATTTGCAAGGCACTGTGGGGGTGGAGATATGGGGAAGAGTAGAGTGCTTTATGCCAATAGATCATTGGGGATAAATATGAGCGGGAATGAGGCGGGGGGATCGGGAGAGTAGGAACCTTGTTATAGACAAAGGTTCGGGAGCATGGAAGTGGATTTCCGCATCTAGATATTTATATGAATCCCTTGGTAGATATAGAGTGGGGAGGGGCATGGATTGAAAATTCGGTTTCAGTATCGAAATCAAATCTTTTTTTTAAAATTTCGGTCATTTCGGCCGAAATCAAACCCGAAATCCGGTCCAAACTGAAATCCGAAATTTCAGATTTTGGCCGAAATTTAAAACCTTGGAGAGGGGAGAGGGTACAAGGTTTTGGGTAGATCCATGGATAAGTGAGTTGAGTGTATGCCACGCTTTCCGAGCCTTTACATCTTAGTGACCAATAGAGTCAAGAGTTTGTAATTACCTAGTTAGGAGCATGGTTTTAAATTTTGACTGAAACCCAAAATTTCAGGTTTTGGTCAACCCCGAAACCGAAATTGGGTAAAATCGAAACGTTCCGAAATTTTGAAATTTCATTTTCCCTGAAATTTCGGTTTGAAATTTAAGGAAAATCTCCAAAAATAATCTGGATTTTATTCTTTATTTAATATTTTCCCGAAATTTCAGCCGATTTGGTAATATCATTCGAAATTTTATTTGATTTTGTTAGATTTCATCCGAAATTTCGAAATTCCGGCTGAAATTTCAGTTTCGGTTAGGAACGAAACGCATTCAGAAACCGAAATTTGAAACCTTGGTTAGGAGGGAGGATGGAAGGGTTTCTTGGGACATTAGGCGTTGCCGCAACCTTAAAGATGAGGAGATCACAAGTTTCTCCTCTCTTTTAGAAAAAAACCTTGCATGCTTTTTATTGTTCTTTCAACCTGCCTGACGAGAGAGTATGCCCCTGATCCTCGAGGCTCGATTTTTGTTTGTTCCATTTTTACAGGTTTAACACTATCAACAGAAGATCTTCCCGCCCTGCAAAGATTTGGAAATCCCTGGCTCCTCCAAGAATCATTACTTATGCTTGGACGACGGTGAACAGAAAAGTTGACACCATTGACCTGCTTAGAAAAAGAAAATCCCATCTTGTAAGCGGGTTTATATTCTACAGAAAGTAGGATGAGGATGAGACACTGGACTACATACTGGTGTATTGTCCGTTCTCACACCGAATATGGCAGGCCATCATTGACAGTTTCGGACATGTGGCTCCGTTTGGTTGCCAGTAAAATCTTTATCCTGGGAAGTTTTAGTAAAATTTTGATCCCATCCCATGTTTGGTTGCCTTTTAGCACTATAATTTTTTTAATCCAACTCTTGTAATGATTGCTTGTGTGGTGAATTTTTTAATCCCACTTTTGTAATGATTGCCTTTTCATCCCATCCCAAAATAATCCCAGGAACCAAAAATAAGCTTGAGAAGAATTTTGTTCTTCCCAACAGTTCAAGCAACCAAACAAAGTTTTTTTTTTCCCCACCATAGTCCGGTCAATCAAACATGGGATTTCTATTTTACTGGGATACTTCTAGGACTTTTTTTTTCCTCCAATCTCTTGGGATTTTTTTTCTCCCACATAAATCCCAGGGACAAAAAAAAACCCGGCAACCAAACAGAGCTGAATTAGGGAAGAGTTTAGGAAGAATACTAATAGATGTGAAAATTGATTTAATCGCTTGGGGTGGAAAGCAAAATCCAGGCGCAAGCTATCAAGTGATTGATATATTACCCACCAAAAAAAAAAAAAGTGACTGAAATTTTAAGAGAATGGCAAACTATTGATAAATGGGCAAGAAGTATGGAAAACCATTGCACCAAAATGACAACCCCCACCAACTGAATGGCTAAAATTGAACTTCGATAGGAGCTCAAAAGGAAAGCTAGTGCCTGCAGTCATCAGAGGAATCATCCGTGACTCATGTGGTATTATTATGGAGCCTCAAGTGATATGTGAATGCTCGTCTGGGTCCCCAAATAATCGAAAGGGATTCAACCAATATGCTTATTTAGGCGTATAACAAGGTGAAAGGTCCATGAAAATTAGCCACACTTACCTCTGAAATTAGGGACCTTATCTGGATTGTTGTTCCTCAAATTCAGCATGTTGAGAGATCAGCTATCAAAAGCGCCAACAAATTGGCAAAAAAAGTGGTGGATATAGTGCGACTTCGGATCGTAGAATCCAATGCTAATAGTGATCAGAATCCAACCTAAGGGATCACAGTCGGTTATTAGGCCAACGCTTGTCGCGGAACAACACCTGTGGAAGTCATATGAGATGGCATTTATAGAGTATGGTGATTACTTAATTTTTAAAAATTATCGATATTTTTTTATGATATTTTCACGATAAAAATAAAATATGAAGTATCTTAGCATTTTTTAGAATCTTTGGAAAAAATCAGAATTTTGTCGCTTTATCAAAAAAATTGTAAAATATTACAGTTTTTTTGTAAATATCGTATATATTTGTGACTATGCTTCAGACTTGGTATCTCTTTTGACTCTATATGAGATAGCACCTGATATCTTAGAGTTGGGCTGCAACTTGGGTGGGTTTTACCCGATTGGGTCGGGTTTAGATATCATGGGTTTTGGGTTGGGCCGGGTTTCGGGTTGGAAAACCTGACCCTATCTCAGGCCAGGTCGGGTTTTAAGAGAAAAAAACGAAACCCGAAACCTGACCCAACTCTTATATGCATATTATAAAATTCTTAAATACCTCTTAAACAGCATAACAAATTATTTTCCAAATCTACCAAGGACAGCTGGTAGATTGGGATACTAGCTAGAACTGCTTTAGCTAGCCTCTTAAATAGGCTTCCTGCCTTAATTAGTTTATCTATTAACAATACTTACTGGGCAGTTGACCATGGACAGCTGGTAGATTGGGATACTAGCTAGAACTGCTTTTATTAGAGTAATCCTGCATCCTCTTAAGACCAAATTTCTGTTCTACTCTCTCCGTGATGTGTTCCCAACTTTCTTTTCTAGGTCTTCCTGCACCCAACGGTAGACCGAGATAGGTAGAAGGCAATGAAACTATTGAGCATCCTAAGATCCTTGCCAATCCTAGGGTGGTTTCTGCTTCCAAGTTGATGCCATATAACTTGGATTAATGAGAGTTTGATCATTGGCCTGTGATTATTTATAACACCGGAGAATGGCTTTGAGGTTCAATGCCTTAAGAGGATCATGGGAGCTGAATAATAGCGTGTCGTCGGCAAACTGTAGATGAGAGATTAGGTTTTCTGATCTACTTCAAACCATCTTGTTAACTTTTCTCTTTTCCTTTATACAATAGTATGCTCAAAGTCTCTGCCACTATCACAAATAGAAAAGGAGACAAGGGATCACCCTATCTAAACCCTCTAAAAGACTTGAGGAATCCTTTTGGAGATATGTTGATCAGAACTCATAACCAGGCCAAGGACACATTTCGATAGCCAAGATCTCCACCTACTCCCCAAAACCCATTCTTTCGAGGAGATAGTCCAGGCAGCCCCATTCCACTAGTACCTTAGCCAACACCTTATATAGGCATCCCAGCAAACTGATTGGACAGAAATCAGAAACCTTTGAGTCTCCCTTCCCTTTCGGAATTAGAGCAATGAAAGTTGCCCCAGTACCCCTATCAAGCTCCAATCCTTCAAAGAACTGCTGAAAAAAGCTCATTATGTCATCTTTCACATCACCGAAGCAATATTGGAAGAAAGCAAGAACGAAACCGTCCGGTCCTGGAGATCTATCCTTTCCCAAAGAAAAGACTCCTCTTTCTACTTACTCCTCCAAGAAAGGTCATTTCAACTCTCTTCTATCTTCCTCCTCTAAACACCCAAACTCCATCCCTTCAGGAATGGGCCTATCATCTCCTTCAGAAGAGTATAGTTTCTTATAATATTCCATAATTTCTTTAATAATTGCCTCCTTGTTATCTATCATGGCAGCATTTACTTGCAAAGCCTCAATCCGATTACCACGTCTCCGCAGTACTGCCATAGGATGAAAATACGCCGTATTTTTATCTCCTTTCAACCGTTTCACCCGTGATTTTTGACACCATGATATTTCAACTTGTAGCATTAAGCGATTATGTTCCTCCTTACGTCTTCCCGCTTCTTCCACTTCCACAGCATACGCTTGGCCTTCCAACTTCTTCCCCACTATTTCCTTAATTCGGACTAGTAGCCATGCTTTTCTTTCGCCCCAAACCCTTTCATTCTCCTTTTTCCAGATCTTTAGCTTGCTCTTAACATATCTAAGTTTGGAACCAATTGCAACATCCGCCAGCCCTGACACCCTGTGTTCCTTCCACCAATTCCCCAGCTTCTCCTCCATTTTGAGGATTTCCAACCAAGCTATCTCAAATATGAATGGAGATGTACCCCACGATTCTAGTCTTGGGTCCAACAAGATCGGATAGTGATCTGGTACTGAATGTTGCAAAGCTGTTTGACAAACCTCAGGGATGCTAGATAGCCATCCTTGGCAAATGAGAAATCTGTCAAAGCCTGCTTCTGCTTCCATTTCTGGACCATGTGAATTTGACCCCCAAAAGTGGGAGATCAATGAACTCATGATTAGCCATGAAATCCGCAAAAGCTCTCATATTTTGGCTAGAATGAGAGCAACCTTGTCTTTTCTCCACCGTTCTGATTTCATTAAAATCCCCACCCAGGCACCAGGGGTGAGACCACTTCTCTCTTACCTCCTCCAATTCCCACCCATAGTGCACTCCTCTCCTCTCTCAACACCGATCCATAGATTCCAGAGTGTCCAGAGCGAACTATTATTAGCATTTTCATCACCACAGATAAAGAAAATCTGCCACACCATGATTCTTGCAATTCCAGTTTAGCTGAATCCTAGGCAACAATAATTCCCCCAGATGCTCCAACTGCATCCATTGACATGAAGTCCCAATAGCTCGGGATGCCCGGCCCTTTTATTGCAGCTCCGTTAACTGAGGACCATTTTGATTCTTATATGCAAAGAATATCAGGTTTTTGCTTCCTTCACTTGGGCTTGTTTCTCTAGGGAGCCCAACCCATTAATGATGACAGAATCTTCATGAGAACCATATTAAACTTTTTGATTTCCCCTTGGAGGAACTTCAGCCCCTCCAATCTTCATGATTCGCCTTGGTTGCCCTTAAGAGGCGTCATCTATATTCATCTTGAAAGATGTTCCTAACTGTCTTATCCAAATCACCCAAAAAAACAAACACTTGTTTTGAGATCCCTAGGAATCTGTATATTGTTCCCTTAAATTTCTTTGGTTAGGACGGGACACAAACTGTAGAACATAGTCCTTAGCCCTAACAGACAAAACTAAACCAAAAATTGCTTGAAAACACGACATTGGTAATAACACCACTGTTTTCAATTCTCACATATTCCAATCAGACTGATTTTCTATCAACTCCCAAACCCAACCACAAAATCCTTGACACTAATTGAAGAAAGCCAAAGCAAGGCCCCAAGTGCTCACACTAACTCTTAACAGACCAACCCATTTTGCCCAAAACCATCATTATTTGCTAACTGCTATTCTAAACCCCAAACTAGAAGCTATTCTAAAGCTCAAACCCTATATTTGACTGAATTCTCCAAAAAATCTTGCCCATGTACCCTTATCTTCCAATCACAAAGCCTTTTGGTTGGATCTTAACATAAAAGCACTGCTTTAAAAACTCCCTGACTCAATCATCAACTCACCTGAGTTGACTCGGTTATAACTTGCCTATCAAGTCAATCAAAAACGCCTTTTGACTTATCATGGTTACTGAAAAGTTGACCATGTCTCATTGACTCACCCGAGTCAGCTCCTTTTTTATCTTGTTCACGTTCTTGGACGAGCTCGAGTTTTTAAACACTGCCCATCTTCACTAAATTTGCAGAAGCCCTTTATAAACTGCAAGGGAATGCATGCTTGAAAAATGTATCCTGATTTCACTGGAATTTGGCCATTTCAACAGACTTAGGTCCTCCACACCAGTGCTTCTCTGAGGTAGTTGCACAAAAGTTGACACATTACAGTTAATAATATCCATAATAAATGGTTCAAATAGAGAATCATAAGCTCGCATTCCTCGAATATTGCATGCCTTTTACCCATTTCCCCATTAGTTCCGAGCAAACCTGAACCACTTTCCAGCAGTAAATCGTTCTCTGATCCTGAACTCAAACAGTTATATACTTCCGACCAGTACTACAGACATAGACCAAAGGTGTTAAACCCATGTCAACCAAACCACTCGACTAAGTCCTCAAGAAACTTGTCTAGTTGACCAATAACAGACTCCATTAAAAAAAATAAAATTGATTGAGTATTCAAAAGACTTGCTTAAATAAAAATTAGACTTGCGATGTGGGCTCTTTGAATTTAAAAGTTCATTTAAGAATGATCAATCATGGCATTATATTATGTATTCATATACAACATTTGAGGGGTAAATGACTAAAACACCCCTCCAATATACCAGAAAGCCATAAAAGCCCTTATTGGTTGAACAAGTTTCTAATCAACTTGAATCCCGGGGGACAAGTTTAGAGTTTTAAAACCTTGGATCAAAGAGAAAGTAACCAAAATCCAAAATTACATGGTCCTTGGCTCTTGAACACACAAAACTAATATACATTATTTGCAAGGCCAAAACATAGATTCTAATATTCATGAACTCCAATCTGAACATCGCACTGAAGATAAATAAACACCAAGTGTAAGAAGGAAATCCCCATTCTCAATGCCAATGCTATCCCAAACATAAGAAATTCAAAGAGAAAAGAGTATATATTTCCTCGCAAAATTAATACAGTAAAATAAAAACATGCTTTCACCTTAATACATCTTCCACATACGGCAATATAAATCGAAGTTAACAGCAGTTAATAAATCCAATGAATATTCTAATTTCTAAGTTTACAAGCATGATCAGCATCATCAAAACCCAAAATACAAGGGACAAAATTATAGCAGGTGGCCAGATGCATCCTTCTTTTTCTGTCAAAAAAAAAAATCCACCACCAGAGCAAACTCACCAGCCAGTTCCGGTAGCCCCTTCACTTGTAGAAGCCCAATCGAGAAGCACTAAGAGCTAACAGTAAATGAATTTGGGAGGGAAGCTACCAGACTAACTATCAGAGAAGAAAAATGACTCCCTACCGCCCAGTTTTTGCACGCTTCATCCCGCTACTGCCAAAGGGGGAAACACTACCGCTTGGTCGAGGGCTCTCTTCTCTGAAATTAGAATTTAATAAAGCTAGTTCCCGTAGCTGCTGTCTTTTATAGAAATCTTGTGACTCATCCTGCAAAAAAAAAAATGGTGGAATGCCATCGCGTATAACTATAAAAGATTAAGAATTTAGGAAAACCAGTAAAAATAGGGTAATGGACATCTTATAGATAATTTTATTTTAGAATTTCTGTGAGCTTGAATTAGATGTAGCTGTTCGTAAGAACTATAGAATGCTTAAATAAAAACAAAAAAAATGCTCAATGAGAAAGTAAGAACATAATGAAAATAAACTAGAGAATTCCATTAAAAAATAAAAGAAAATAAACTGGAGAAGAAAGATTGGGATCAATTTAAACCAGGAAAAAAGTCAGTAATGATTAGTAAATCCAGAACCATATATACTTTAGATCACCGTTATGTATACCATGGAGGTGAAGAAAACATGTATATATCGGAGACCGTAGTGGTCGTAAAAATCACATGATGAAATGATATGAAGTGATGTTTTGCCGCCAATATGAGCACAGGAATAGCTAGCTATTTTTTACATGCAAAATTTCCCTTAGTGTCCATGCTCCATCAATTGTTTATGAGAGCCATAAGAGAACATTTAGATGCATGCTTGAAAATTCCGATTAAATGCATCAGAGATAATGTTGATAGCAGCAGTAAGCATTTTTACCATCTTAAAATGGCAAACATTAACCTAGAAGTTAATAGTGAAGACATGCCAATCAGTTATTTACCATTTTTTTGAGTGACAAATGAGTAAATTAATAAAGAGAAACAGAGGGGAGGGGCCACTGATCGAGGAAGTCAGGGTAAGAATACAAAACAATAAAAGAGAGAATAAAATACAACGGATCAGACATCAGGGGAAGAAAGTCAAAAAATGCCAGCTTAACCCTCTGGACACCCACTCTAGCTAGACTTTCCGCCTCACTATTTGCTGATCTCCAACATGGATAAGATATCTCAAAGTCCGCACTTGACCCATGATCTCCTCAATAAAAATGCAGAAATCTCCACAGGGAGGGTGACTACCATCCAACCATCTAATGACATTAAGAGAGTCACCCCCCCACAATTAGATTAGCCATGTCTCCACGCTCAACCAACTTGAAGACTTGAAGGACCGCTCTCATTTCCGCATCATTAGAGTCGTGAATCCAGTTGGACCCGAGAAAGCCCACTTGGTAGATCCCGTCTTATTTCTCAGTAATCATCTAATGCCAGCCATCCCTGGATGTCCTAGACTAGACTCATCAAAGTTGAGCTTCAACTTCATAGGGGGGGGGGGGGGGGTTGTTTCCATCTAGGATTCTGGGTCTCTACCTGATCCCTGACGCTAATTACCTCTCTCCATCTTTGCCAGACATTAATGCATGAAGTGAACCTGAAACATGGGAGAATTTTCACCCATGATATAGTGAACGCTATCACCTTAGTATACATGAAGAATGGAGTTATTGCTATCTCTCTGAATATTAAGGAGGGATATCTACACTTCTATTATTCCTTGTTTCTTATTTTTATAAATTAAAGTTTTATTTCCAATAAGTTAGAGACCCAAACTCCTAGTTGGAGTGATATCTACACTCAGTTATTTACCATTTGTAAGAAAAAAGAGGAGGGATATCTAGGTTCAAATCAAGACCTAATCCGGTGTTGGGATATATGCCCAATTACAGAAAATTAAAAAAAAGCACCCCCCCCCCCCCCCCCCCCCCCCCGGCGGCAACCACCACCACACACCCACCCCATCACAACTCACAAATTCCATATGTCAGCCAGCAGGTTTGTCTTTCAAAGCAGGCAAAACCCATGCATAGCTTGATCGCGAAGGGAGGTGTCATACAGAAGAGACCCCAGTAAATCCAACACATTGACATATTAACAACAGTTATATGATTATATTGAATAATATAGTACTGTATAGATTTTTTTTTGAATGGTAGTACTGTATAGATATTAGTTCATAAAAAAATGTATTTGTTTTTTGTATCTAAAGAAATACTTTAAACTATATAAATAGTACACACATAATATCAAAGAGTGTTAAAGGTTTTCATCTAGTAGCTTTGTTCATATAAATGTAATGTTTCAGATACATAACTGCCTATACGTCATAATGTATGTTGCAAAAGAGATTAGAGAGAAAGTGTGTGAGTTAGTGTGTGAGTTGGGTATCTCCCCCTCACCCTTTTATTAATATAATAAAAGCTGTACAATAACTACAATGACTAAAATGCCCATAGGCGTATAGGCTTATTCTAACACTCCCCCTCAAGCTGGAATGTATAAATTGTACATTCCTAGCTTGTTACATGTCACTCAGTTTTGATTTATTTAATGGTTTGGTAAACATGTCAGCCAACTGTTCTGCATAACGAGTAAATACAGCGCGTATCTTCCCTTTCTGGATTCTCTGACGAATGAAATGACAGTCAACTTCAATATGCTTTGTTCTCTCATGAAATACCGGATTCGTCGCAATATAGATAGCTGCTCTGTTGTCACAATACAACTGTGACGACGAAGGAAACACAATACCAATCTCAGCTAGGAGTGATCTCAACCAAATAATCTCAGTCGTAGTATGCGCCATGGCTCTGTATTCTGCCTCTGCACTTGATTTTGCAATGACATCCTGTTTCTTACTTTTCCATGAAACTAGGTTACCTCCAACAAAGGTACAATACCCGGTAGTCGATCTCCTATCCGCAGGGGATCCAGCCCAATCAACATCTGAGAACCCCTCAATTCGTGTATGACCATGTCGTTTGAATAATAATCCCTTTCCTGGTGCACCTTTCAGATATTTGAGTATTTGAACCACTGCATTCCAATGCGAAGTACGAGGAGAGGTCATGTACTGGCTAACCACCCCAACGGCATAGGATATATCAGGGCGAGTAACCGTAAGGTATATAAGTTTGCCCATAAGTCTTCTATACCTACCAGGATCCTTCAACAACTCACCCTCATCTGGAACCAGCTTCACATTTGGATCCATGGGTGCAGCTACAGGTTTCACACCAAGATTTCCTGTCTCTTCTAACAAATCCAGAACGTACTTCCTCTGTGATAGAGACAAACCACTAGAAGAATATGCAACCTCTATCCCAAGAAAATATCTGAGACGTCCCAAGTCCTTTGTCGCGAACTCTTTTTGTAGAAAGACTTTCAGTTTTCGAATTCCCCCGAGTCACTCTCTGTAATAATGATGACATTGACATATACAATTAACATAATGCATCGTGCTGAGGACTGATGACTGAATACTAAGTGAGATCCACACCACACTGCTTGAGGCCAAACCTCATAACTGCCTCGCTAAATCTGCCAAACCATGCACACGACGATTGCTTCAACCCATAAATTGCTTTTTTGAGGCGACAGACTGATGAGGACAACTCCCCCTGAGCAACATAACCTGGTGGTTGCTCCATATACACCTCTTCAAGGAGGTCGCCATGCAGAAAAGCATTTTTCACATCTAACTGGTGAAGATGCCGTCCATTATCTACTGCAAGGGAGAGGAGAACCCAAACGGAAGGAATCTTCGCCACTGGGGAAAAAGTCTCATGATAGTCAACACCGAATGTCTGAGTGTAGCCCTTGGCCACCAGACGAGCCTTCAGTCGATCAACGATGCCATCAGGTAGATATTTAATGGAGAACACCCAACGGCATCCTACAGGACGAGCACCAGCAGGTAGAGAAACTAGATCCCATGTGTGATTAGAATGCAGAGCTCCCATTTCAAGATCCATTGCAGCTCGCCATCCTGGGTGATGAAGAGCCTCATCCAGAGACTGGGGTAACACAGCAGAAGACAGAGACAAGACAAATCTTTTGAAAGGAAGAGTTAGACGATCATAAGAGACAATTAGAAATGGGGTGAGCAGTAGAATGAGAACGAGTACGTGAAGCAATAGGAGAGTCAGAAACAACTACAGGAGATGAAGGTACCTGATGAGAGGGTAAAGAGATCTCTGCCTGTGAAGACGATTTGTCGGTGTGAGGAAGCTGTGCCTGTTGTTGACGACGTTGATATTGGACTTTAGTAGAGCACACGAATCAACCTGTCCAGTGGGGCAAGCAGCAGGAGGTGGTAAGGAAGTCGGAGGAAGAGGGGGAAGAACAGGAAGAGAAATGGTCACATCAGGTTCCGTTCTGACAACATGAGGAACGGAGGTAGAGCCAAAGAATGATTCTGATTCAAAAAAGGTCACATCAGCTGATACATACCAACGGCGCAGACGCGGACTATAGCAACGATATCCTTTCTGGGTGCGAGTAACCCAGAAAAACACATCGTTCTAACCAAGGGTCAAGCTTGTCGACACGGGGCGTAAGAGGGAATGAATCCTGATGTGGATAAACGATGTGAAATGGAGAATCCCCATTAAGCACCGAAGATGGAAGATGATTGGAGAGGAAACAAGCAGTGAGAATGGCGTCAGACCAGTAGGTTTTAGGAACATGCATCTGGAAGAGGAGAGTGCGAGCCACCTTAAGTAGATAGCGCAATTTCCTTTCGACGACACCATTTTGCTGCGAGGTGTATACACAAGAAGATTGATGGATAATGCCATGAGAGGAGAGATAATCCTGAAAGCCACCAGTACCAGAAAAAAACTCACGTGCATTATCAGTACGCAGGCATTTAAGAGTGCAACTAAACTGGTTTTTTATTTCATTATGAAAATTTTGAAATGCAGAGAAGACCTGGGAGCGGTCTTTCAATAGATACAGCCAAGTCATTCGAGAGTAATCATCAATAAAAACAGCAAAATATTAAAATCCATTATTCGACGTGACCCTAGAGGGTTAGGTTAGGGTTAGGGTTAGGGTTGATGGAGAAGATTGAAGGTAAAGGTTTCCCTAGGGATCAGAAACCCTAGGGCTTTGATACCATGTTGCAAAAGAGATTAAAGAGAAAGTGTGTGAGTTGGGTATTTCCCCCTCACCCTTTTATTAATATAATAAAAGCTGTACAATAACTACAATGACTAAAATGCCCAAAGGCGTACAGGCTTATTCTAACAATGTATAACAATAATAAAGAATGTCCAAAATGGCATTGTGCTGAGAAGTAGATACCACTGGTTTAAGCAAGTCTTCTAGAATTTCCCGTGCCTGTCTTAGCCTGGTATCAACGACATTGGCTGGCAACTCTGCCTCGACCAAAATGTGCAGTGGATCATTCAAGTGCTCGTAGCCTGGTCTACCCCTTAGTTTATCCTCCTACAAGGTGAAAAAATCCACTGAAATAAGCTCATCATATCCAAATATTTGAAAGAAAAAGTAAAGAAGAGATATCCCCATCCTAAAATTACAATATCTCCTTAATAAACACAAAAGCCAAAATTCTTTGAAGACAAGAAATACCAAGAAGAAAAAAAACAGCAGAAAAAGAGACAAACAACAACGAGACCAATAAGTCACACCATCTTATGCCAAGCAAAAACATGTCCTTGGCCAACAATGAGAGTAAAGCATTCAGTTAAGATTCCCTGGAATAAATTGAGTATTCAACTGAACTTTAGTACCTTTGAACATTCCAAGGTTTAACAGCAGATTTCAAAATCTATACACATTGAGGTGAAAATATTCCATAGAAGAAATTAGGATGAAAATATATATATATATATATATATATATATATATATATATATATATATATATATTTAATGGAAGTTAGGATGAAATATCAAAGCTATGTAAGCTTTTGTTGGGATGAAGCATCCACTCAACTCAACAAAGCCTTTGTCCCAAACTAGTTGGGATGAAGCATACGTGTGGAAAATACACCACAACTGTTATCTATCCCAGTGGGCAAAGCGGCCAGAAAAATAAATGAAGGGGTGTCTAAATAGATTTTCACATGCACCAGAAGCGTATTTTTTATAAATATTTGAACGCAAAAAACATACTAGCCTGAAGAGAGTAATGAATATTTCAATGGGAGGAAAAAATAAAGCAGTCTTACAGTTTCTCCCCAAATATTAAAAAAATTTGAAAGAAGTGGCTTAAAAAATGGCAGGACAATAAAAGCATTTTCTGGATGTTTCTTGAAAGGGAAACGATATCAGCACAACCAAATGCTGATAATAGGGGCAAACTCAATTTGTTGCATATGCTTTGACCAGCTGTCAAAGGCTGCTGAGAGTTTTTTGGGATTTGTAACAGCTGATTAAGTCTATAGGACAAGGTGAGTTCGCGCTTATTACCAAAACAATGGTTGTGCTGATATCATTTCCCTTTTGAAATTGTGAACAAAAACTAATAACAGATTCCAAAATCAACTTTTTATTTTATTTTAAGTAATTTATTTATTCAACTATCCACTTATTTTCATGCTCAATAATTAAAAGCATCACTCCCAGGTCATCTAGAAAATATCAAGTCACGTATAAAGAAGGTAACATATATACAAAAAACATTTTCAATGAGATGGTACTCAGCAAGTACGTAATAATGCATTACCTTGTCTGGATCTTTTATTGAACCTTTTCCTCTAATATACACACGGCATCCTGTAGAAGCTTCTACCCGTTTTAGTGAATTACCCCTGGGGCCCAAAAGGCGCCCGACAAAATTGAACTGATGACATGCAAGAATAGTGAGATCAGGTATGAAGTTTGAGTAAGACGATACCAATGCTTAGAAACTCAATAGAGAAATCAAAAGGCTTGTAATCTCAAACTCTATCTGAGTAAAAAACTATAACGTGGGCCTTTTAAAAACTGAAAAACTCAGAAGTTCCATATAATTGAAAATCACTAAAATTCCTATCATAATATAGACTTTACAAATCCAACAAACTCGTGGAGTACTCGACTAAGTTTCAACTCTCAAGTAAACATGGACTTGGGCCGTAATCGAGTAGAAGAGTTTCAAGTTGTTAAATCTTGCATTAATAATATGGATAAGACATACATTCGGATAAGTATCAACTGGAATTTCCAAGCGCATAATCTTCTTGATAAGATATGAACTTGGGCTTGCCGGAGCTCCTTGCCAATCCATTGTTGTTCCCTGTGGTACACCTAATCTCTGTTGAGTGGAACAAAGGATTGAGTTTCAAGAGTGGAAGGTCAATAAACTCATAACAAAAAGGAAAGCACAGATGCAATGACTTTAGTTATAACAGAGACGGTTCAATAAGCTGGGGATAAAAAGAAAGATAGAATTAGAATTTCGTATGCATGAAGGTGATATTTTTTCTTCTAAAACAACTAGGAAATGCGAGTTGAAATGAATATAAAATGTATAGAAGAAGAGCAGATAAAAATAGGTAATCATGCTAGGATCATAAACATGGAAGAACAACATAGAATTTAGAGATGAATTTCTTGTAATTAATAAATTGAAAAAGAAAGAGATTGTCGATAAATGAACAAATAATTTACTGTATGCTGAATTAGACAGTCTAAAGCAACTTTCAAGTCTGCCACACGACAAAAAAACTCAATAAGAGCACACAACCAAATACCCTAGAAAGATTGTGCCCAAGATTTCCCATGATACGAAAGTCAGATGGATTTAAAGATGAATTTTGCTTTCCAAGGTCAAACTATTCATAGGTACTGACCAACACAGTGACTCAGCTGAATGAAAGGTAAAACAGCTCACAGTAAGTATTCGCCAACTGGTTGATCAAATCCAACATATTTTAACAAAATTTGTGAAAATTTATTTCTCTTGGGTAAGTCAAACATGGAAATTGGAGATCTGATTTATGAAAAGTATGTGATCTGAATTGGTGTTAACTGCCCCCCAAACTATTCAAATTTCAAAACCAGACACACCGATCAGGGCATAAAAGTGACATAAAAGTTGCAGCAATTTTACATGCACTTTAAGCATTGTTCTCTTATTTTTTTCACAAACGATATTGTGTTAGCATTGACATATCATATTAGATGGTTAAGTTTGATCTCTGAAACCGTCTCAAAGAAACTATATCACCAAGGACTGACCAAATAAGTCAATTACACAACTGATTTTCACAATCTCTTCCTTTGGCCAACCCACTTTCCTGGGACCCATCTGGACTCTGGAGCATTTACGCATCTTATGAAACAACACTGGTAGAAATATGTAAATGGGCAAATTTCAGCTGCTATTCATTTTGCTTTTGCTTCGTCTATCTTTCATTTATGGACTGAAAGAAGCCTTCAAATATTTGAGAAAAAAACCTATAAGCGAATTATTCTTGTAAGGTCCCACTCCACCAAGGGTCGATATTGACTATTTTGATTATTAATTTGGACCGTGGGCCTTCCGATTAGCGACTTTGATCGAAAAGATCTACTTGATCGGTGGATGATCTATAATTTAGAGCCTTTTGGACCGTTGGATCAACCATCGAATTTCTCTATTCGACGGTCTAGCACAAGTGGATGACTAATCAGACCACTTGAGTATCTAAATCCTTTGATCTTCAAGAGATCAAGAGATTTGAGTAGATCGACGGCTCTTAGTGTATTTTCGCCACTTTATTTATAACTCATTTTTGGGACATCAAATCTTGTCCGTTCGACTCGATTTTGGTTTGGTTAGATGGGTATTTCGAATATCTATCCAACGGACCCAAGATCACGCGATTTGATGAAGTTATGACCAATATTCTATTAGGGTAGGGTCTTATGACGGGATTTGCCTTTTTAGGCAAATCTACAGTTGTTTTATGATCTAGGACTCTTACTAATCATTCTTTAAAAACTCAAGTAACTAAAAATTATAAAATTTTCCTTAGAATCAAATTTTAATGGAAAATAAATAAATACGTGGAAAATCTGTAATCAGATTTATGCCCAGGAAGGAACCCACATTTTCCCTTCCCATGGGAAAACGTGCGCACACCTTCCTTAAGATGTGGGCTCACGTGAGTTGCTAAAATATCTCAAAAGATTTTTAAAACAAGTTAAATAATATGGCAAAACTGTTTCTGTGCTCGAGTGCAGAAAACAGGGGTGGGTCCACATTTTTTGGGGGATCCAAAGCATTCATGTGATGGCCCCTATCATAGATAGAGTGTGTACCAAAAATCAGCTCCATTGGATCATCTTAGGGTGTCCATTTGTGGAGAGAAAATAGACAGATACTTTTTGTCCAGAAATCTGCTTATATGGTTAGGATGATCCAATGGAGCTGATTTTTTGTGGACAGCCTATCTATGATAGGGCCCATCAAATGGATGATTTAGATCCCCCAAAAATGTGGGCCCACACTGTTTTTTGTACTCGAGCGCAGATAAGCTTATCTGCTATCTGCGCTCGAGCGTAGGAACAAAAGCCCTAATAATATATAAAGATTATAAAATATCAATAAATATAGAAGCAACTAACCAAATCAATGAGATAATAATAGAATGAGATTAAATAGGAGATTTGAAGCTGATTTGGGGGGATACACGATTTCCCTAGTGGGATACCCAAAGTTGAGTTGTGCGCATCCCTTGTGGGTCCCACTTGTTGGGTGTAAAGATCTTGGAGGTTTTAATGGAATGGCAAGTTGCCATCTGTATTGAGATAAATATTAAGAATCAAAAAAAGGGAAAACGTGCACTCTCCACTTCTTTTCACATCCAAAATGTGAAAGCCGACAATGAGAGAGAGAGAGAGAGAGAGAGAGAGAGAGAGAGAGAGAGAGAGAGAGAGAGAGAGAGAGAGAGAGAAGAGAGACTTGGCATACTTCGGCATCCATTCGATCCAAGTAAGTGCACCTACACTTTTATTAAAGTATAGATACTTATTAAGTTATTAGGGATTACATACTCATGTCTTTGTAGGCTTAAATAAGTTGTTTTTATTTAATAAAATCATGGGATTTCACTTGTGTTGGAATTATTTGAATGTCACAGATGATTTTATTTAATAAAGTCATAGGATTTCCCTTATATTTAATTAATACTTGGATTTACATTCAATTTTAGCTAATAAAAATCATAGATTCACTTGTATGTAATGAATACGTGAATGTACAGTTGATTTTAATTAATGGAAAACCAAGGGTTTCATTTATACACGAATTATAGTTGATTTTATTTAAATAAAAACCATGGGTTTCAATTGTATTCAATTAATACACCAATTTACAGTTGAAAATCATGAGTTCCATTTGTATAAATTAGTACTTGAATTAACAATCGATTTTATGCAATAAAATTATGGGTTTCATTCGTATAAATTAGCACTTGAATTAACAGTTGATTTTATTTAATAAAATCATAGGGTTTCACTTGTGTTATCAATCCTCGAATTTTTTTACAGCTAATTTTATTAAATCAAATCATAGGTTCACTTGTATCATTATCACTCGAATTTTACAGTTGTTTTTAGTTAATGAAATCATGGGTTTCATGGTGTTACTATTATTCGAATATTTACAGTTGTTTTTTTTAAGATCATGGGTTTCACTCAAATTTTTTAACATTTGATTTTATTAAATACACTCATGGGTTTCACTTGTATTTGTAAATCATCGGAATTTAACAGTTGATGCCATCAAAAAAGATAGTGGGTTTCGCTTATACATATACCACTTTTTGGTTTTCGCCAGTCCTATGGAAACATTTACTATGCATGGATTTTCGTCAGTTCTGTGCTATGATATGTGGACACGGACACAGAGTGTCGGACATGGCAAACTCCCAAAATTTAGAAGCGGGGACACGACTAAAATAGAAAGTACATATAATCATGATTTGTGAACACGGGTTCGTGTGACGAGTTTCGATACGGATGCGAGGAATCTGACATGTAAACCCCTAAAAATCTAGAAATAGTGGCACACTCATACATATAAAGTTACTGACACTTTTAGAATTAGATCTAAAAGTGTCTAAGGGAGTGTTGACACATGTGGACACGGATGTCGTGTCAAACAAGACACAACACGTGTCAGCAATAAATTCAAAGCGTCGGATAAATCATAGGTTCTATGTTAAATATGTAAATAGATTATGTGATTTCATCATTTCCTTTACATAGTTTTCATCAGTACTATTAAACATAAATAGATGAATGATCTTCATCAGTTCAAGGTTGTAAAAAGGAAAAGAAGATTTCTTCATTTCCCTTGTATAGTTTTCATCAGTAGTATGCACACATATATAGATGAATGATTTTCGGCAATTCTAAGTATATTTATACATATAAAGTGAACGACTGCTTCATCCCCCTAAATAGATTTCCCAGTCCTATGAGTATATCATATAGACTAAAATGATTTTCATAAATTCTACAAGTATGAAGAGGTTGAATGGTCTTCGTCAGTTCTAAAACTTAGTGTATGTGTTTTAGAACTGCGCCTCACTCTCAGGTTGTTCGTTAATCGCTCACACTTATACCCTTTTCACTGCGCTTCACTGCACAGATTTGATAAGGCAAGTGCCGGTTAGACTCTTTTATGTAAAGTTCTCAATAAAGGTTTGCTAATTGTGGCCTTGCTTCCATGCTTTGTAAATATATTATGCCATGACTTCTTACTTGCAGGTTGGTGAGATATATATTCATTCCTTAATTGTTAAGATAGTAGAAATAATTCATGATCTTCTTATTAACTGATAAATGATGGATTGAAAGCGGTTAGATTTAAATACTGGGAATGAACTGCTGTATCACTGTCATAATGTTACTGTTGAATAATATGTATTAGGTGTAGTTTAGTCATAACTCAGAGTGTAGAGGGTAGTGTAGTCATTGTACATTGTTGCCCTAGTTTGGGTATATACATTTACATGAGGAGCTCCTTACTCTCCATCCTTCACTCCTCTTCTTCTTCCTCTCTTCTCTCTAACCCTAATCTCATTTCTAACATGGTATGAGAGCCAATGGGCTGATCCTAAGGAAGACGAAAGAAGAAGAGCCATTCACGCATCCGTATCTCGCGCCTCTTTCTCTGTCTATCGCGTTTAGTTCTTTTTTTCTTCTTGTTTTCGGAAATCCTAAAATCTCTCCCTGAGATGTTCTAGCCTCATTTCTCTCCACTCTCGGCATCTCTCGCATGCAAGATTTTGTTTCCCTTCTTTTTTGGTTTTTCCGACAATCACTCCTCAAATCTCCTCAAAATCCCTAACGTAACAGTGCCCAATAGCTCCAATTTGTTCTCATACGGCTAGCCTCCGTGTTTCTTTCCCTATTTGTTCTCATATGGCTATGCCGTAAGTTCCTAAAAACTCTAAAAAAAACAGAGAACATCCATTCTTCAGTAAACCCATTTTTTGGGTCTCTTTTGCCATAAATCTCAAATCGCATGTTCTTCTGCCATTACCCACTTACTCGTACCATCATTCTTGCTATTATTCATCGAAATCCATTCTTTCCATCATTAATCACATCTTCTGTTTTTGCGATTACTCCTACCTCACTTTTCGATTACCCTTTACCCCTTCAACTATCTGTTTGGGCTCCCAACATTATAAAAAAAAAAAAAAAATCTACCCTAAGCCTCTCAAAACCATTTTTGGATTCTCCTCCACTCACAAATATCCATTCAAAACCCCAAACCCGAAATATTTCCTTTCTTTGTCTTTTGAATTCACATTTGGGAAGAAATCTTCTTTCCAAATCCCTATTTGACTTCTTTGGCTCTCCACTCATGGCATCCTACATCGGTCCTCTTGTGCCTACACCTCTCAACAAAATAGTGTGGCAGAGAGGAAACTCAGATACTTACTTGAGGTGGCTCGCACCTGTAAACACCCAATTTTGTCTCCCACAGTGGCGTCCTGGGATACGGGCACCACAACACCTTACTCTTTGAATGCGAGTACGAAAATCCTTCTGGAGTGATGCTGTCCTTACTACCTGCTTTCTTGCTAACCGTCTTCCTTCAACGCTTCTTCAAGGTGATGTGAGTACCAAAATCCTTCTGGAGTGATGTTGTCCTCAGTGCCTGCTTTCTTGCTAACTGTCTTCCTTCAACGGTTCTTCAAGGTGACTCACCTTACCGAGTTCTCCACCCTCAGCTGGATCCTTTTCCTCTCACGCTTAGGGTGTTTGATTGTGTTTGCTTTGTTCACATTCTCAGCCCTGGTCGTGATAAGTTAGACCCTAGGTCGGAGTGATGTGTCTTTCTAGGTTATTCTCGTACCTAGAAAGGTTATCGTTGCTATAGTCCTCATCTCCGACCGATGATTTGTCTCTGCTGATGTGACCTTTGAGTCCGAGCCCTTCTTTCCACAGGTTCTTGCACCCCCGAGTCCTGCTCCTGACTCACAGATTGCTATCCCTCTCCCGGTACTTCCAGACCCCCTTCTGTATTCACCACCATCTTCATCAATGGATGTACCTGCATCGGCCTCTGTCCCTGTCTCAGTTTCTACACCTCTGGGGCCTCCTGCTTCTATGAAGTGTTCGCCGTGCTCTCATTCAAGGGAGGCTCTGTTTGATCGCTCTCGCTGTTCTGCTACTTCGGGGGAGCTGCTATTTTTTATGACCATTGATCTCGATGCTGTTTATTGTGGTCGTTGCTGTCCTTTTTAGTATTATGCTTTCATTATGTATTCATCACACTAGTTTGAGGAGTGTCATAGCAAGCTAGATGTATGTATGGGCTTATTGTACTTTTTTGATGTACGGTCCTTTTATTGTACCTTTTAGTTGTTGTCTAATTGGAAGAGGCAAGGATATGCACTTCATAATTTCACCTTCCAAACCCTAGCAACACATACACACCTACTCTCACATGTTAGCTTTATGACAACCACCAAAACTTCATTTCCACCTCCATCTTTGAGGTGAAAATCAAGAGGCTTGGTTCCTTCTCACCTTTTAACAATTAAAAATGCATTCCAGCTCAAAATCAGTGTCTTTTAATGAGGGTGGCCACTGTGATATGCACTGCCCAGTAACGCCTAACAGTAAAACTAATTAGTGCAGCTAAGTGGCCTAATTAAATGTCAACTAAAATGTTCCAAAATATAAATCCAACATCTACCGCTCTTATTACTACTGGAAGGATACAGGATGTGCAATTCACATGGAACTTACATTAATTATGGGATAGATATATAATGCACAAAACAGAGAATCTAATGCGGTTCAAGGACCTTCAATATGAAAGATATTTCGCAATTGTAATGTCAGACTATACTATTGAAAGGTCAACAGCTAGAATAATAAATTCATATGCTCAAATGATGTAGGAACACAATTAAAGAGATACATAACAATGATCTCTATCTAGAAATGGATTTGTCAAACTGTTAGACAAGCTCATATAGTAAGGTGGCTTACTATACACACATAACAAAATATCCAGTTCTAGGTGCTTTAACTACTTAAATAAATGAAACCATGCATGCATCTCATCAAATTTAAAAGGAAAACAAATAAAATATAAGATAACATGCGCAATGGGAAACAAAATTAAAAAAAACGGAGACAAGATGGATGCTACAATAGTACAACAGCTTACCTCCTGGCGTAGTCCATTCCAAGCACCTAAACCAATGCCTCCAACATTTGACATTAGGTTTGCAGAAGCCATGGGGCTAAGACTTCCATGCTGCATCCGGTCATGGTCACCAAGGCCATGGTTGGAGACCATATTAGAGACCCATATAATCTCTGTACGCATAAAAAGGTGCTAACAAATAAAAAAATAGCCTTATTTTTCAATGTGTTGGATATGAACAAAGAAAATATGCAAGTTAGACCGTTTGTCGAGCAGAACCAGATGATGATTTGTGTGCGTACAAGAGAGAGAGAGAGAGAGAGAGAGAGAGAGAGAGAGAGAGAGTATTAACGACAAACTAAAAATACACAAAGAGGTCAAAATAATCGATATAGAAGATAATCAATTTGTGTGCTAGTTAGATACTAAATATAGACAGTATACAAGGTGGGAGACTGATTTAGAGGCACCTTACTTGGAGCTGCCTACTTGCATCGACATGCAAATGCTCTTGTGCTTTCATTGCATGCATCATTGGCTTCTCTTGTGATTTCTGTTTTTTTAAATTGTCCCCCTTCTTATTACCACTAAGAAAAGGTAACAAAACCTTCTGGTTTGAGATGTTTTGGGTTGAAAATGCATCTACCCATTTGCAGAAGAAAAACACCTGTGCAGAGTTGTGGATTTCTGAAAACAATCAGTAAGACATAGCTTTCACATGGGGTTCCACATCCAATGACTGTGAAAGGACAAAGAGATTTGATGATGGGGTTGAGCCTCTAGCTCAATTGGTTAAGGCTTTATTCTTTAACTTTGAGGTCGGAGGTTTAGTCCCAGCTTGCCTACCCAAAAAAAAAAGAGCCTTGATGATGCAAATGTAGATTTAGTCATGATTAGGTACCAGGTACTGATTGCACGGAACAAATAATGTTCCATGTGTTTTTTCTAGTGGTAACAGCAGATTTTATTCATAAATGCAGAAATACAGCACAACTTGGTTAAAAATATTAATTTTCTGCGATTCTTTTTGTCCAATATCTCATGGAAAATATTTCAGGCTAAGACTCGATCGTTATTAATAAAAATTATAGATTAAGCATCCAATTGCGTAAAAAATGACATAGTACTGCAGGATATCATGATTGTTAGTCGTTTTAGAGTTTGTTCTATCTTAGAGTCTGTTTGGTTGCACAATTTATGGGGTGGGTTTACTTGGTGCTTTGGTTGATTTTGGGGTGCCGTGTCATCTACTAGTGGTGTTTGGTTGCATGTTTTGAGAAGACTACTTGACTTGTCTCTGCCTTGTCTGCTCATGAAGCATGACTTTTGTCCCTCACCAAAAGCTTGAAAAAAGAAGGTTTTTTGGCTAGTAGTCTTGGGAGTTAGCATTCTTCTCTTGTTCTCTCTACATTGGTAATGACACCCCTACCATCCCCTTATTTTGGCAATGAGACTGCACACCATGAAACTACTTCAGTTGACAACTAAACACAACTTACAACTACTCTACGAGGAGACTACTTCACTGCTATTACACCTGTTCACTACAGTTCTAAGTCACCACTACTCTGCAAGGCAACCACGTGCAACCAAACAAAGCCTAAAGGAAGATGAGATTGAATTGATGGTAACTCACTAAGATGAAAATTTTAATTTCATCGAGCAAAGTTTCCAAAACTAAGGCAAAGCCCAAATGGTCTTCGACAGCTAGTAACAACATCAAGTTAAACGTCAACGATACTTCTCTTGAAAATCCACACCCGACAGGGGTTGGTGTGGCATTTCGGGATCATTACGGTGCAACTATCAAAACTTTCTCTAGTATGATAGGGGTGGTGAATTCCAACAAGGACAAGATTAGAACCCTTCTAACCGGTTTGTAAGAACCGACAATCCGGGATGAGGGTGATTCTTAAATTCACCATTTCTTAGACACTAACTAAGCCATTGGAACAGTGGAAGCTAGCTCACTTCATTTCCGAAGTGGTAGACCTTTGTTACTTAACTCATCAATGACCCATCAATTGGTATCGACAAATGAAGTGGCATAGGACTTACAATCCAACTCTATTGATATAGACAAATGAAGTGGCAAAGGGTTTAAATGCAATCCCTTATGATTTTAAAATACTCAATCAAATTTCCAATAAAATAGACCTTAAATACTCTCTACCTAGTATCTAGTTTGGTTGCAAATGGACTCTAACAGACTCATCCCATGTACTTGAATTTCTCTCCTCAAAGTGGACCGAATAGAACTAAATTGACTGTTAGAACTAATCTAACAGACTCTAGCAGACTCATCCTTTCTATCCAGTCTTGTACTCTCCTTTCGTCTTCATTTAATAAATCTGGTGGGGTCTGCCTAACCCCAGCTTACCGAACAAAAAAAAAAGAACTAAATTGTGGTCCAGCTTGTGGGGCTAAGAAATCAAGCTCCAATGCTGCATTTGTCTGGCTGATTCTTGGCACTTAAAGCTAATGCGACGATGAAAATGAAGAGGTAAATATTAGAAAAATAAACAGTACTCAGGCATAACATTAGTTTATATTTGGTAAGATGTCAAGACAAATAAGCCCCAACATTTCATGTATGATACATGTTATTGTGTAAGGCGAAGATCAAATTTGTCAGAAAGTAATTAGAAAATTAGGTTCAGCATTTAGAAGCACAAAATACAGCTACAATATGCTATTAATTCAAACTTCAAATCCACACACTCAAAACTATAACTGGCAGCAAATGCTCAGATAAAACAGACTAAGACTTACATCAATGATAGCCAATTCAATCAAACAATCATAACCATGAGATAGCCAACAATAACATATTAAGCACTCTTAACACAAGCTGCCATGATTAGACAAAACCTACCAAATTGATCTAACATTCATGTTATGAATAACCAAACAACAATCCAAAACATAATTGAGAAACCCGCCTAAGCCCAAAAAATTAAGAAAAAACACAGATCTAAAACTAGTAGAAAAACTCAAAAACCTTACCTTGATTCAACAAACGACTACATATAGGAAGAATTTGCATAAAAGGGCCGAGCTTTTGGTGCTCTGCCAACAGCTCTGTCAAGTACTGACTAAAAGAAGAAAAACCCAAAATTCAAAAGACCCAGATCAATCAAAATCCAAGAAACTAGACCAAAAAATATAAAATCAAAGAAAACCCACAAATATATCAATTTATTCTTCTTATTTTCTCTACCTGTTGGTGTCAGGTGTGTTTCTTATCTGTGGAGAAGCTGCTCTTGCAGGGGAGAAACTGTTTGTATATAAACTTGACATGTTTTATAGAAAAGGGTTGCAGAGGGAGAAGAAAAAGGGTAGCTCAGAAAGGGCTTTGGATGGGTGAGTTTCCTAAACTGCGCACCCTGCAAAAAAAATGGTGGGTTTAAATAGCTATGGGGTTTTGTGGGGTGTTTTGTATACATAGGATTTACAGTATGAGAGAGAAAGAAGAAGAAATGTAATTATAATTTACAAAGACAGATGAGGAGAACTAGAATCATAGGTGGATAAAAAAATGTGTGAGAGAGGGAGACAGATGGGAATCATACTAGATGCCCCTGTATGGCAAGGTTCATGAGGTCCCTTGCTTTGGTAATGAGATCGACAGGATCCTGACCGTTCATCTGTTAGGCCCCACCATTAACATGTCATTGAACATAAATCACTTCAATCGGACAGTCCTAAACACCCGATTGGACGGATGGGATTGTTTCATTAGAAGTAGATTTGGGACTATGAAAATTCTATGTTGTGGGGCCCACCTAAATGAATGGTCAATGTCGTGTTGACATCACATAGATGGGCCCAATTGGACGGTTAGGATTGTTTTGTTCGAAGTGGATTTGGGGCTATGAAAATTCTATGTTGGGGGGCCCAACTAATAAATGGTCAATGTCGTGTGGAATCAAAAGAGGTGGGCCCAATCATCTCATGGCAACTACAACGTAATTGCTTCGCACAGAATCCCTCTCATATGGAAAAATGTATTGAATGAGAAAGGAAATATGAGAGACTTTTGGAGCCATGACTAAGAAATGTCTAGATGTTACTGAGGATTTAAATGTTATCACATGAAAGAGTGGGTTGTGCAGCTCCATATTAATATATCTCTTGTCATAATAACATGAATACTATTCCTCTCTCTCTCTCTCACACACAGTAATATAAGCATAGGATTCCCTTCTCATCTAATAGAAAAAGTATACGACAATGCACGTTAGGTCTCCCAGAACAATGTGAGGATTGCAACAAACCATTTGCGTGCTCCAATTATTAAATTCATGCAGATCTATGCACCCACTTTATTCTAACAAATAATGTATAAGCTAATTTCCATATCATCATATTTGTAATTTGGTTATCATTTCATGAAGAAAAGTGGAGCCCACAATCTGAAGAATTGACTGTGTTAGGTTTTGATAGAAAACAAAAGGCATTACACAGTGTTTAGACATATGTGGGGACCCTCTTTTCGTCCCCGGGCCACCCCCTTATAGTGTAAAAGGAGTTATCATAAATACAATAGAGAAGGGTGTCCAGGGAAGAAAAGGGGTGATTATATCACTTTCCTCAATGCAATACATCTTGTGGCCTCATCATTGATTGGAAATGGCCCTAAAATCCTTTGTTGAATGATGATACTTGTTTGATTAGTGGTCTGCAAATGGACAGCTAGAGGGGAAATTGTCCTTGTTGAATGAGAAAATATCCATTGATGAGAGAGTTAAGATAGTAGAGACTTTTCCGCTACTCGCCCATCCATGATGGGAATGCACCATATGTAGAATCGACTACCGTGTGAACGGAGATCGGTCGATGAACATAGTTGGCTATCACAAGTCTGGCCTATTGCCCTTCGTCCCAACATCATCAGATGATTATAGACTTTTAATCAAGCATGATGAAAAAATGTCCTTTTAAGTTGTTTATAGCCAAACTTACAAATGAGATCTTCGTTCAGCACCGGACCTAGATCCACTGGTCGTTATGTACATCGACTACTGGATCCAATACATTGACACCATGCATTTAGATTGCCAAAACCAGGTGGTGGAATCTGCATCATGCTTCGATTAAGCCCGATTCAAGAGCTTCGTTTAAAAAATGAACAGAATCAAGGGGCAGAATTGACATCGAGGTGGAAACAGAAGGGGAAAGAACGTCAGAATCTATTTCCTGTCCCCATAGTCGGTATTCTGATCCCACTTTGGTCGGAATGAATTTTTAATTTAGTTTTTTTTTTTTTTTTCATTATGTTTACAGGAGAATCAGAATAGGATGTCGATTCTAATTCTTGATTCCAGAAATCGACCCAAGTGGCTAGTCACTTTACAATCCATGCATCCATTTGACCCTCACACTAAGCATTTTCTGGCAAAGACAAACACCCTCCCAGGTCCATTAATGACATGAATTAATGAGGATATGAGCTAACAAAACATAGATCGGAATCATGAATTGGGTTTGTTCAAATGAATTTCATATCATCATCCTATGTAATGCTTCATTCATGCAAGTATGAAAGTGATTGTTGTGCCAATAAGGAATAATGTTGATTCCTCTTATTACTTGACCCAAAAAATATGGGCTTTTCTTATTATGATCAGGATAAGAGATTCTTAGTTTTCTATAAAAAAAATGTTAGGAGATTCATTCTAGGGTACATGGAAAGTGAGAATCCTTGTCTCCTCCTTCACCCTTTCCCCCTAAGCTCCCATAAGCATCTAGATTTGAACTTGCTAGTCCATCTTCATCTATCGTGGGATCTAATGGGGGTTTTGCTAGAAACACCTAAGTGGTGTATGAACAAAACTCATTCAAATTATCGATCGTTTTCTACTCCATCCGATCATGTTCTACTAGAGACGATCTATATGATTACATGCTTAGTTTGAAGATTCAGGGAGAAAATTTGTCAAAATATGCTTATGCCCTGCAATTGGTTTGGACAGTAGAAATTATGATAAATATGGAAACAAGACGGTTTCAACACGATTGATAATACTAATTCACTCAAAAACTATTGAGATTTTTGTGATCTTTTGAGTGTTCACTTAACATCTAATTCACTTAAAAACTATTTGGGAGATTGGAGTAAACTCCAGTGTAGATTTTGAATTCACTGGGTTTTTCTTGAAAAACTCATTGATCTTCATTTTAGATGGTTGTTAGTCCCATGGAGAAAAAAAGGTAAAATCTTATGGAACGTATCTTTCTGGGCCAATATTTGGGTTCTATGGAAAGAAAGGAATGCTATAGTTTAAGGCTCCACTTGTTTTCCCGAGAAAGGAAAAGAAAAGGTTTCCCGAGAATCTTACGTGGCAATAGGAAAAGAAATCCAGGGAAACTGTGCAGGAAAAGGTTTCCCGCGCCTGTTCACTTGCGCAGGAATTGTGCAGGAAAAGGTTTCCCGCGCTTGTTCACTTGCGCAGGAATTGTGCAGGACAAGGTTTCCCGAGAAACTGCTTGCCCACTTTTTTCACTTGTTTTCTTGGGAAAGCAAATCCGACCAAAATAAAGGAAAAAGGAATCTCACACTTGTGAGAAAAGACTTATTTTCACAACATTTTTCCCAATTTCCATGTCAGATGTGACATTTTCCACCTAGGCTCCTTCAAAATCCGTGAAGAAAAGTGAACATGCGAATTTTAGCTTTCTTGGGAAAAAGGGGTGTTTTCCCGGGATTTGGTCTCCCTGGAATGCGAGTGAACATAGCCTAAGGGAATCTCTAAGACCCTAGGATTCCTCTATATCAAGGTAATAGCCTTGATGACTTTGGGGGTAGTATGGAGATCAAGAAACAAATAGTGCAAGAATGGACTCCACCGGCATCTGGGTTATTAAAGCTAAACTTTGATGGCTCTAGCTATGGGAATCCCAATCTGGCAGGGATCGTCAGAGTGCTAAGAAATGAGCATGGGGATGTTCCGTGGGCTTTTGCAGGTCCTATAGGAGTGGCCGACGCTTCAGAAGTGGAGGTGTGAGCCGTCTACCAAGGTCTCAAGTTGGTGGCTAGAGATCGCTTGCACAATATATTGGTAGAAGGGGACTCTAAGAATGCCATTCATTGGCTAACTAGCTCTCAAAAGAACTCTTGGTAGTTTGATAAGTTCTTCGATGAGGTACGAGACTGGATGGCTTCTTCCTCTATTTCATTTCATCATGTTAGTCGCTCCACCAACAAGGTGGCGGATAGTCTAGCCAGAGAAGGAGTATCTAAAGAGTCTCTGACGCTCTTTGAGTCTCTTCCCCCCTAAGGCTTGTACCTTTGTTTTTAATTCTTCTCGTTTGTCTGTGCTATTTGGCATCCTATGTATTTTGACCATCTCGGCCCTCTTTTCCTTACAATAAAGTTTGGCTTCCTTAAAAAAAAAAAAAACTATTTGAGATTTTTGTGATTTTTTACTGTTCGAAACACTCCCTTCTATCTACATCATCCTTTCGATCTCTCTCACTTACCACGATTCTACAACACCGTTTCAATCTGTGATGTAGAGAGAAAAGAGGAAAGTCATGGTAAACAAGAAGGGAAAGAGATTGAAAGATATACAAAGAATTTTTCTTATTAAAAAAAGGAGGAATGCTAAGGATAAGCGGTTTAACAGCCGCTTTAATATACTCGGTCGCTCCCCAGTACATGTGTAACACTTAAACTGCCAAAAGTAAACTGAAATGATAAATCCGCCCTCTTTTTTTCCCACTTGAGTACTTGACTAATATCCGGTCAAAAGTAACATGTTACTTTCTCAACCAGTCTCTCTCTCTCTTCCACCGTGAAAGACTATGCCCCTCTCCTCGCAATTCCAGAACTTTCCTTCCCCTTCCCATTTTTAGATAACTCTGCATTTTTGTTTTAATCCAAAAATGGGGCATTCTTGGATTAAAATTTATGGAATGTTTGGTAATTTTGATGGGCGCGTTGAATGTGTATAGAGAGATGAAGACCCCCCCTTCTATCTTCTTCCTCTTCCCACTTTTGCTATTCCTTTCCTTCTCTTAGCTATCTCCTTCCTCTTATTCTTCCTTTTATTCTTCCTTTTTCTCATTCTCTTCTTCGACATCATTCTTCCTTTTCCTGTCTTTATTCTTCCTCTTCTTTTCAGAGATAAAATATTGAATCTACATTCGTTACAAAGGAAGAAAATATTAATATTCAATCTCTAGAAAATATCGTCTAGTATAGAGCAGAAGGTTAACAAAATGATGTGAAAAAATAAGAAAATAAGAAGACTAAGAAAAAGGAGAAGATACTAATTCACTTAAAAACTATCTGGGAGATCAGAGTAAACTCCTGTGCAGATTTTGAATTCACTGGGTTTTTCTTGAAAAACTCATTGATCTTCATCTTAGATGGTTGTTAGTCCCATGGAGGAAAAAAGGTAAAATCTTATGGAACGTATCTTTCTGGGCCAATATTTGGTTCTATGGAAAGAAAGTAATGCTAGAGTTAAGGGAATCTCTAAGACCCTAGGATTCCTCTATATCAAGGTAATAGCCTTGATGACTTTGGGGGTAGTATGAATATCAAGAAACAAATAGTGCAAGAATGGAGTCTACCGGCATCTGGGTTATTAAAGCTAAACTTTGATGGCTCTAGCTATGGGAATCCCGATTTGGTAGGGATCATTGGAGTGCTTTAGAAATGAGCATGGGGATGTTCCGTGGGCTTTTGTGGGTCCTATAGGAGTGGCTGACGCTTCAGAAGTGGAGGTGTGAGCCGTCTACCAAGGTTTCAAGTTGGTGGCTAGAGATCGCTTGCACAATATATTTGTAGAAGGGGACTCTAAGAATGTCATTCATTGGCCAACTGGCCCTGAAAAGAACTCTTGGCAGTTTGATAAATTCTTCGATGAGATGCGAGACTGGATGGCTTCTTCTTCTATTTCGTTTCATCATGTTAGTCGCTCCGCCAACAAGGTGGCGGATAGTCTAGCCAGAGAAGGAGCATCTAAAGAGTCTCTGACGCTCTTTGAGTCTCTTCCCCCCTAAGGCTTGTACCTTTGTTTTTAATTCTTCTCGTTTGATCTGTGCTATTTGGCATCCTATGTATTTTAACCATCTCAGCCCTCTTTTCCTTACAATAAAGCTTGGCTACCTTTTAAAATAAATAAATAAAACTATTTGAGATTTTTGTGAGTTTTTACTGTTTAAAATACTCCCTTTTATCTACATCATCCTTTCGATCTCCCTCACTGAAATTTCAAGGGTGGTCCCGAGTACGTCAACTTATGAGGAGGGAAGAATTAGGTTGATAACAAGTTTTAACTCTTTTGAAAACTCAAACCCAATTTTGGAAATTAAGAGATCAACAATAAAATTCAAGCACACAAGTTAAATCTAAAGTGCAAATGCAAAATAAAGAGCAAGAGTAAGAGAGATTGCACCCGAGATTTAAAGTGGTTCGGTCCTCCAAACGCGAGGCCTACTCACTCCACCAACCAAACCCGTTGATGGCTTCACTATGTGATATTCTTAACTTCGGCGAAGATCGGTGCCGATTACAAATTCCGATTACCTTTAACCTTGGTGGCAATCTTCACCACGGAGAGTGGGCTACGCTTCTCCGAACACTCGCCCAATACAAGTTCTTTGAGTAAGAAAGAAAGAACAAAAATCCCTCACAAGGGTTTACAAGAATTGCAGAAGATGTACAAATTGAGCCTATGATCCAAATCCTAATCTTTAGAGGATGAGAGGCATAATCAAGTTTGATTCACTCTTTGGATGTTCAAATGGAGTTTTAGAGTGTTAGGATTGATGATTTGAATGTTTGGAATGCCCATATATATAGGAAAAACCAAATATAACCGTTCAATGGCATTGTTGTAATTCTAGGAAAAATCGCAACGGCTAAAAATCCGACCGTTGTAGCGTTCTCGGAGTTCCGAGAAAAAATCTCGGAGTTCCGGGAATACAAACAGAAGTTGGAAAAAAGTCTACTGGACCATTTCTCGGAGTTCCGAGAATATTTCTCGGAGTTCCGAGAATATTTCTCGGAGTTCCGAGAAGCCTATTTCATGCAGATTTTCATTTCTTGTTTTTAGGCTTCCAACTTAACACTAAGTTGGGATTGCTATGAGGGTTCCAAGGTGTTGGAACTCCACAAAGACAATCAGGGTGTGTATTTATTTACTTAATTATGCCTTTCAAAATCCTAAACTAGGATTGGATCTTAATACAATCTAATGTAACTTTGATCTTCAATGGATTCTTCAAGTCTTCATTTGTCTTGGACTTCGATGTCTTTGGCCTTCATGATGTGGTCCAATGAGATCTTCTTGGCCTCAATCCAAGCAATGTTGTCTTTAGCACCAATGTGATCTACAACTTAGACAATCAAACACATTAGTGATCATAAATCACTTGTGTATTGGAATCATCAAAATAAGATGGGAATGCCAAGGTGGAAACCATTGGGCTTACAATCTCCCCCTTTTTGATGATGGCAAGCACAAGAGATTTTCCAATAAAAGCATACATATTTTCCTTACACTAGAATTCTCTCCCCCTTTGGCATCAATCAAAAAGATTGGGGTAAAAGAGAAACAAAGGGATGAAATATTCATTTTTTAGCTCCCCCTTTTTCAAGGAAAAAGACAACCCTAGAACTCCCCCTATTTAGAATTTTTATTCAATATAAGAGGGGATATTTAATTAACTTTGAAAAAGATATTCAATTTTAAAGCAAAAGCCCCTAATCTAAGCACATATGAAGATAATCATATGGGGCTTTGGGAACCCAAGATTTCTTGGTTCCAACACTATCCCTAATCTTAGATGCACATTGGAATTGGTAATGACCATTTATTCCACAATAATGGCATCTAACATGAGGGTTAGATACTTTAGTCCTATCATATGCATGTTTAGGTATTTGACTAGTCTTCTTTAAGATTATGTCAATAATTTTGTCACCATTTAAGAACCCATGGAGACATAATCTTAACCTTTCATTTTCATTATGAAGATGGGTTATTTGATTTAGAAAATCATTAAATTCATCTTCATAAGATTTGGAAGAGCTTGCAACAACTTGGAGTTTTGCAACTTGGCAAGTTTTCTCATCCAAACAACCCTTAAGGGTTTCAATCTCAAGTTTAAAATTTTCAAGTTGTGCTTGAGATTTGGAAGAAGATTCATTTTTTAAAAAATTAAGTTCATTTCTAATTTTGAAATGGATTTCTTTTGAACTTTATTTTTAGAAATTTGAGAGTGCAAGGTTGAGCACAATTCATCATATGATATTTTTTCACTATCACTACTAGATGATAACACGAGGGGTTTGAATTTACATCATCTTCATGGGTGAGTGCCATGAAGCAAAGATCATCTTTCTTTTCTTCCCCTTCGCTTGAACTCTTTCCCGAGGTGCTAGTAGCATCCCATCCGGCGGCAAGAGCCTTATGTTTCTTCCATTCCTTCTTTCCCTTGTATTTTGAGGAAGATGACTTGAGAAGTGGACAATCCGGTCTTTTGTGTCCGGTCTTCTTGCAATTATAGCATCTTATTCCTCCTTCTACTTCACTTTCTTCTTTCTTCTTCGTTTTATCCTTTTTATGTTTCTTTCTCCATAAGCTTTTAAATTTTCTTAAAGCTTCTTCTTCATCGCTATCTGCTTCGCTAGAGGATGATGAGTTTGCTTTGGAGGCTTTTAGAGCTAGAGATCGACTCTCTTTTTCTTTCTCTTTCGGCTTCTTCTCCTCTTGTCGGCTAGTGAGGAGCATCTCATGGGTGATGAGAGATCCTACAAGCTCCTCCATGGTTAGCGTCTTGAGATTCTTTGATTCTTGTATGGCGGTTACCTTTGGATCCCAATATGGAGGAAGAGACCTAAGCAACTTACTCACAAGCTCATCAGTATGATAAGATTTACCAAGATTTGCTAATTCATTAGAAATTTTAGAAAAACGGGTATACATTTCGGAAATGCTTTTGTTTTGATCCATTCTAAACATTTCATATTTGCTCTTTAACAAGTTTATTTTGGAATCTTTAACTTGAGATGTTCCCTCATGGGTAACGGCAAGTGTATCCCAAATAACCTTGGCGGAATCAAAAAGAGCAACTCGATTAAACTCCTCCGTAGATAGGGCGCAAAACAAAGAATTTATAGCTTTGTAATTTAAATTTGCATGCCTTTTTTCTACGACATTCCATTCTTCAAATGGTTTGGAAGGCAACATGTATCCATTTTCAACAATGTGCCAAAGTTCCACATCTATCGAAAGAAGATAGATGCGCATCCTTGTCTTCCAATGTCCATAGTTGGACCCATTAAAGAAGGGAGGTCTAGTTGTAGAATGGCCCTCCGGAAGTCCGGTTCCATTTCTATCCGCCATTTCACAATTAGAAAGTTGCCAAAGATCTTATGATCTTTCCCTTGTTTGAAATTTTTAAAGAAAAACTTACCAAAGATTTATAGAAAAGAAAATCTTTTAAGAGCCTTTGCTCTGATACCAAGTGAAATTCCAAGGGTGGTCCCGAGTACGGCAACTTATGAGGAGGGAAGAATTAGGTTGATAACAAGTTTTAACTCTTTTGAAAACTCAAACCCAATTTTGGAAATTAAGAGATCAACAATAAAATTCAAGCACACAAGTTAAATCTAAAGTGCAAATGCAAAATAAAGAGCAAGAGTAAGAGAGATTGCACCCGAGATTTAAAGTGGTTCGGTCCTCCAAACGCGATGCCTACTCCACTCCACCAACCAAACCCGTTGATGGCTTCACTATGTGATCTTCTTAACTTCGGCGAAGATCGGTGCCGATTACAAATTCCGATTACCTTTAACCTTGGTGGCAATCTTCACCACGGAGAGTGGGCTACGCTTCTCCGAACACTCGCCCAATACAAGTTCTTTGAGTAAGAAAGAAAGAACAAAAATCCCTCACAAGGATTTACAAGAATTGCAGAAGATGTACAAATTGAGCCTATGATCCAAATCCTAATCTTTAGAGGATGAGAGGCATAATCAAGTTTGATTCACTCTTTGGATGTTCAAATGGAGTTTTAGAGTGTTAGGATTGATGATTTGAATGTTTGGAATGCCCATATATATAGGAAAAACCAAATATGACCGTTCAATGGCATTGTTGTAATTTCAGGAAAAATCGCAACGGCTAAAAATCCGACCGTTGTAGTGTTCTCGGAGTTTCGAGAATATTTCTCGGAGTTCTGAGAATTCTCGGAGTTTCGAGAAAAAATCTCGGAGTTCCGGGAATACAAACAGAAGTTGGAAAAAAGTCTACTGGACAATTTCTCGGAGTTCCGAGAATTCTAGGAGTTCCGAGAATTTCTCTCGGAGTTCCGAGAAGCCTATTTCATGCAGATTTTCATTTCTTGTTTTTAGGCTTCCAACTTAACACCAAGTTGGGATTGCTATGAGGGTTCCAAGGTGTTGGAACTCCACAAAGACAATCAGGGTGTGTATTTATTTACTTAATTATGCCTTTCAAAATCCTAAACTAGGATTGGATCTTAATACAATCTAATGTAACTTTGATCTTCAATGAATTCTTCAAGTCTTCATTTGTCTTGGACTTCGATGTCTTTGGCCTTCATGATGTGGTCCAATGAGATCTTCTTGGCCTCAATCCAAGCAATGTTGTCTTTAGCACCAATGTGATCTACAACTTAGACAATCAAACACATTAGTGATCATAAATCACTTGTGTATTGGAATCATCAAAATAAGATGGGAATGCCAAGGTGGAAACCATTGGGCTTACACTCACTTACCACGATTCTACAACACCGTTTCAATTTGTGATGATAGCATATAGCGGTCAACCATTGTGATGTAGAAAGAAAAGAGGAAAGTCATGGTAAAAAAGAAGAGAAAGAGATTGAAAGATATACAAAGAATTTTTCTTATTAAAAAAAGGAGGAATGCTAAGGATAAGCGGCTAAACAACGGCTTGAATATACTCGGTCGCTCACTAGTACATGTGTAACACTTAAACTGCCAAAAGTAGACTGAAATAATAAATCCGCCCTCCTCTTTTCCCGCTTGACTAATATCCTGTCAAAAGTAACATGTTACTTTCTCAACCGGTCTCTCTCTCTACCACCGTGAAAGACTATGCCCCTCTCCTCACAAATCTTGAACTTTCCTTCCCCTTCCCATTTTTAGATAACTCTGCATTTTTGTTTTAATCCAAGAATGGGGTATTCTGGTATTAAAATTTATGGAATGTCTGGTAATTTTGATGGGCGCGTTGAATGTGTATAGAGATGAAGACCCCCCCTTCTATCTTCTTCCTCTTCCCACTTTTGCTTCCTTTCCTTCTCTTAGCTATCTCCTTCCTCTTATTCTTCCTCTTCTTCCTTTTATTCTTCCTTTTTCTCATTCTCTTCTTCGACATCATTCTTCTTCCTTTTCCTGTCTTTATTCTTCCTCTTCTTTTCAGAGATAAAATATTGAATCTACATTCACAAAGGAAGAAAATATTAATATTCAATCTCTAGAAAATATCGTCTAGTATGGAGCAGAAGGTTAACAAAATGATGTGAAAAAATAAGAAAATAAGAAGACTAAGAAAAAGGAGAAGATACTACACTACCCCTAAATACCTTTTTCTTTTCTTAAAACTTTACATATGTACTACCACAAAAAAACAAATTTATTGTTCCGAATTACATTTTTAGGATTCTAAATTGGCTATTTTACCGTTCTAATTTGCAATATGGAAAACTACATTGAATACTCAATGCCGCCAGATGAGCAAATTTAGCACTATAAATAGGCCTTTTACTGTTCTAAATTTTTTTCACTATCGAAAATTTTTCCACACTAAAAAATTAACTAAGAGGTAAAAAAATTTAGAATAGTAAAAAAGCTCCCAAATATAGATTAGCTTGTTGGATTGTAATCTTTTTGGCTTTTTTTCTCTTAGTTAAAATTTTATCTTTTCTCTCGGTTTGGTCTACTACTATGCGGGATGTAATGTTTATTCCAATCTAGCTCCTACTCAGGTGCTTGTTCCCTTTATTTTTAATTCAATTTGCTACAGAAAAGAAAAGAAAAAGTAGAGGAAAACATGTTCCCAAACCTACAAATTGAGATTCAAACTATTCTCAGCCCTGAAGATCTTGTTTTGAAACGAATGGGTGATTTGTGTGACATTTTTTTTTTTTTGATGCCATAGGGTATCCCCACCCCACTTCGTGGGGCGGGACTAGTCCCTAGGGATGCACGTAGGCACCCGGTAGACCACGCGCATCGGTTGAACAAGGGGGGATTCGAACGCTCGTCACTGGGGAGCATACCCATGACTTTACGCCAAAGAGCCACACCCTCTCGGGTTATTTGTGTGACATTTAAGCTATGGCACTGCCATTCTGATTGACTATTGAGAGCATCCTGGAAAAAATTAATAGTTTGTTAAACATCTAGCAATGTTCCCCTTCCCTCTGAGATTTGATCTCTTTCCTTAAGCACCTTTTGTGTTTTGAATTTTCCTTTATGTTTAGCCTAAGGAGAATTTATATCATGGGTGGCCGTGAAAACACGTGAAGTCTAAAAAAGTAGGTACGGCCCACTTTTTTTGATGATCCAAACCTTTCATCTGTTTGGACACAACATAAATAGGTTGTGCCCCAAAAATCATTTCCATAGGATGATCCTAACCCTCCGATCTGAACTGATTTGAAAATGGAGATTTCCAAAAATCATTTATGGAATCTTCTACAGATCAGAGGGCTAGGATCATCCTTTGGAAATGATTTCTTGGGCACAACCTAATTACGTTGTGCCCAAACAGATGAACGTTTGGATCATAAAAAAAAGAGGGCCGTACCTACTTTTTTTAGACTTCACGTGTTTTCACGGCCACCCATCATATAAATTCTCTAGCCTAAGTTGCCTAGTTAATTCACTTTCCCATTTAGTAGGTAGTAATTTTGGGATACTTGCCATCTTTCTCAAGATGCAGGGAGGAAAATATATTTGTATTTATTCTCATAATTGATGGAATAAAGACAGCTCCAATTTTCTGAGGACAACATCTCTCTCTCTCTCTCTCTCTCTCTCTCTCTCTCTCTCTCTCTCTCTCTCTCTGGGTAATTGCCATCTGATTGGTCAAGAGCCTATCATAGTTTTTACAAGCCGATTACTAAAAGCACAAAGAAAAATGGCGTGCCATTGCTGAAATGAGGGAATGTGGATATTAATTCCATGGTTTATTATTTTCTACCCCATTTAAATGAATGAAATTCCATGACAGAACAAGAGCTCTCCTAAATAAAATAGCAAAAGTGCCTCCCAAGCAGCTATTGCTCATTTTAAGAGACTAGTAAAAGTGCACATGCGTTGCACGTGAAACTAAGGTATTAAATAATAAAATTTAGTAAAGACTTGCTTCACAGTTATATTAATAACATCACAATTCAAATAAGAAGCATCCTAGTAAACGAATAGATTCTACTCTTCAGTTGGCACGATCCATTTATGTACTAATCTTATCCATGGCGAAGATTCTACTCGTCAGTAGGCATCCATTTATGTACAAATTTTGTCAATGAATTCTCTGGAATCGTTAAAGACTGTCTGGGTCACTGCTAATGACAGCAAAGGCGTCACTGGCTTTTTGCAAGGGCACCTTCAGTTCAACATTAACAAAAGAAAGCAGTACGATTATCATGCATGTGCGGTAGGCAATAGAGCAACCACCCATAGAAATTATGATCAAATAAAACCTGATCCCATCTCCAGCTGGTTTGCCACTTCTTGAATATCGAAAACTTTGGCCTTCACCCTTCACCCTTCACCGATTGATTTCACCATACCACTCCAGATCTGTCGAACAACAAGAAATAAATCCCCAATTCCCCTACAAGCTCCTCATGAAATGAAAATGAAAATGAAACTGACAACAACATCTCATTGTATTTTTATTATATCATCATTTCATTATACTGCTCACATTCATCCTATTGGATACATCGTTGACATGCCAGTGTCATGTAGTTAATGTTATGCAAGTCTCCATGCAAATTGGCCATTTAAGGTATCAAACTATTGGGGAATAAAGCAGGTGAGACACATACCAGTTGTGTCCTGAGTCACGTTTGTAGGTGCTGACTGGCACTCCTAAAGGGTGACCAATGTTTGTGCCTGTAGCATCAAGGCTCCAGTGTGCTTCTGATCCAGCTCAAGCACCGATGTACATTCCTCTGCTGCCTAATATGTTCGTTGGCTCATCAGTTAAATCCACTAAAAATGTGTAAAGGCAAACCAAACATAGGAAAAAGAAAACATGGATTATGACTTTATCCTGTCTAGTGCTATGCTGTAAGGTTCCAGTTTACACATTTTTGAGGCCATCACTACTTTTGGATGTATCCGTTCCCATAATCGGAAACAGCTAAAACCAAAGCCCATATCTATGCTACCAAGGTTTAATATAAAAAGTATAGCAAAAATGACAAAGATCTAATACAAAAAATGAGCAATAGCAAATTTATCTAAATAAAATTAGATAGAAGATTATTTTTTTTGAAAATTGGCTTTTATTAATATATAGAAAGCGAAGAGGGGACAAGGTGTCCCCATCCAAAATACATAGGCTCCAGCCCAATACACTTACAGTAAATGAGTAATAAAATTAGATAGAAGTTTACAACATACATTCTATGAACTAATGTAAGAAATAAATCAATAATTTTTAAAACGGCCAAATTACAAGTTAAAATTTACACCTATAAAAATGGATATGATTGTTGAATAAAACTAAAACAGATTAAAAGGAAATGAAAAGAATAGAGTTTCAGGATACTATGAACCTATATATACATTGTTATATCAAGATAACCAAATAAAAAATGAGATAGTAAGATACTTGGATAACCATGTACAGAAAACAAGAGAGGAGACATAAGGGCCATCCAAAATCCAAATTGCAGACCCATTCACAGAGGGATGCAAACAATAGTATTCACACATCAATCCCAAAAAAATAAATTAACCAAGATAATGCTTCTCACAAAAGTCACCCGTGATAAAAGTAAAACCCTTGATCTTGTATGTTGCCACGTCCAATGATCATTATTAGCTCAAAATAATGATCAGGAAAAGACAATTCTTGAATGTGAGTTGAATAATGGATGGGGCTGAGTTCAATTACTCACCGAGGAAAGATGATAGCCAAAAAATATGAATTGATGAAAATTTCCGGCATTATTTCACCACGGATCTGGTTCATTTGATTTCTGAGGTAGAACTTTTTAAATATTTAGTGTCACAACCAATTTATCAATAAGATTAGCCCAATGGCCTCCCATTCTCTGAATTTCAAAGCACTTATATCCCTCAAAATATATATAAAAGAACAAGGTCCAGCTGATTTCTTTCCACATCACATCCCTGATGGATCAAACAGAGAGATTCAGAGGTTTTTGTATGATGTATTGAAGCTTGAGCTGCTGCTTCTTGCCAAGGCTTGTACAAATCTTCCTCACAAAAGGTGCAACCTCTCCATCACATATCCCTTTCAACAAAACCAACACTCTTTTGGGAAGAACAGACTCCAACTCAGTTTCAAAGCTATCCACGCTGGAATGACTCGTTCTATTGCATGAGCTCAAGCATCCAGATCTAGAAAAGTGGCCCAAGACCGATTCCTTAAATTCTTGCATTTTACCTGAATGGTTGACTCGTTATCTGTGATTAGCCCTTGAATAGTGTGAAGGCACTCATGAACCACTCTACCGTCTGAGAATTTTCTAAGTAGCTACAGATACAATTCATAATCTGGGAAAAAAGAGAGATAGCAAATTAGTTAAAAGTATGATATTCGATCATGAACTAACCAACAATAATATTTTCATTAAGTTGAAGTAAATCAACTTTATTTAATAGTAAATATAAAAAAGATACTTATGTGGATAAATATTTTATGTTTAATTAAATTACGTTGCAGAAATAAATATTTAGTGATCCAATAATTTTATTTTCTGTTGGACTACTTACAGATGAAGTGATCTTTAATAGGCCTTAGCTCCACGTACTTCTCGCAATCATTTCCATGAATACATTCTCTACAAAGCGTACATTTCTTGTCAATTTTGCATAAAGCTACCAATAAAGTGCCATGAAATGAGCATGGGAAAAGAAATGGAAAAAAAAATTATTTAGTAATATACCCAAATGTTATTTATATCTTGTCAGTTTTGCATAACGCTAGCAATAAAGTGCCATGAAATGAGCATGGGAAAAGAAATGGAAAAAAATCATTTAGTAATATACCCAAATGTTATTTAGAAGATAAAGCATTTCCATTACAAAACAGGAATATTCAGAGGAAGTTGTTCCAACCGCTGCAACCAAAGCAAAGATAAGTAATATTTCTACCCTTTCACCATTATACAACACTTATGTGGCTTTGTGATGCCAAGGGAAACAAATAAAAAATTCCATAATCTTGCCAAGGATAAGGTAGCTCACCACTGGCAATAAGACACTAACTGGGCACTTTTTTTACAAGCTCCTCTGCTTTATCATCTTCAACTTCTTTCAGTAATACAAACCAATTAAACAAAACCATAGGAAAAAAAATAAAAGTCAGATGCAAATACTTTTTTACCAAAAATTGAAGACGTTTTAAAGATCTGAGGATGGATTTTGAAGTTCTGATTAAGAGATATTTTAAAGTATTAGATTTTTATAGATTTTAAACAATTATATTTTTAAAAGAGGTAGCAGAGATTTCAAAGAATTTGTTCTGAAACAAAAAAAAAAAAAAAAAAAAACCCTTGAAGAGAGATTGAAAGAGAGAGAAATTGAGAGACTGAGAGAGGGGGGATTGAGAAAGACAGATATAGAGATAGATTGAGAGCGAGCATACCTGGAAAAATCGCTGGTAAAAATTGTCGGACTCGCGACAGGGGAAACCCGAGAGTAGAGATGCGTTTTGATACCCAAAAAAAGCCCTAGAGAAGTCTGCTGTTTCGATAAAGAAGTAAAGCTGTAGTTGAAATATGCATGCGAGTCACCTGGTGAGAAGATGAAAATGCATGAGAGACACCTAGCAAATACCCAGAGCAGAAACAAAAAAGGAGAGACATCTGGCAGGATTTATGCATGCGAGACACCTAGCAAATACCCGTAGCAGTGTAGCAAAAGGAGAGACAACTGGCAGGATTTTTGGACGTATTCTAGGGGTAAAAGCACAGACTGAAACGACGATAAGGCCCTAAGGAAAGGGGATATATCCGGAAGTTGTAGGAAATCAGAACTGGGACTTAAATGGGATTTGTGCAAAAGTTGGTTGACGAATTTTCCTTGGTTTACGCTTTTAGAATAGTAAGGATTTTCTGAAGACTAGCTCCCATAGCAAAGATAGAATGAAAAGATCAGCTATTGGCTCTTATGCTTCTGATTGCTTATCAACCAAGCTGTTACCCACCTCTCCCTCTGAGGGACCAGTTCCAACTCCTTTCGTAGCCTCAAATCAAAGTCCGGCATGTGCCCAAACCCATAGAATATTGCAATCTTCTTGTGCCCAAGAGAGATTGCCTCTAACAGAGCCCACTTTGCCGCCTTATTCCTTTCACCAATGAGAACAGTGTTATTCATCTTGTCCTTCCTCCTCCTTCACAAACAAGCATCCAATTAGAAAAGTATTTAGTACAATGAGGATTGGCATTAACGTTTTAATTATTTGGGGGATTTGCTAGTGTCCATCGCAGAAGGCATTTTGCGGATGAGCTGTTGCATGTGAGAGCAGCCACACAGGCTCAATTTTAAACAGATTTTGTCTTCATTCATGAGCTGGCTGCTCTCAAATGCAACAGCCCATCTGCGAAATGCCTTCTGTGATGGACACTAGCAAATCCCTTTATTTGGACATTGATTGTAAATGAATTAACTAGAAAGGAGGTATAATTTATGCATACAAGAGTTGTCAGGGCTTACAAAGAGGTAATTTTCTTCGCAATCTTAACCTTCATTGCGGAACGGAATTTTTTTTTTGAAGAATCCACGGATATTTAACATTGCAAGGAAAATTAGCCTAGGTAATATTAAAATTAGATCACGTACTTGCCACATCTCCCGTGTAAGTTTTCTTTTCAAGGAGCATTCTCCTTTGGCGGTGCTGAAACAATTGAATAGAAAAGTATTTAGCAATGTGAGGAGGGAAATTAACAAAGCAAAGGAATGAGGATAACAATTCCCATCCCTTATTTACCTTAGCGCACCACATTAACAATCTAGATCTATATTACATGATTCATTGATTCACTCAATCCCATGTCATGTTGCAAACTGGTTCATAATTAATACAACTGGTGATATTACACCAAAACTAAAAAATTAGTAATCACATGAAAAATATACGTTTGACTCCCAATTTTGAATTCCCACTCCCAATTTTAATTCCCACTTTCATATTTCGAACACTTGCAAATATATATATATATATATATATATATATATATATATATATATATATATATATATATATACACACACACACACACTAGCAAAAAACCTCATGCGATGCACGGGCCGACAAAGAATTGTACAGACCACATCATAGGTTGATCTAAACCGTCCATGTGATGGAACACAACATAAATAGGTTGTGCCCGTAAAATAATTTCCATAGGCTGATCCTAGCCTTCCGATCTATAGATGTTTCCATAATTGTTGTTCCACTTAAGGTGCCCAGAATTTGTCAATATTTTTATAAGTGTCCTTCATTCGTAATATCCAACTTTCCGTAATTTGACCCGCACATAGTGAATAAGGAAAAGTAGTTTCCGATTTCCATCCCGACTGGCTTCAACCTGACCTAACCCGATTTGTAATTCCCTCAACCCGACCCAACCTGATTTCCAATTCGGGTTGGGTTGGGTTGAGTTGGGTCTGGTTGACCCGATTTGATATGGTACCAATTGTTGACCCCCTCAACTCAAGCCGGGTTGTTTTAGATTTTGAGAACCAATAATCAGTTTTTAACTCACAATCAGTTCTCAAAATCCAAACCAACAGGGACTAACAATTAACAAAGGGAGATGTTATCCGCACTACTATATTTTGATGATCACACTCCTCATTTTATTAAAGTACGGTATGGCCCGCACCATAGGATTACCCAAACCGTCCATTGTGGACTGTGGAGACTATTTCAATGTTGAAAAAGAAAAACACATATACAGAACTTCTTCAGATGGAACCCAAATTTGGGTTTCGGGCCGGGTCAGGTTGCCCGACAGTCCAACCCGACCCGACCCAATTTCCAATTCGAGTTGATTTTTCCCAACCCAACCCAACCCGATTTGCGAAAAAGCTCAACTCGACCCAACCCAAATTCGGGTTGAATCCGACCCGAGTGGGAATATCCAAGAAACTCACAACCTTAAAAATGACTTAAATGGATAAGTGAATGACCATAGTGGTGTACCAACATGTTGGGACCCATATGGTATTCCATTACATAGTATAAAAACCAGTTCCAAGGGGCAAACTTGGATCAGCAATTAAATCCTATCATATCTGGTCCAAAATATTTTCAAATATTTTTAAAAATATTTTTAACAGAAATATCTCATCATTTCCATTCAAATCAAGTATAAGAATGTCGAAATCTGATAAGAAACAAAGGAGATATTAATTTTACAAGTTGGAAGCTAAGATCTGGAATCCAGGTACGGAACTCCGTGGAATCCCATGGAGTTCCATGAAGCTCGCTGGAATAAAAAAATATATAGCCGTTATGTCTATAACGACTAGTTTCTTTTTTACCCAGAAATTACCAAAATGCCCCCAAACGGTCATATTGAGTTGGATACCCACATATACACATCAAATGGACTTCAAAAGAAAGGATTATAATGTTCCCACTCTGAGAAACCCTAAATCAAACTTGTTTCTCAATTTTGGGTCAAATCTCTCTCCAATTCTGTTTGTGCCTTGATCTTGAGCAAAACCTTTTGAAATTGGATTAGGCTTTATTTGTAATAATTTTTTAGAGAATCTTTTGAGCTTTACATTGTATCAAGCCTACAAAGAGGCTAAGTGTTCTACTACATCTTCTTCATCTTGTTCATTGTTGTAAGCCCAAGGGTTCCCATGGGTTTAATCATTCACCTTACCTTCTTGTTTCGATGCTAGCAAACCCAAATTGATTCGCATTAATGGACTAATGTCTTACTTTGAGATGTTGTGTTCTATACATGAATTTGATATGTCATATTGCCATTACACAATTCATCTCAACACATGGCTTGCGGATCCACACACACCATGATCAAAGAGCTTGCACTCATAGTGAAGACATCAACCTTTGAAGATGTTCAAGTCAAGGAAGCTCAAGATGAAGATCCCACAAGCTCCTAGCAAGTGTCAAGTAGAAACTTGGAGTTGAACCCACATGGTGACACCTCATGTACCTTTCAACCTGCATTGAAAATTGGAGGAAGTCACAAGAGTCAAATTAGTTCAAGAAGTTCACTCTCAAGAGAAGGAGTCCGAGAAAGTGCCAAGAAGCCAAGACATTCCAAGAAGACTCAATGGTATACACTTTTAGAATATATTTTGGAGTCTTCTTGATTTTATGTTAAATGCACATTCAATAGGTTTTCCAATGGTTTTCATACTTAACTTTTTATATTTTTGGAAACCATTAACATACCCAAAAATGTGTTTGAAAACCTAGGACTAAAGCCCAAAGACCATGGCCCAAAATTCTTAATTTTCATATGTTAAAATGGATTTTCAAGCAGGGCCGGTCAACCGGGGGTGTCCCGGGCGACCGCGGAAGTAGTGCTGGAAATCTAGCACTTGCATTCCAATAGCGGACCGGTCGACCGAGGTTAGCCGGGCGACCGTGGAAATGGCTCTGTCGAAACAGAACCATTCCAGCTTGGTCTGGGCGGGCGACCGCCATGGGCCGGTCTACAGCGACGGTATAAAATTTGAAAATAAAAAAGATAGCCCGATAGGGGCCGACGACCGCTATGGCTCGGTCGACCGCGCTGGTCTCGCAAAAGAGCCGTTGGGGCCTGCGCAGGTTGACTCTTTCAACCTTGTTATTTACAGTTTTATCCCCAAACAATCATATTTTCAAATGGGCTATATATACATCATCTTGACCTATCTAAACAAGCTTTTGAACATTTTTGAAAGATCAAATCCCATATTTTTGAGGTAAAACTTTTACATCAAAAGCAAAACCTCTTTGAACTTGTATTTTGACATTCTATTAAGAGGAACTCCATATGCTTTACATTTGTATCTTTCTTTGGAGTAATTGTGAGCTATCAAAGTTGTAATCCGCCAATCAAGAGGAAAAGAGAGTTTTCTTTTTCTTTGTTCTTCATTATAGAGGGGGTCTCCGATTTGGCCCGGTAAGAAAGGTGAAGACATTGTAAGAAGGTGTGTCCCCTCGCAAGGCTTTGTGTAGAAAAGGTTTGTCCCCCTTTGGAGGTTGGAGAAGGTGTTTGTACGGCTTGGAGGTTTGCCCTTGAAGAAACTCATTTTTAGTGGAATCCCAAGGAGATAAACATGGAAGAGTGGAGTAGGTCTTGTGATAGACCGAACCACTATAAATCGTGTTCCTTGTGGATGATTCTTCTTCTCCCTTTCTTTGCACATTCGGTGCTTGGTAATCTCTTCCCTTTATTTGTAGTTATATTTTATTGAACAAGGGTTAGAGCATATAAGCACAAAGTGATATCTAAATCCTAGCTTTCATTATATTGATTATTTGAACAAGGGTTAGACTAATTAATGCTTAATTAGAAAATTAATTTTAATAATCCACCTAATTAAGCCAAGAATTTTTAATTGACAAATTCACCCCGCCTCTTGGGTTGTCACACTTGTATTTCAATTGTATTTTGGCGAAATGAACTCCGTATTTAAGTTCCTTAGAGCGGTTGTGCTCGGATTGTAGCGAAAGGAATGCCGTCTTTAAGTTCCTTGGAAGTTCATTAGTGTATTCCTCAAGAGATCAACTTGGGAAGAGTGGAGTAGGTCTTGGGTTTAAGACCGAATCACTATAAAATCTTGTGTCAAGCTTCATTATCTCTTCTCTTCTTATCTTTGGTAAATGCTTCTACTCTTGACTCTTAAACTAATCCCTATTCTTGATCTACTTAAAACTAGTGCAAAAAAGTTTTCCAAAGTTCTAAAAATTTTAAAAGACACCCAATTCACTCCCTCTTGGGTTGCCTATTGGAATTTCTTCTACTTGAGACCAAACATAGGAATGTTTCACACTGAGTTCTTGTATCTCTATGTTTGATTGCTCTTATCATGTATGTTTTCACTTTTATTATCTCATACTCATGATAAGTAGATACGTGGAGTACCTATTATACTGCTTGGCACTATAGTTTGCACTTTCACTGTTCAATCCTTCCTTTTTGCTACTGCCGAAGAAAGTTGAAGAGTTCACTCACAAGTTAGAGATGTCCAATAAAGTGCTGAGGAGCCAAGACAACAAGAAGACTCAAGGTTCTATTTTTATAGATTGTATTGGAGTCCTCTTGTCAAAATGTATTTACACTTTCAAATGGTTTTCATAACAAAATTGACATATTCGAAAACCACCCACACACCCAAAAATGCGTTTGAAAACCTTGGATAAAAGCCCAAAGACCATGGCCCAATTCCCTAAGAATTTAATACTTAAAACCAAATTTTTAAACAGGGCCGGTTGACAGGGGTCTCCCGGGCGACCGCGGGAAGACTGCTGGAACTCCAGCACCTACCCAAACATAGATGGGCTGGTCGACCGAGGTACCGAGGTCGACCATGGATATGCTTATGGAAATCCAGAGGCAATCCAGCATGGTTGGGCCGGTCGACCGCGGAAAGGCTTCTGGACAAAAAATAAAATGTTCAGATTGCTCAAGGCGGGCTACCGCGACACCCTCAGTCGACCGCGGCGGTTCGAATTTTCAAAATAAAAAAGTGAGCGTCCATATGGGTGGGTGACAGCGACACCCCAGTCGACCGACCCCGTCTGAAAAAGTATCCGTTGAGGATCAAACAGCTAGTTGATTCTTGGTCCGTTATTTACAATTTTGCCCACACACGTTAACATCTTTACTTGGGCTATTTATACCCTATCCGTGACCTTCTAAATAACCTTTTTCCAAATCATTTAACATCATTTTGAATCTACACCTTCAAATCTAAGGTTTTTCTTAAATCCTCTCCTATGCTTTGATTTGTGAAGCTACATTAAACAAGAGGATCTCCATATGGCTTTTATTTGATTAATCTTTTGGAGAGATTGTGAGCTTCCATCATTGTAAAATCCACCTATCAAGAGGCTTTGAGCGTTGTTCATTGTAATCGAGGGTCTTCAATTCGGCCCGTTCATAAAGGGGAATCCGGTGCAAAGAGGATTTGTTCCCTCGGAAGCAGAGAAGGTGATTGTACAGCTAGGAGATTCGGCTATTGTGTAATCTCACCATTAGTGGAGTACCCAACGAGATGAACTTGGAAGAGTGGTGTACGTCTTGTTGATAGACCAAACCACTATAAAATCTTGTGTTCCTTGTGGTGTGCTACTTCCTCTCTTCTTTCATTTGGTGGTTAGTCTCCAAACCCCATTTCTATTATCTTGCTCAGTTAACAAGGGTTATATCTAAATTGCTTAAATTGATAAATTGATTTTAATATTCCATTTGATTAAGCCAAAAAATTTTAAATCAACCAATTCAGCCCCCTTGGGTTGCCCTACTTGAATTTCAGGCGATACAAACCCGAGTTTTATTGGAGGAATAGTAACCAAAGGGGTTCTTTAGCTCTGGGACTAGAACCCTTAATTTTGCTCTGTTTGTTAAGGCACGGTCCTTACAGTTATCTAGGTAAGGGTTATGGTTACATTCGGGGAAGGTGTTAGGCACCCCTCATGCCTGGATCAATCCGATCTCGTGACTTGATTTGGCATTTTTGAAGAATTTAATAAGAAAACTTATCTTTTTCTGCTTTTATTTGAGTTAGGCTTAATTCCGATATGTAAATAAAATGAATTTACGAAAGAAAGGAAACGAAGCGATCGTTATCCTGATTCTGATCGTATGCTGTAAAGCGAGTCTCTTCGAGATCTCTCAGTTGACTGCAATCAGGTTAACAATAAATTAAACGAAAAATACAATACAGAAAGGGAATAATTATTTTGATTCTGATCGTATGCTGTAAAGCGAGTCCCGAAAGATCTCTCAGCTGATCACAATCATGTTAACTAGAAATCAAATGGAAAAGATAGTATATAAAGTAAATGACAGGTAAAGGGGTTTATAATATAAGACCTAAGGGCAAATAGTGCCGGAGATCCTGTAATGTCACCTCCTCATACCCTTCTTTGTAAAGGAAAGACAGTACAGAAAGTAAAAGAAAGGCAAAAGGGTTTAGATTCTAAGATCTGGGGGTAAATAGTGCCAGAGATTCTATAACGTCACAGCCTAGTACCCTTCTTTGTAATGAAAATTTTGAAAGCTGGAAATGAAATCGAACGGAAAAGACAGTACAAAAAGTAAAAGAAAGGTAAAGGGGTTTATATTACAGGATCTGGGGGTAAATAGTGTCGGAGATCCTATAACGTCACCGCCTCGTACCTTTCCTTGCAATGAAAATTCCGAAAGTTGAAAAATAAATGTAATTTTACTAGAGTTTGTAAGGAAATCGACGGCGTAACGATGCTATTCTGATAAAGGGGCTCCGAGTTGGTCGAGATTTCGGGAGAACAACGACGCTATTATTGAAAAATAGCTCGTAGTTCTACGAAATTCGGTAGAATAACGACTCTATTTGAAGGATGTTGCTCCGACCCTTCAGAATTTCGGAAGAAGGCCAACGCCCGGTATGGCCACCAAGGTATTTCTCTACTTTCTTCTAAAGTAAAGAAACTAAAAGATTTCTGGAAAACTAAAAGGGATTTGAACTCAAAAACCCAGAGAGATTTTTAGAAAAACCAGAGGAGGGAGAAAGAGAGGTTAAAATCTGATTTACTCTTACTCCCCTATTTATAGGCTGGGAGAGTCCCAATTTCGCACCCTGTGAAATTCTGTGACTCACTAAAGTGATATCATCCTCATGACATCACTTTTTTGGGAAGCGTGAGTTCCCGTCTTACATGATTTTTTTTAAAATGCGATTTTTTCGTCTTTTATCTGGAATTTGGGCGTACCATAACTTCTCCGATTGGATTCCGAATTACACGGGGTAAGATCCATTGGATTCTTCTTTCCGGGGAGTTTCCAATGAATCTACTATCGCTTGCTTTCGGGAAACGGAGTGTTTTTGGGTAAAAAACAGATGTTTTTGACTCAAAGTTAACTTCTCGATCGAAATGCCATGTGACAACAGGCTCTTCGGTTATTCCTTAAAAGGCGGGTGCTGTGTAAAACAGGCTTTTCAGTTGTATCTTCGAGATAAAATTATTTTCGCCAAGTGTTTTCTTTCTTCAATAACCTAAAGAGAGATTGAGAGAAACATAACTGGTGCTCTGGGATTCGTCATAAGGTTCTTCCTCGCGACACCTATCATTAGTACCACCTTGAAAAAATTGGGTGTCTACAGATGTCCCTCTTTGGTAGAGGGTGCAAGGCAGTTGAATGCTAAAGTAAGGAGACAACAAAGTTTTGTCACTGGGGACTAATGATAGGTTTGCAAGACTCATATCGGATCCTAAGGCGTACAACCTTCACCGAGGAATTTTGCTGTCAGGTCATCGAGTGGAAATCTCTCGCCGACAGTTTTTGGGGTTTTGAAAATACGATTGTCAGAACGAGTTTTGGGAGAACATCGTTTCCAACAGCCGGGAGGGTCATCGGAAGTCAGTTCTGAAACATGACTCTGGGAGGGATCTCGAGGGATGTCATTCTGATATCCTGGGTAGACACTAATAACGGAAATTCCGAAATGGCACTTGGTGACTAGTACGACAAATCGTATGCAAGATTTGTTTTTAATAGAGCAGATGTGTGATCGTAATCTGTTCTTGGATGGGTTGATTCGATTAGATGTAGTACCGTGTTACAACGGGTTTTGCTTTTGGGAGACACATTTAGCATCTCAAATGGACTTGTCTTAAGGGTTGGCCAAAAGACCAGTGTTCGTGTGGAAACGAACACTTACAAGAGTGAGTTGCTCTTCTAGCATCAAACATGACTTTCTCGTGAATTACTTTGATTTTAGATGATTTTTACCATGTGGAAACGGGCTTATTCTAACTTGGAGGATTACCGTGTAAAAACGGACTCATCCCAAAAGAGTTATCGTATAGTAACGGGTTTGCTTTTGATTTGATATCGTGTGGTAACAGGTTTACTTTGTTTTGGAGGGTTACCGCGTAGAAACTGACTTACCCTAAAGAGCTACCGTGTGGTAACGGTTTTGCCCTGATTTGATACCGTGATGTAACATGTTTACTTTGATTTGGAGAGTTACCGCGTAGAAACAGACTTACCCTGAAGAACTACCGTGTGGTAACGGGTTTGCCCCGATTTGATACCGTGTGGTAACGGGTTTACTTTGATTTGGAGGGTCACCGAGTAGAAACAGACTTATCCTGAAGAGCTACCATGTGGTAACGGGTTTGCCCTGATTTGATACCGTGTGGTAACTGTTTTACTTTGAATTGGGGGGTTACCGCGTAGAAACGGACTTACCCTGGTGCTCTCAGGGAGACTTTGGTTTGTTTAAATGATAACTTCTGAATGACTTCGCTGGGGATTCGATTACACCATATTGGAGAATCTGGGAACGTACGTCCTTTGTTAAGGACTGGTATGAACGACTCTCTGAGGATATGAGTGTTTGTTAGTTTTAAATGATGGGGTCTGTGATGACATATCTCAATCATTTAACTGAAATGTGATCCTTGACACGGAGGGTCGACGTTCTGTCAGCAGTGAAGAATTAACTCTGAAGGGGGATGAAAAAATCTGCCGATCGCGTCGAAAATTGGTTGGGTTCGATCGAGCCTTGACAAATCCGTTGATATTTGGATTGTATGGGCAGGATCCTTGTCGGGAAATGATTGAAAGGCCTTTGTATGCCTTGACTCTGCTAGGGATTGCCATTAGGGATGGATTGATTTGCTAGGAAAAACCAAGAGTATACATTCTCTGTTGAGAGTTTAAACGTAGGTGACTTATTGGTGGGGACGATACGAATAACGAGTATTCATAACAACAGTATCCGCTGGGGATTTTCTATGTAAGAATGGAAAATCTTCCTTCATTTGACCACCTTCGCGGAGGTCACATGTCGTTTCGACTCTGATGGGAAAAACCGCAGAAGCTAAAGTAGCTTGGAGGGTCTCTTGGTTGCCTTAATTCGGGCCTTGAATCAACGTAGAGCAAAAGAACCCCTTGCCTACACACATCCATTCTGGTATACAAATACCCGTTTTAAAAGAAACTATTGAGTATGAACCGTTGTTACAAATACCCGTTTTAATAATTGGTATTTGAGCTAATCATCCAAAGCTAGATAGCCTTGTTTTCCCACCAGCCATGTTGATAAGGATCACCACGGACACCGGCGTGTTTCCCACCAGATTTTGGATGATGATGCAGGTAACAATGTTGGAAGAAATACACCTATGGTAGTGGCTCAGAGAGAGAGAGAGATAAGGTGACTTTTCAGGAAAAATGGACTTCTATAGGGGAAACCTAAACGTGGTTGCTTTTTCCGCGGAAATGAAAATAGAAAATCGTGAAATCTGAGGAAAAGTTTGTGTTTTATGTAATTTAATGTAATAATATCTAATAATTATTAGATATTATGGAGAGAGTAAAAGGAGTAAATCCCTTAATTATAGCATATTTAGAATCCAGGGAAGTGGAAACGTTAGCGTGGAATGTTGAGAAGAGATAGAAGTATAAAGACTTTTAGAATTCCGACTTTATACATTCCGCGTGGATGCAGTGCTGGTGCCACGTGGCGACACCCCAGCTTACCACATTCAACTTTATATATATATATATATATATATATATAAACTATTCTTAAAAAGAAATATGTTTTGAAAATGTTTTTTCTTAAAAATATTCAATTTGGAAATGCTCGCTATGCTAAAGGAAAAATAGGAAAACAATAGTAAAACTAATATAAACTATTCTTATGGGAAAACATTGTAATAACCTCAAATACAGAGCAAGAAATACGGAAAGAAATCATACATACAGCTAGGTAAAAAGGAGGGCCCTCGTGGTGATGGAGATAGCATGGCTTCTGAAGACAACATTTGAAGTACTATTTGGTCATGCAACTGGGATAGGAGATGATTTGCAAAACTGGCAGTCCAATAAAAGAAAATGATTCATCCAAATAGATGAAAATAACATCATAAAGTAAGTCAAGAAAAGGATTGTTCATCCAAATAAAAGAAAATGATTCAAGTTTTGTAGTGTTCTATATGATTTGTTCTGTTTTAAGCAATGGTATAGTGGCCTACAAATTTTGAATTCCATATTTTGGTGATCCGCTCTTAAGTTACCGTAGGCATCCATGGGAGTACTATATTTCACACAAAGAAGGTTCTAACATACTGTCCCAAACACCCGGTGTTTCGCATGGGTCTGCCTTTTAGGCTATGAGGAAAGATCAGGTCACTCCAAGTTCTGGACTTCACGGAATAATCCCACCCTAAAAATAAGGGTGTCATAAAAAAATGACTTGAAGCAAACTTTTCAATTTTTACTTAGAAGGGCCTTCAATTTAATATAGTATTCCTTTAAATGAAAATTTAATCGGAAGAGGGTCAGGATCATCCTATGGAGAAGATTTTCTGGGCACACCTTATCTACGTCAGGGCCAAGCAAAGGAATGGTGTGTATCACCCAAACAATGTGGGCCCCATTGTATTTTTGGGCTGCACGCGCATGCACCGCCTCCCACCATATAATTTCTTCTTTTAAATTAACTATAATCATATCATTTTCCTCTAATTCCTAGAGACAAAAAATCTTCCCAATAAAAAAAATTTCAGTCACAAATGGTTTTCTTGCAATCCAAACAGGGCCTTAAGTTGGATCCCGGATCTCAGCAGCCCATCGCCCCCAAGGCCATATCTGGATGCTGTGGATCTTCTCCCTACAGTATTCATCAGAATAATGCGCATGCAATTTCCTCCGCCTCTTCTTACTAAAAACGCCATTAAATGCAATAATAAGTGGATTTAGTAGGGTTGAAATGACCCAATTCAATAACATGATATACTGTTCTGTAAAGTTATGCTACCACTTCTAGTGACATGGCCCATTTTCTCCAATTGGATTATGATATGAAGGCCCTAAATGGTGATTAATCCATTGATAAAGAACTAGTTGCAGTCCCGTCCGATGCACGGGGCGAAATAATAATTATGATCTTGATAAAATCGTGATTAATCCATATGATATGATTATGCTCTCTTATACCCAAATTTATGATTTAATTGTACAAATAAGAAATCAAAAAACAAAAGAAAAATTGGATGAATTTCTAGGAGCAGGTCTTAAAATTCAAGATTAGAATTCTAAAATCAACTAATAGTCCAAAGTGGCAGAAAGTACATAATAAAAAGTTAAGATATAGTTTAGATATGCAAATCTCAAAAAGTTGATAGAGAATTGATGAGATGCCTCCTTAGAATCTTTCTAAGAAGTGATCTTGGGATGGAATTTACAAACAACACCTCCCTGATCTTTTTATAAGGATATACTTGTAGAAGTAAATGCTATAGAAGTTAAATGCCACAATAAGAATTTAAAATGAAAATAATAATAATTTAAAGACCTGTTGCTAACATACCTGGCTTTCCCAACAGAAAATGGACAACATAACTTTTAAAATGCACAATACTTAATTTTAAACCAATTCCATCAAGACAGTCGACATCCTGTAGCCTTCTTTTATGACTCTTCTATTCCACTTCATGAGTGTGTGAGTGTCTAAAAACCGCAAGGTATTTACAATTGCCAAAACTCACATACACATTCATCATAGAACTCCAAGAAATCATTATACTTTGTTCAGTCATATCGCCAAACAATTGGTGAGCAGCGACAATAGATCCTGATTTTATTCTGACAGAGATGATAGAATTTATTCAGGAATTAGTCAAAATAGTTGGTGAGCACAATTCAAACTACCAAACACATCCGGCAGGTAGAAGAAAAACCCAACTAAAAAAAAATTCAGAAATTGAATATGGGCGAGGAATGTACCTTGAAGAGATGGCATACCTATTCAGGAGAAAAGAAAAGTGGATTGCTAAAAAAAATAGGTAAGTTTCATAGAAACTAATTCTCCTTTTCCAGTCGGCACGTTTGGACTCTTTAGTGGAAGTCACTATGAAAATAACAACAGGGAAATGTAAAAAACAGAAATTACCTGGCAATACTTGTTGTGAGGGAGAGATTTACCCATTCAGCTTGGGAAGTAGATCGTCAACACAGCATAATATAATAAGAATAATCTTTAAACTGGCATACGATATGAATGGCTGTTCTTGATGGCATATCTTCTCATGCCATCCATATTTTCAGATCGTTGTTTCAAGGAAGCACGTTGTTTTCCCTTTGTCTACCGTTAACCGAACCATCAGATCGCTGATGGGGCAAAAAAGAAAGCAAAATACAAAATTCCCCGTCTCTTATGGATGCTCTCGGGAACTATGTTCTATTCAGAGAGAGACAGAGAGAGAGAGAGAGAGAAGCAAATGACTAAAAAAATCCATTAAATTTGGGGGTACCTGGTGTTACGTTATAACTTTGAAAGGAAATGGCCAGAATTGATGGTGGGCATTGGCTATAAATGCCATAATAAGTAACGAAAAGATGAAATAGGAAAAGGTGTATGGAATCCACAAACAGCCTATATTAAAGGAACGCTGGAATGGTAGGAAAGCAAAGGGACTCTCCGTTAGGAAGGGAAGCCCATGAAAGAGTCTGTTTTAGAAATAAATCCATTAGTAGCCATTAATATGAACTAAAATCCATTAATATCTAGGAAGGGCGTTTCAATTGAGAGAGAGAGAGAGAGGTGGAGTGTGATGTTGGGCCAAACAAAGGCGGTCTATGGCCAGCGGATGAGCGGAGTGCCTCTTGCCTTCTCGTTTTGATGTATAACAGCATGCTGCCTTCTCGTTTTCTTCCTTGTTGCTTCCTTTTGTCGCTTCAAGCTGATAGTGAATTCCTAGCATTTCGTCCTCCTATTCTTTTTGAAAAAAGATCCAAAAAGCCATGGGAGGGGGAAAGAGGCTTGACGTTTTGGAAAGCCATGCAAGAGAGATACGTTGTGGATTTTATAAGAGCCTGACGTTTCACTTACTGCTGCTAATTTTAATGCCGAACGTTTTTTCAGAAATAAATGGGCGATAAATATTATGATTTACTGGTCTTCTATGAGGACACGATTGGAAAGGATATAAAGAAGGCTATTTCTCTTCCCACACCAATGCTTCCATTTCATATTCCACTAATTGCGGGATATATTACCGATTATAGCTCATCTCAACTGATTTGTAGGGCTGCAACTCGGGTCGGGCGGGTCGGGTTTCGGAGAACCCAACCCTACCCGAGAAATATCTCGGGTCGGGTCGGGTCGGGTTTTTTTTCGGAAAACCCATGATTCCCAAACCCGGCCCTACCCATGATAAATCTCGGGTCAGGTTTTTTCACGTTGATGCAATTTTTTAAGGAAAATTCTTGTTTGGCAAGGCAACTCAACTCATAGAAGTAGAAATTACACTCACAGTACACTTGAATCAAACAATGAAGTAATTACACTCACATTATACTTGAATTAAACAATGCTGTAATCAAACAATGTTGTAATTACAATCAAACAATGCTGAATCAAACACTTGAATCAACTCAACTCAACTCAACTCAACTCAACTCATAGAAGCAGAAATTACATTCACATACAATAACTCGGGTCGGGTCGGGCCCCTTCAAACCCGGCTCGACCCGAGATTCATGCGGGCTTTTGAATGCTCAAACCGGCTCGACCCGAAACCCATGAAACCTGAACCCAACCCCGGCTATTTTCGAGTCGGGTCGATGCGGGTCGGGTAAAACCCGGCTCGAGTGGCAGCCCTACTGATTTGTTTGGTATTCGATTTTATCTCTTGACATTAATTGCTGATATCGTGGAAAGTTAACGTTTCATTAATTGCGGGATATTTTACCACAAATTATTTAACGTTTGGGAAAAAGTTTTCCTTTTATTGCTGGATATGCGGGGCTATACACAGTGTATATTAGCACGGTGTAATCCATTAAAAATCCCTTTTTTTGGTAGATAGCAAAAATAGGTGATTTTGTCCTCTTTTCCAATTTGGAAATCAGCAAATCGCGAATCACCAACAAAATATAAATAACTTTTTCAATAAAAATAAAAAAAAGGATTAGGAATTCAATAAACTGAATTTTTTTTAAAAAAATAAAATGAAATTTCTCTAAAATGAAAACAAAAACATAAACGAAATTGAATTCCTGACAATTTAAAAAAAAATAATCAGTAATGAGGTAAAAGTGCAACCAAGTAATCCTTAAACTAAAAAAAAATGTAAAAAAAAAACTCCTATAATTCAAGGAACGATTTTACATTTTTACCCTTTGCATAGAATAGAGATAGATACAGCAGCTAAGGGGTTAATGGTAAAAATAGAGGGAGGGGGAGACAGATGTGTTAAATCCATGGTTTAAAATTTCGGTTTCGGTAACCGTTTCGGACCCCACCAAAAACTGAAATTTTGGTCTGAAATTTGGTAATTTGGTTCCAAATTCCGGACCCAAATTTCGAAATTTCGGCCGAAATTTTTTAACACTTTTTTGTTTTAATAAATAATGTCATTAAACCGAAATTTCATACTTCAAATTTCGGTCCGAAATTTGGTAAAGGGCGAAAAAGGAGAGAGATCATATCAAGAGTCTGCTCATCTTTGTTTCATGCATTGTAATTGGAGAGGGAAAAGGAGAGAGAAGAAGAGGTCGAGAACGGCTCCTAAAGGGGAAGGCTAGCTGTTTTTTTTGCCCGCCTCCCAGTTGTTTGGAGAACAAAAAGTAGGGCAGTGATAAATCGACTCCCTATGTGTCTTTCTCTCTCCTCTAGGTTAGAGAGAGAAAGAGGAGAGAGATAGACACATGGGGGTTCCATTTCAGATATATGGGAGTCGATTTATCACCCCCCTAAATAGCAATGTGGCTGATTTTTTGCCCTACTTATTCTACTTACCATCCTGAGAATAAATAGTAATGTAGTTGATTTTTTTGCCTACTTATTCTACTTACCATCCTTTAGAAATCATTTTTTATAAATAGAAACGTTTGTGATATTTTTTTATTTAGGAGAATAAATAGTATTGTAGTTGATTTTTTCCTACTTATTCTACTTACCATCCTTTAGAAATCATTTTTTATAAATAGAAACGTTTGAGATATTTTTTTTATTTAGGAGAATAAATAGTAATGTAGTTGATTTTTGCCTACTTATTCTACTTACCATCCTTTAGAAATAATCTTTTATAAATAGAAACGTTTGAGATTTTTTATTATTTAGGAGAATAAATAGTAATGTAGTTGATTTTTTGCCTACTTATTCGATTTACCATCCTTTAGAAATCATTTCTTTATAAATAGAAACGTTTGAGATTTTTATTTATTTAGGAGAATAAATAGTAATGTAGTTGATTTTTTGCCTACTTGTTCTACTTACCATCCTTCAGAAGTCAATTTTTCTAAATAGAAACGTTTAAGATTTTTTTATATACGAAAAAAAGGAATTAAGAAATTAAATTTGAACTTATGCCACATAGGATTGAGGCTGGATGGGGAGTGAATAGTGAAACCCCCATCCTGTTATATTATAATAGATAACAAAACACTCATATAAAAAAATTTAGTTCTTCCATTAACAAACTAGAGGTGTCATGTGCACATCCCGTGCATCGCACGGATGGTCCCATTAGTATTACAGTAGATAGATAGATATACTGGGTATACTATATAGATAGATATGCTTGTATTTGTCAAAATATGTACTGCCATTATCAAAATGCGGTAGTGCCAAAATCTTTGCAAATACTTAGAAAGTTGGACTTATTTTGCAAGACCTTCTAAATAAAAATCCTAGCCTGTAGATCTCCTGGATTCCCGACACTTCATTAACAATTCCTATTCCACATTAATATGGGATTTGCTATCTACCTTCCCAAATAATATTAGCAACTTTTTTGAAAGACAATAGAAATAATCATTAAAAACTATAACATAAATAAAAGTAGAAACATGACTGAGGAAAGTAGACACAAATAAAAGTAGAAAAATAGGGCTTCTCTTTGCGTAACAAGAAAGAATACTTGGGCGGTCCAGGCTCGTCAGTTGAGCCTAATGCAGAGAGAGAGAGAGAGAGAGAGTTTTGAAGTTGTTTGAAGGAGGCTGAAGACGTGAGAAGAGGAGGATTTATATTCTCCCTAATCGGATTTTCTTTGCTTAATTTAGTCGACTTAAAAAGCCTTGAAGCAGGGGAGATTTTTGTTGGGAAAGGATTGCTAGAAAGTCATTGTAGGGATTTGGTTCGTTTACTTTCATTAGTTTTCTCACTTAATTGGATGGAAGACACCCAAAATATAGAAAACTGCAAACCCATCATGGAAAAAAATCGGTATCACAATTACATCAAATTTAGATGGAGTGAGAAGGATTGGAAAGGGGCGTTACAAACCTCTATCATCAGCTACAAACAAGAATCTCCCTCTTCCTCTCTCCCTTCTCTTCAAGTATGTAATATATGTATCCATTCATATCTTCCAAAATTCTTTTCATGTTTCCAATTTCTTTTTTCTTTAATCAGTTTTCTTATTTATTAGTTTGTAATTTTGTTTCTACAGGTTGATTAATTTCTTTTTCTTCAATCAGTTTTTTTATTTATTAGATTGTAATTTTGTTTCTACAGGTTAATTTCTTTTCTCTTTAATCGGTTTTTTTATTTAATAGTTTGTAATTTTGTTTCTACAGGTTGATTTGGTCTCACGTATTCACATGGGAGATAATGAGTAAGTAACCAAATTTGGATTGTTTCAATTACTTGAGAATTAGCTGTTGGTTTTCTTTGTGTTGGTTTTATCATAAGGATTTATTGTGTTGGTTTTATCATAAGGATTTATCCTAACTGCAGGAGTCAAAATGCAATTCGAGTGCAATTTGGCCTTGACAAGTTCTCATTCGAGTCCAAGTTTTTTCCTTGCTAGTCAAACACACTACCAAAATTCTCCAAAATTCCCTCTAATCTTCTCAGACAAGTCTACACATATCCCACCCTTGTCACCTCCTTGCTGACTACTACTTCCATTAAAATCTCATCTAACCAAACAGAGCCTAAAGTGTTCTCTTTGTTTATTGTCCTTTTTTTCGCATGCTATTGGATCTTATTTGGCCCATCGGTTTTCAACATAGGTACTATGCAACCCTTACGGAAGAACTCAAGAACTATGATTGTGTGCTTTTTGAGGGAGTGAAAAGGAATACAATGAATCCTTTATTATTATGCGGGTTTCATATCCGCAGATGTCTCAATTGGTTGTTAGCTCGAATGCTTGGACTGAATAAAGAAAAGTTTCCCATCAAAGGATCTAATTGGTACCGAGCTGATCTTGACCTGAAGACCTTCAGGTCACTTGAGGTAAGCTTCTTATTTTTTTCATTTCATTTTGGTATTTTCTTTTAAGACTCCTCGTTAGATCTTCAAGTAGACTGAAACTGTTTGAAAATAATGATTCCTAAACCAATAAGTCCCCTAAGTGTGCCACATATATGTGTGATCTAAATCGGTGTTCCTTTGACTTGATTCGTATTTGGTTCCACAATTTGGGATTCACATCTTTTGCACGAATCCAATTCATGTTGGGTGAGCTGCTCGGGCTCAATTTTGTTTCCTAATTTGGTAAGCATTATTGTATCTAGAAAAAAAAAAGAGATATTTCATTAGTTCCAAAATATATAGAGGGTGAGATGAAAAGTACGATACTCAAAGTGTAGGATGAAATATAAATATAGGGAGGAATTCAATTCTACCTTTTGTAGCTGTGGCTCCTGCATCTCATTTGAAAGACCCATAGATAGAGAGAGAGAGAGAGGGAGGGAGGAAAATGATTGTGAGCTTGAAGCTCATATAGCTTATATGAGCTTGAGGGCCCAAAAACATGTGGGTCAACATTGTTAGGATGATCCAAAGCATTCATTTGAAAGACCCATAGATAGATAAGGTGTGTACAAAAAATCAGCTCCATAGGATCATCCTAACCATATCCAAAAGTGGAGAGCAAAATGGAAAGACAAAAAATGGAGAGACACCGTTTGCTACAAATCTTCACATTTTTGCCCTCCACTTTTGGAGGGGTTAGGACGATCCGATGGAGCTGATTTTTGGTACACACCGTATCTATGATGGGGCCTTGCAAATGAATGGTTTTGATCACCACAAAAAATGTGGGACCCATGTGTTTGGGCCCTCAAGCTCATATAAGCTATATGAGCTGCAAGCTCACCATCATTTTCCTCATATATATATATATATATATATATATATATATATATATATATATATATATATATATATATATATATATATATATATGAGAAAAGTGTTCCTACACGATCGTGCAAATAAGTTATCTGCTCCGTTGGCTTAAAATACAGTGGGAGCCCACATTGTTTGGGTGATGCAAACCATTCATTTAATGGGCCCTAACATAGATAGGGTGAACCCCAAAAATCAGTTCCATAGGATCATCCCAACCGTTCGATTTATTTAGGTTAAGATGGAGGGCTATAAACCTCCACAAATCTGTCAATTTTTAACCTCTACAAATCGAAGGGTTAGGATGATCCTATCTACGTCAGGGCCTATCAAATGAATGCTTTTGATCAACTAAACAATGTGGGCCCACTGTGTTTCTAGTCGTCAAAGCATATAACGTTATCTGCTCAACCGAGTAGAAACACTTTATATTTGTGTGCGCGCATGTGTGTGCATTCAATCGTTGTGTGAAACATGGGGAGAAGATTAGAGGGGGGAACATTGTCGTCATGTAGGCGTCAAGTAGGAAAAAAGCTAATAATGATGTGTGAAACATTTCTGATGGTCAAAGGGAGTTTGGGCAACTAAACATGCTCTGGGGAGATCTTGGGAAGATCTTTGGAAGATCATTATCCGATGATCTCCCAAAATGAACAACCAAACAGGGCATTATGAGTCTCAAATGGCTCAAAAGGAGAATTGGATATTTCCAACTAGGTCCTGTACGTTTCTCCTCTACAACTCTTATTCTACCCAAGGTTGCAGGCCATCGAGGAAGGCCTACAGTAGACAAGGAATTGACTTGCTGGCATTCACTTTTGGTACCTTGGTTTGTGGGCCAGTGATGCTTACAAGGTCAAGCAGAGGGAAGAGCCATGGAAAAGAATCCCTTTATTCTTCAGCCCATATTTTCCGCAGGATTAGTGATTTTTTTAGTTTTTGTAAATTATAATTCACAAATTGTATTCTGAACCAGTTTGCAATATGACATAAAATCGAGTGAATCATGTAACATAGACCTAGATTGTTCATCTAGGGAGCTTATGTAAATAAGGGATGGGAATAGTTATCTTCATTCCTTGGCATTGTTAATGGCCCATCTCACATATTCTATTCAATTGCTTTCAGCGCCAACGAGGAGAAAACTTCTTAAAAGGATCCTTGGCATATCTGATGAGGTCAATATGTCTCTTAATTTTACGTACAATGTCAAATATCTGTGGATTCTCCAAAAACAAAGTCCCTTGGGCAATGAAGGTTGAGAAGGCAAAGAAGATAACCTCCAAGTAAGCCCTAACTCTTCTTGTATGAATAATTATACCTCGTTTCTGTTCGATTAGTTTTATATTGTCAATGCCAACCCTTATTGTACTAAATACTTTTGTAATAGAATGAATTCTTGTTTGTGTAGGAGGTGGAAGGCTAACAATGACAACTCCGTTCTCGTTGGCGAAAGGAATAGAGTGGCGATGCAGGCACTGACCGAGGCAATCCGTAATGGGCACAATAAGATTGCAATATTCTATGGCTTTAGACACATGCCGGACTTTGAATGGAGGCTACGAAAGGAGTTGGACCTAGTGCCTCAAAGGGAGAAATGGATAACAGCTTGGTTGATAAGCAGTAAAAAGCCCAAGATCCAATTGCTAATATTTTCATTCTATCTTTGGTATGGGAGCCAGGCTCCAGGAAATCTCTTAAAAGGGCGGCCCAGTGCACGAGGCTCCCTCCATTGGGGGGTCTGGGGAGAGCGAGATGTACTCAGCCTTATGCCTGCTTTAAAGAGAGGCTGTTTCAGAAAATCTCTTAAACTTAGCAAAAATTGCCCGGGGACCAATTTCTCAATAAAAGCAAACTATATCTAGGCTACTGATAATGGCACTACTGTTTTTTAATAATTGCACTTTTTTTTGACTTAATTCGCTTTTGAAAGCCTTCTGGGAACAATAATAAACTTTGAGAGCTGTTTAAATGGATGAGTTAGTGCCAAATATTAGTAGATTGTATATCTTATTCATTAGTTCGCAATTCTTCTCACTAATCCTATCTTTTCAATTTTTAATTTCAGTATTTTTTTCCTCTGGGAGCTCCAGTTACGATATTTTCAGTAGAATAAAACCAATAAGTTTGAGTGGTACAATTTATCTGCAGTTTCATTTATTAGTAACATATTTTTCTCCACCTTTTTTATCTTTTTTGCGAAGTTAGCAATTTGAATTAAAAATAGAGGGGAACAAGCGCCGAAGGAGGAGCTAGACTAGAATAAATATTGCATCTAGCCTAATTAAGCAAAGAGAAAAGATAAAATACAACTAATAAGAGATGAAAAGGAAAAATGATTACAATTCGAAAAGGAAAATCTGTACTAGGGAGAACACAAAGTGTCACCGTCCATGAAATAACGGAGTTGGAGAGTGTCATCATCCAAGAAATGGTGGTTTTGCAGACAAGATACTTCATGAGGGGAGTAGCACTTAATTGTTGGATTTTCTAAACATTTAATATATATTATAACGTTGGCAACAATCTGGTATTTATTGTCTTTATGAATTTTTTTTAATCTTTCGAACATTTTGCATTTCTATTTGTTTATTAGCTTTTATGTTTTCTTTAATAAATATTATGACTTTTGCAAACGGTTTTTCCATGAAGAAAGAGACGCTGGGAATTGGAAGAAAAGATATACACTTATTTAGTCTATAAAAGAAAAGGAGAACTGATTCTTCTTCTTGCTCTCTCATATCCTCTCTTGTTCCCTTTTCTAAACTTGTATTTTGCAAGTTCTTAGTTCTTGATCTTTCCATAATTGATCTTTCCCTGATTTCAAAGGCTCTGCAAGAGTTTCTTTTCTTGGGCAAATTGTTCGGCATAGATAGCATTCGCTAGGTCCGAGCCGGTGTGTGCACATTATCAAAGACAACGTATATAGTGGTGTTGTATCCTAGAGATCAGTCACAAGAAATTCCGTTGCATACCAATGGTGGTGGGGCGATAATCTATTTGAAGGGTAGTGTTTAATCTATCTTAAGGGTAGTGTTATTCCGTAACGTGCGTCTACCATTCACTCCAATTTCTTTTCTTTACTATCATGTTTTGGTTTTGTGTATTTTTTATTTACAGGTTTGCGGGCATACACTCTGGTGAGTTGATAATCTTTGTATTAGTTATTTGATTTAAATCTTACATGTGGGTTTGCGGTTTACATATACTGTTAGCTAATTGATTTGTGGTTTATCATTAGCAATTACGTAATCTTCACTGTTAGCTAATTGATTTGTCAATTCTATATTATATTTTTTGTTGAATTAATCTACTTGAACTCAAAATTTCCAACAATCTTAAGATAGATTATTGGATTATGAAATTTCAAGGATAGGCCCAAGTACTATTTTATTGGCAACTTATGAGGAGCGAAAATTAGGTTTCTAACAAATTTTAATCTTTTGAAAACTTAAATCCAATTTGAAGATTAAGAGATCAAAAATGAAAATTAAGCACACAAGTTAAATCCTAAGTGCAATAAAAAAAAGCAAGAGATAAGAGAGAATGCACCCGAGATTTAAAGTGGTTCGATCCTCCAACGTGAGGCCTACTCCACTCCACCAACCAAACCCGTTGATGGCTTCACTATTTGATCTTCTTAACTTCGGCGAAGATCGGTGCCGATTACAATTCCAATTGCCTTTAACCTTGGTGGCAATCCTCACCACGGAGAGTGGACTTCGCTTCTCCGAACACTCGCCCAAATACAATCGTCTTGATAAAGAAAGAAAGAATAAAAAATCCCTCACAAGGGTTTACAATGTTTGGAGAAGATGTACAAATTCAAGCCTATGATCCAAATCATAATTCTAGAGGATGAGAGGCATAAACAAGCTTAAGACACTCTTAGGATATTTCAATAGTATTTTAGAGTGTTAGGATTGATAGTGGGGAAGTTTAGAATGCCCATATATATAGAAAACCCAAAATATGACCGTTTGGGGGCATAGTCGTAATTCTGGCAAAAACCCCAACGGATATATTTTTTCCCCGAACTAGTGGTCTCGAAGTTTCGAGAATTTCTCTCAGAGTTCCGGGAATACAAACAGAAGTTGAGAAAATATTACTGGACCATTTCTCGGAACTCCGAGAACTTTCTCTGAACTCCGAGAACTTTCTCGGAGTTCCGAGCTCGAAGCTCCGAAAATAATTCTCGAAGTTCCGAGAAGCCTAATTCCAGCGGATTTTTAATTCTGTTTCTTATTTATTTGGGCTTCTAAATATACACCAAGTTGGGATTATTATGAGGGTTCCAAAGTGTTGGAACACCACAAGGACAATCACTTAAATATTTTAGGGGTGTGTGATTACTTTATTTATGCCTTTAAACACCTAAACTAGGATTGGATCTTTACATTCTAGAACGACTTCGATCTTCAATTACGATGCTTCAAGTCTTCATGAGTCTTGGATTTTCGATGTCTTTGGCCTTCCGAATGCGGTCCAATGAGAGCTTCTTGGCCTCAATCCAAGCAATCTTGTCTTAACACAATCATGATCTACAACTTAGACAATCAAACACATTATTGATATAAAATCTCTTGTGTATTGGAATCATTAAAAGAATATGGGAATGCCAAGGTGGAAACCATTGGGCTTACAATCTCCTCCTTTTTTATGATGACAAGCAAGAGATTTTCCAATAAAAGCACATATATATTCCTTCCTTAAGCTAGATTTTTCTCCCCCTTTGTCGTCAACAAAAAGATCGGGTATGAGAAAAACAAAAGGGATAAAATTTATAATTTTAAACTCCCCCTTTTTCAAGGAAAAAGACAAACCTAGAACTCCCCCTATTTGGAACACAAATTCAATATAAGAGGGGATTTTAAAATTCAAAGAGAAAGATATACAAATATTAAGTGCAAGCCCCTAATCTAAAAACACAATTGAAGAGAATCATATGGGGGCTTTGGGAACCCAAGCTTTCTTGGTTCCACCACAATCCCTAATCTTAGATGCACATTGGAATTTGTAGTGACCATATATTCCACAATAATGGCATCTGACATGGGGGTTAGATAGACTAGTCCTATCATAAAATACTTGATTAGGTCTATGACTAGCCTTCTTCAAGATTATGTCAATAATTTTATCACCATTTAAGAATCCATGGAGACATAATCGTAACCTTTCATTTTCATTATGAAGATGCATTATTTGATTTAGAAAATCATTAGTGTCATCTTCATAAGATTTGGAAGAGCTTGCCCCATTATGAAATTGTACTAATTGGCAAGATTTCTCATCCAAACTACCCTTAAGGGTTTCAATTTCAAGTTTAAAATTTTCAATTTGTGCTTGAGATTTAGATATGGAAGAAGATGACTTATTTTTCAAAACATCAACTTCATTTTCTAATTTTGAAATTGATTTTTTAAGAACTTTATTTTTTGAAATTTGAGAATGCAAAGTTTTGCACATTTCATCATAAGATATGTTTCCACTATAACTACTTGATGAATTACAAGAAGGGTTAGAATTTACCTCATATTCATGGGTGAGTGCCATGAAGCAAAGATCATCCTTATTAGCTTCCCCTTCACTTGAGCTTTTTCCTGAAGTGCTAGAAGCATCCCAAGCGGCCACAAGACCCTTGTTCTTCTTCCAATCCTTCTTCTTACCCTTGAACTTTGAGGATGATGAGTTGAGAAGAGGACACTCTGGTCTTTTATGTCCCGTCTTCTTACAATTATAGCATCGTATACGACCATCTACTTCACTTTCTTCTTTCTTCTTCTTTTTATCTTTTTTGTGCTTCTTTCTCCATAAGCTTTTGAATTTTCTCAAAGCTTCTTGTTCATCACTATCCGCCTCACTTGAGGAAGATGAGTCCGCTTTCACCTTGAGTGCTAAGGATCTACTTTCTTTTTCTTTCTCTTTTGGCTTCTTCTCCTCTTGTCGGCACGTGAGGAGCATCTCATGAGTGATAAGAGATCATACAAGCTCCTCCATAGTTAGCGTTTTGAGATCCTTTGATTCATGTATGGTGGTGACCTTTGGATCCCAATGTGGAGGAAGTGACCTAAGCAACTTACCCACAAGCTCATCAGTATAATAAGATTTACCAAGATTAGTTAATTCATTTGTTATTTTAGAAAATCGGGTATACATTTCGGAAATACTTTCATTTTGACCAATTCTAAACATTTCATATTTGCTCTTTAACAAGTTTATTTTGGAATCCTCGACTTGTGATGTTCCTTCATGGGTAACAGCAAGGGTATCCCAAATAACCTTGACGGAATAAAAAAGAGCTACTCTATTAAACTCCTCCGTAGATAAGGCGCAAAATAAAGAATTTATAGCTTTGTAATTTAAATTTGCTTGCCTTTTCTCTACAACATTCCATTTTTCAAATGGTTTGGAAGGCAAAGTGTATCCATTTTCAACAATATGCCAAAGTTCCACATCTATCGAAAGAAGATAGATGCGCATCCTTGTCTTCCAATGTCCATAGTTGGACCCATCAAAGAAAGGAGGTCTAGTTGTGGAATGGCCTTCCAGAAGTCCGGTTCCAATCATGTTTGTCATTTCACAAATAGAAAGTTATCAATGATCTTACGATCTTTCCCTTGTTAAATTAAAAAAATTTACCAAAGATTTAAAAAAAAAAGAAAATCTTTTAAGAGCCAAGGCTCTGATACCAAGTGAAATTCCAAGGATAGGCCCAAGTACTATTTTATTGGCAACTTATGAGGAGGGAAAATTAGGTTTTTAACAAATTTTAATCTTTTGAAAACTTAAACCCAATTTGAAGACTAAGAGATAAAAAATAAAAATTAAGCACACAAGTTAAATCCTAAGTGCAATCAAAGAAAAACAAGAGATAAGAGAGAATGCACCTGAGATTTAAAGTGGTTCGGTCCTCCAACGTGAGGCCTACTCCACTCCACCAACCAAACCCGTTGATGGCTTCACTATTTGATCTTCTTAACTTCGGCGAAGATCGGTGCCGATTACAATTCCAATTGCCTTTAACCTTAGTGGCAATCCTCACCACGGAGAGTGGGCTTCGCTTCTCCGAACACTCGCCCAAATACAATCGTCTTGATAAAGAAAGAAAGAACAAAAAATCCCTCACAAGGGTTTAGAATGTTTGGAGAAGATGTACAAATTGAAGCCTATGATCCAAATCCTAATTCTAGAGGATGAGAGGCATAAACAAGCTTAAGACACTTTTAGGATATTCCAATAGTATTTTAGAGTGTTAGGATTGATAATTGGGAAGCTTAGAATGCCCATATATATAGAAAGCCCAAAATATGACCGTTTGGGGGCATAGTCGTAATTTTGGCAAAAACCCCAATGGATATATTTTTCCCGAACTAGTGGTCTCGGAGTTCCGAGAGATTTTCTCGGAGTTCCGAGAATTTCTCGGACTTCCGAGAATACTAACAGAAGTTGAGAAAATGTTACTGGACCATTTCTCGGAGCTCCGAGAATAATTCTCGGAGTTCCGAGAAGCCTAATTCCAGCAGATTTTCAATTCTGTTTCTTATTTATTTGGGCTTCTAAATGTACACCAAGTTGGGATTGTTATGAGGGTTCCAAAGTGTTGGAACACCACAAGGACAATCACTTAAATATTTTAGGAGTGTTTGATTACTTTATTTATGCCTCTAAACACCTAAACTAGGATTGGATCTTTACATTTTAAAACGACTTCGATCTTCAATTGTGACGCTTCAAGTCTTCATGCGTCTTGGATTTTCGATGTCTTTAGCCTTCCGAATGCGGTCCAATGAGAGCTTCTTGGCCACAATCCAAGCAATCTTGTCTTAACACAATCATGATCTACAACTTAGACAATCAAACACATTATTGATATAAAATCACTTGTGTATTGGAATCATTAAAAGAAGATGGGAATGCCAAGATGGAAACCATTGGGCTTACAGATTAGTTCTATATGAATTGTGAAGATTACACTTGCCATGAGAAGTTCGACGGATGGAACTTCAAGGGTTGGCAACAACGCCTATTCTTTTTATTATTAATAATTAAATTAGTGTATGTCTTGAACACACCCAAACCACAACATGAAGAAAATGAACCCGCTCAATCTGAGCTTAAACATAAGTGGAAAAGTGATAAATTTCTCTTTCATAGCTAAGAACTTAGTGCCATGACAAAATTGTTGTACTATGTGAAAGGGAGAATCTCGATTTCTACTGAAACAAATGCTTTACGTTCATTTTTTGTAGGTAAGTCGAACATTGTAGATAACTTTGAAAATGTTTACGCATGGGTAGTGTTCCCTGCCCCTGGTTTTTAAATCATGGTCTGAATACCCTTTAGATTGTTTAGAGTTTTTAACGCATTTTGTTTTATATCAAAGAATGTTTCGCTTGGATTTTATCAAAAGTATGCCCTAACAATGACCAAATCGCTTTTGTAGGTTTTCAACTTGGCAGACCATTTCGCCCTAACTTTTGCCACAACCACCCTTTTGGGTTTTCGCTTCTACGGGCGAGATGACCCTAAATTTTGCCTTAGTCGGCCTTTCAGGTTTTCGACCTAGCGGGTCTTTAGATCTCTTCATTTTTCTTTTCTTTTCTCCTACAACCTCGGATTTGAACATCGGAAGGGCTTGTAGATTGGAATAAGTTTTATAAAGAGGGGAATGGGTTTGCTTTGTGAAATTTGACCAAACCAACGATTCCGGCTATTCTAAGCCGTTGATCTATAATAATTACCCAAAGACAAATCACAACCGCTCTCTGTGTTCTCTCTCACTACTCATACGATTTTGCACGTGTAGAGGATACGGGTCTCTATTCTCTTTCTCACCAATACTTACACAATTTCCCTCTCTCTCACAAACAATTTCGCATTTTCTCACCCTACTTATACACAATTTTGCACTACAGCGATCTCAGGCGACTACATTTACACAATTTCGCGTGAGAAAACGTACCAATTTTCGTGAGAGAACGAACCAATTTCGCGCCCTCAGGAACCAATTTCGCACTATCTCACCAACCAATGACCTTCAATTTATGTATGATATCCCTCCAAATTAACCATTATCATATCATTTCTCTCTAAATGGAGGGATCTTTTTCTCTTTGGAAATGTTTTTCTTCCAAACATGGGCCAAGGAAAATGCACTCATTTTACATGACTCATTGCACATGTGGTACATTTCCTTGATGATCGGAACCATTAATTCGTTAGGGCTTTAGAAGGTGACCAAGTGGATCCAAGTACAACACCAATCAGATATCATAAGAGCCCATAGGAGGGAACCCCAAACCTCTATAATTGCCTAATTTGGACTAGTGACCAAATCAGCAACCAACGAGCCTCGACGGTGAGCAAACGTATGGTTGGTTTGGTGCTTCGGGTTGAAATTGGCTGAACTTGTTGAACTGTGAGTGATTCTGCGAGGCCTGCGCACATACACCATTAGCCAAAGTGCTTGGAACGCATGCAAGCACATAAACCATTGGCCAAGGTTCTTGGGGACGTATACACACAATCCAACAAACCAGGGTCATTGCATTTAATGCGTTACGTACTCTAATCCAAACCTATTATAGGTTACTCTTAACAATGCTTAGGTACATGAATAATGCTTTGCCTATCTCCTAACATGGACAATGCGTAGATACTCTTAACATGAATAATGCTTGGTGTATCAAGACATATAATACAATATTGGTGTTGCCTTAAGGTTTTGGTGAAAAGAATGTCAAAAAGTTTTTTCAAGTATAAGAAAATGAGGACCCCCTCCCGAAATCAATTGACAATCAACTCAACTTGTTGATAAATACAACCACGCGATTGAGTTTTTAAGCCATGTCACAAAACTAGAAGGCATTATTCTTAAACAAATTGCAAGAAAATACATCGCAGATTACAATATTATATTGTTATTGTCATCAATTGTAGCTATATTTGGCATTGAACCAAAATTAAGTTTATCCATAAAGAAATTCAATACATGATGCTGCTTCATGGCCATAGTAAAGTGAGCTTTGGCAACGATCCCAGCGTCACACATAGCGATTGGTACATTTGCTCAGCTATGCATTCGAAAAATTTCCCACTACCAGCAACAAACTTACAAAAAAATAGAATAAAAAAATTATTATCACAATCAACCATCTACAAGCGCTTTAGAAAATTTGTAGAGTATGGGGATTTTTATTTCACCGGGATTTTTTTTTCCCCACCATAGTCCGGTCAACCAAACATGGGATTTTTATTTTACCGGAATACTTCCAGGGAGTTTTTTTTCCCACCAATCTCCCAGGAAGTTTTTTGTGCCCAAGAACCAAAATAATTGTGGCATCCAAACAGGGTTAAAAGATTTAAGTATGAATTGACACTCAATGCAATCAGAAAATCATTACATAGATGACCGCATCGTAAATAATAACAGGAAAACCTTCTGTACTTACCAATGTACCTCCGGTAAACACTGTCGGATCCTCTCCCCCTTTGCTCGTCATGTAGTAGCTTATATGGCCATTGTTGTGGACTGATAAAATCATGTCGATCATTGGGGGAAAAAAATAAAGATCAGTCGTTTCTCAAGATAACCCATCTAGTTCATAAAGATGGTAAAAACGTTAACCCCCACTTGTTACTTCCAGATAACATCCTAAATTATGGATTGCAAATCAAGGGAGTGATAGACAAAAAATTTCTTTAAAAGTTAAAAAGTACCTACCTATAGGGAAAAATAATTCCAACAATATAAAGTTATTGCCATAATGAGCAAATACCAGCTCTCTATGAGACTTTTCAGCTCTAAAGGGTCGTAAAAGTTCAGTAATCAATACCCGTGAAAAAAAAAGAAGCAAAATCTTCCATTCAATACCTGATGAGTAAGATAACAATCGGTACTATAAAGAGGGAGAGAGTAACATCACACTGCTCTAGTATTGCAGAATCACTCCATAAAATTGTAGCATCACATGACAACCAAATCTTGAGCTTCATACCCAAAACAAGAAAACTGTCATTCAATATTCAAATAGTACAAATACATCTTAACATATATATATATATATATATATATATATATATATAGAGAGAGAGAGAGAGAGGAAACTGTTGGTGAGCTTAAGCTCACCAAACTTATGATGAGCTAGCTTGCCCAATCACATGGGTCTCACATTTTGGGGAGTGATCCAAACCATTCATTTGCAACGCCTTATCATAGATAGGGGGTGTACCAAAAATCAGCTCCATAGGATCATCCTAATCCCTCCATTTGTGGAGGACAAAAATGGGGCAGATTTGTGTCTGTCCATTTTTGTCCTCCACGAATGGAGGGGTTAGGATGATCCTATGGAGCTGATTTTTGGTACATCCCCCATCTATGTAAGGGACTTTCAAATGAATGGTTTGGATCATCCTAACAAAGTGGGCCCCCATGTGATTGGGCAAGCTAGCTCACCAACAATTTCCTCATATATATATATATATATATATATATATATATATATATATATATACACAAACACACTAGTAAAAAAACCCGTGCGATGCACGGTCTGACAAAGGACTGTACGGACCACATCATAGGTTGATCCAAACCGTCCATGTGATGGAACACAACATCAATAGGTTGTGCCAGTAAAATCATTTCCATAGGCTGATCCTAGCCCTCCAATCTATAGAGGTTTCCATAATATGTTGTTTCTCTTAAGGTGCCCGGATTCGTCAATATTTTGAAAGGTGTCCTGAATCCGTAGTATTATGTAATATGTTAACAAAAATCGGTAGTATTATGTAACATATGCACTCAATCCGTAATTTTGCAAAAAAACAAAAATGCCACCATGTTGACTTTGTCCAATTTTTTATTTATTTAAAAAGCATAAAGGAGGGGGTATGATTGAAATTATGTGGCTTTAATGAGTGCCTTTGTTAAATAGCATAAAGGAGGGGGTAGGATTGAAATTATGTGGCTTTAATGAGTGCCTTCGTTAAATAGCATAAAGGAGGGGGTAGGATTGAAAATATGTGTTGTTAAAAAAAAGTCAAAAAAAGGGAAGTGTAATTCTATTAGAATTTTGGGAGAAATTCAAATAATTCTCTCATTTTCTCTTCCTCTTTATTATATACTAGCAAAAAACCCCGTGCGATGCACGGGCCGATAAAGAATTGTACAGACCACATCATAGGTTGATCTAAACCGTCCATGTGATGGAACACAACATAAATAGGTTGTGCCCGTAAAATAATTTTCATAGGCTGATCCTAGCCCTCCAATCTATAGAGGTTTTGATAATTGTTGTTCCTCTTAAGGTGCCCAGAATTCGTCAATATTTTTACAGGTGTCCTACATTCGTAATATCAAACTTTCCCTAATTTGACCCGCACATAGTGAATAAGGAAAAAAAGTACTTCCCGATTTCCAACCCGACCAAGCCCAATTTGCAATTTCCTCAACCCAACCCAACCTGATTTCCAATTCGGGTTGGGTTGGGTCGGGTTGACCCGATTTGATATGGTACCAATTGTTGACCACCTTAACTCAAGCCAGGTTGTTTTGGATTTTGAGAACCAATAGTGAATCACCAATAATCAGTTTTTTACTCACAATCGGTTCCCAAAATCCAAACCAAACAGGGACTAACAATTAACAAAGGGAAATGTTATCCACACTACTATATTTTGATGATCACACTCCTCACTTTATTTAAGTACGGTATGGCCCGCACCATAGGATTATCCAAACCGTCCATTGTAGGCTGTGGAGACTATTTCAGTGTTGAAAAAGAAAAACACATATACAAAACTTCTTCAGATGGAACCCAAATTCAGGTTTCGGGTCGGGTTGCCCGACAGCCCAACCTGACCCGACCCGATTTCCAATTCGGGTTGATTTTTCCCAACCCAACCCAACCCAAATTCGGGTTGAACCCGACCCGTGTGGGAACATCCAAGTAACAACGATGGTTTCAAATTATATATAGTGTTAATGTCATCACTACCATATTTTATAATGGCACTACTCACCGTATTGTGATTATCACACTCCTCACTTTATTAAAATGTATGGTATGGCCTGTACCATAGGATGATCCAAACCATCAATTAGATGGGCCACTGCCTACATAGGTTGTGCCCCAAAAATAATTTTCATAAGTTGATCCGAACCCTCCAATCTATAGCAGGTTATATGTTGATCTAAACCGTCCATGTGATGGAACACAACATAAATCAGTTGTGCCCGTAAAATCATTTCCATAAGTTGATCCTAGCCCTCCAATCGATATAGGCTGATCCTAGCTCTCCAATCGATAGAGGTTTCCATAATTATTGTCCCTCTTCAGGAACCCGGAATCCGTCAATATTTTGCAAGTGTCCTGCATGAGTAATATAAAGTACTTCTTTCGTCATTGTCATATGTCTTTACTTCTTCTTGGTAGTCTTTTTTCATAATTGTCATAGACAGGTACCCGGGTTGGTACTTTTCGTATGTAGATTACGATTATACCCTCAAATAATTTCTCATAGAGATAGATATTAGATATCAGCAAAGGGGTTAATGGTAAAAGAGTAATGCTGGTGTGCAAATCTCACAGAAAAAGAAAAGAAATTCCTTTTTTCTCTAGCTATATAGTAGTAGATAATATACTAATATACTAGTGGGACCACCGTGCGATGCACGGTTTAAAAGTTAAATTAAGATCAAAATCAAATAGTAGTAGACCATGGTTTGGAAGGTAACCAATAGCAGCAACAAAAAAAATGGAAGATGAGAAATTGCTTTTAGGATTCATATTTCTATGGATGATGCTCAAACTCTGACTGTGCAGACTATAGCAACAATTTATATCCAAATTCTGTGGTTCAATGGTTAGAATGGCCAAACAGATTTCACATAATGTCATTTAAAACTTGGTTGTCCCAAAACGAACTGTTTAGCCCAAGTCAAACCCGTGATATCTTATTTAGTGTTGCTACTTCCAGAATCAACTCCGATCCAAGTGTTATGATCCAAGTGTAAATGAAGAAGAAATATTGAAAATCTTTGCTTGAAATGAGAAATGAAACCGCCGTAGCTGTGAGTCCTGTGACATGGTGATAGAAAGAAGTGTTGTCATTATTCTTTGGCTCCACGTAATAGACCCTTATTCCTAAATGGATAATCATGATCATTTCTGAGCTGTGACATTGCATAGGCATGAATGATAGAAAAAAGAAAAAGGGACGGCTAAATTTGATCAATTTACAGAGTTTTAATAATAAAATTGAAGAATAAGAAACCTCTTGGGCAAAAGCTCTCATCTTTATCTCCAACTCTACTCCAATGAATTTGATGAGAATTCTACAAAACCCAATCTATCTATACCCGTAAACAATCCAAGCAAAAAGCGTTTAAAATTAGACCCATAAACAAAAGAAGACATGAAACTGTCTGTTCTGATTCTAGATCGTTCTGTTATTGTGGAGAGGGATAGATACATAGAATGGGGCAGGGAGAGAGGGGTTTTTAAATATTTGTGTTTTGGAATAGAGAATTTGGGGAAGGGAGAAGTATAATTGGAGATATCCGTGACATGCTGGACGAATGCAGCTTTATTTATGCTGAGAAAGGTGGTTCTGAATTTAATTCTCATTCATTGCAGGAAATGGGGAGAGCGATCGTTCCACTAGACCTGGCAAACGGGTGGGTCCGGCCGGGTCAACCCGCGGGTGATGCGGGTGCGGCTCCACGGGTCGGGTGAGAAAATGACCCGCATTTTGGCGGGTCAAAATTTACGTGACCCGTGCGGCCCGCGGGTGGGCCGGGTCAACCCTCGGGTCACCCGCAAATATGCCGAAAGGGATTGTAATAATTATTTTGATTTTACAGCCTCTATTTTTCCCGTAATTGTCATAACCTTAGGTATGTGTTTTGGTATTTTTTTCGTAATTTTTAAATTTTATAACCCTTTCTAGGTAATTTTTCATTCAAAACTTTATAATTTAGCTAATTTACTTTTTGTGGTGTAATGATTACTTTTTTAGATTTTCTAGGAACATTTTAGTAACATTTGGATGCGGGCATCTTTGCATACACAAAGGCCACTTGCCGAAAAATTGCCAAAGGAGAAGCTTGATAGCAAATTCTAATAAAATAAAAACCACATTTAAATGTTATCAACACTACTGGGCACTCTCACTTTATGTATGGCCCACACCATAGGATGATCCAAACCGTCCATTAGTTGGGCCATAGCCTAAATAGGTTATGCTCCAAAAATCATTACCATAGGATGATCCTATCCCTCCAATCTGAATGTTAGAGGGTTGATCCTAACCCTCTATAGATCGGAGGGTTAGAATCAACCGATGGAAATAATTTGGGGCATAACCTATTTAGGGTATGGCCCATCTAATGGACGGTTTGGAACTTTGGATAATCCTACGGTGCATGACATACTGTACTTTTTATAAAGTGAGGAGTTACTCATAAAAAACAAACAGCCGTGATGATAACATTCTCAAAAAGATTAAAAAATACTGTAAAAATGCGGGTGCCCGTGGGTTGACCCGACCCGACCCGTGTTTTTGCGGGTTGGGTCACCCGCGGGTTGGTTTTTGACGGGTCACGGAAACTTAGACCCGTGCCCGCAAATTTGCGGGTGGGCCGGGTCGACCCGCGGGCACGGGTCACTTTTGCCAAGTCTACGTTCCACCATGAGCTGTATTTAAAGGAGTTATGACATAGCTAGAACGGTTTTGGAAACAAATTCTTTGCCAATTTAAAACAATTTACGGACGGATGTGGGGGTGTGAATAGGAAGGGTTTCGGGCACTTAGAAGGTTACTATGAGATTAAGGAGGTGACCTGGCATATGGTTGATGAAAATTTGGAAAGCTCTGCATTAAATGGAATGTATTCATATGCAAATTTTTGGAATTCTTGGATGCCTGTAGTTCTTGGGAAGGGAAGGGAGGCTGATGTTAAGGGAGAGACATTGCTGGCTTCTTTATTCCAAGCAAACGGATGCTGATTTTAAGGGATTTACTGCAATCAAAATGACACTTTGCACGTTGGTATTTATTGCAAATTTTGGGATACAGATAGTCGACGATTTGGCAGATTTGGGGACATTAAAGGGGCGGGATTTCAGCTTGCCATATGCGTTTTAGAAATGTCATTTCCAAAATTTTCGAATTTGATTAGGGTAACTCAAATTTTAATAAGAGATTAATGGCTACAATAAAGGAAACGTTCCTATTTAAAGCCTGCACTTTAGAAAAGGAATAATATTTGGGATGGGAAAGGATCCGTTAGGAAAAGAAAAAATACTTTTGATTTCTTATTGCCACATTGGAATTTTATTGCCACGTAAATTCTAGGGAGGAAGGGGAGTGCTGCCACCTCAGAGGTGAACAGTAAACCCCCCTTCCTCTTTATTATCTAACAAGACCCCATCATAGATAGGGTTTGTATAAAAAATCAGCTTCATTGGATCATCCTAATCCCTCCAAAAGCGGAGGGCAAAAATGGGCAAATTCGTGGCAAACGGTGTCTGTCCATTTTGCCCTCCACTTTTGGATGGGTTAGGATGATCCTATGGAGCTGATTTTTTGTACACATCCTATCTGTGTAAGGGCCTTTCAAATGAATGCTTTGGATCATCCTAACAATGTGGGGCCACATGTGTTTCGGCCCTCAAGCTCATATAAGCTATATGAGCTTCAAGCTCACAATCATATTCCTCTCTCTCTCTCTCTCTCTCTATATATATATATATATATATATATATATATATAGAGAGAGAGAGAGAGAGAGAGAACGGTTCCTACACACATGTCTAGATAAGTTATCTACACACCAGCTTAAAATACAGTGGGGGCCACATTATTTGGGTGATCCAAACCATTCATTTTTAAGGCCCTCACATAGATAGGGTGTCCACAAAAAATCAGATCCAGAGGATCATCCTAACCATTCGAACTGTGGAGGCAAAAATTGGACTAATTTGTGAAGGTTTAAAGACATCCATTTTACCTCCACAAATCGTAGGGTTGGGATGATCCTATGGATCTGATTTTTTGTAAACACCCTATCTATGTGAGGGCTTTTAAAATGGATGGCTTTGATCACTCAAACAATGTGGGCCCCCACTATATTTTAAGCTAGTGTGTAGAGAACTCTCTACACATATGTGTAGGAACCGTTTTCTCATATATATATATATATATATATATATATATATATATATATATATATATACACTAGTAAAAAACCCCGTGCGATGCACGGGCCGACAAAGAACTGTACGGACCACGTCATAGGTTGATCCAAACCGTCAATGTGACGGAACACAACATAAATAGGTTGTGCCCCAAAAATCATTTCCATAGGCTGATCCTAGCCCTCCAATCTATAGAGGTTTCCATAATTCCTCTTAAATTGGATGGTTAAGATCACCCTATAGATTTTTTATTAAAAAACCATAAAGGAGGGGGGTAAGATTGAAATTATGTGGCTTTAATGGGTGCCTTTGTTAAAAAGCATAAAGGAGGGGGTAGGATTGAAAATATGTGAGTTGAACGGGTGCATTTAAAAAAAAGTCAAAAAAAGTGATGTGTAATTCTCATAGAATTTTCAAAAAATTCAAAAAAATCTCTTCTTTTCTCTTCTGCTATACAATAAGCTGGAATGAAAAGAGAAGAGTTTTTTCGATTCCTCACAGTTTTTGACTTTTTTGAACAAATTCACCCATTCAACTCATATAATTTCAATCCTACCCCCCCTCCTTTATGCTTTTAACAAAGGCACCCATTGAATCATATAATTGCAATCCTACCCCTCCTTTATGCTTTTAACAAAGGCACCCGTTAAAGCCGTATAATTTCGATCTTACCCCCCTCCTTTATGGTTTTTTAATTAAAAAACTATAGGGTGATCTTGACCATCCGATTTAAGATAAGAGGAATTATGGAAACATCTATAGATTGGAGGGCTAGGATCAGCCTATGGAAATGATTTTTGGGGCACAACCTATTTATGTTGTGTTCCATCACATGGACAGTTTGGATCAACCTATGACGTGGTGCGTACCGTTCTTTGTCGGCCCGTGCATCGCACGGGTTTTTTACTAGTATATATATAAAGTGGAATCCTCTAAGCTGTGGTGGTGCCACGTGGCACCCCTCCTATACATGTTTCTATTCACGCAACGGTTGCCTATAGCCATTAAAAACTATTAAATCTCCTATTAAATCTCTTTCTCACTCCTAAATCTCTCTCAGCAATTAATAAAGTTTTCTCTTCACGTTTGGTAGGTCACGATGGATCACGATTCACAAACATAAATATAGCGCATCCGTTGAAAAAAAAAATTAAAAAAGCCATTCCATATGTGTTGTTTCGTATATCCGTATTTAAAGCTTCAAGATGATATTGATATACTTTTCCAAAAAGCATGTTTCCATTTATTTATAAGAAATCAAATAAGGAACGGTTGTTTTATGATTGGCTGCCTTTTGCCATTCCATATTTCTCTCTCTCTATACACATATCATTCCTAGATTTTCAACCTCTCCTAAATTTCTCAAACGCATACACGTTACGAGATCACTATCTAATCTTTCTTCCATATAGTATTAAAGGCAAGTAATTTTCCCATTCTCAAAATGTTTCCCCAATAAATCCTTCCGTTTATCTTTTCCAATTCTACATTAAAATTCCATTTCCAATTCCCCATTATATCTGACTTTTCTTATAAATTTCTTCATGTAGTGTGAGGTAAGAGAAAGAGATGGCAAATCTGAGAATGATCCATTCTTAGCGAAAAGAGGCCGCTCTTTCACAAATTCATATCTATTCCAAACACTTGCTCTCATTTCTTGCTTTTTTTTGTCTTTTCAGTTTATTCTTCCAATGCATAAATGGGTGTTGTATTAGCTGTGGACCCCGATCTGTGAGGACAGAGTGTGACGAGGGACGCGAGATCCCCCCTGCAATCCTCAAAGATCTCCACATGTGAAGGAGAGCTCTACCAAGGAACTCTCAAAATAAGTGCCACTCTCACAGCATAACATGAGTGGCGATACAGAACGAATGAGATACATCTTGATCCGGAGCGAAGGCTCGAAACCAAGATATACCTAAAAATAACTTAGAGTCACCATCCATGGATACGCCATGAAACAAAAACAAATGCTCTATCTGCAACGGATAACCAGAGATAGAAAAGGTCCGTGCCTGATTACGAATGGAGAAGGTCCGAAGAGCACCCCCAATTCGTCTGAGTGCAAGCACTTGGTCTCTTATGCCATTTATTATTAACCTCAAAGAGTTTCGGGCGAAAATTACATGAAATGGGAACGAAATATCCTCAAGAAGACGTCTACCTAAACATACATGACTCGGGGATGAAATAATAAGCACATACAAGACAAAATAAAAGATGTGTCGCCTAAACATAGCTAAGTTATGAGTGACATGCCTAAATGGTGTCTAAGTTTTGGTGTTCAAACGCATGCATGCTACAGCTAAAGGTATAAGGTATGCACATGAAAGTAAGAGAACACACCAAAATACACAACATGACAACACAACAAATCCTAAGACTCTAAACGATTGAGACCGAGTCCTTGGATGGTCTGATATTCATCCAAAGAAGCCTACGTATCCCCGCCTCCACGAGAATCAGAGTAACGTAGTTCTTCACGCCTATTCTAAGCTAGGATGCCTAAGACACCTAGACCACTATCCTATACTCGACCTAAAAGATCAGACTAGTTCTTAAAGCTTTTTGAGCGATCATTTAGATTTCAGTAAATTGTGAATTTTAGGACACCCTATATGCCCTAACTAAATGCAAGTTAGCCTTAAACTAATGCAGGTGGTTCCTACAACCTATGTGTAACTAGGCTGTTTCCTAAGGAAAACAAAAGACAGACTAACGCATCTTATTCTAATCATCAGTCGGCGATGTGGATCGCCAACTGATCGGACGGAGGCGCTCCTATAACTCTAGGACAAACCCCTAACTCTAAAACAAGCACACAACAACCACAACAAATCAAAGACAAACCCCCTAACTCTAAAAGAAACTTTCTATCTAGGAGAAACTCCTAACTCTAGAGGAAGAGCTTTTTGAAAACACGGTTTTAAAGAAAAAAGGGTTAAAGTATTTATTTACAAAGTTTGGCTGGACTAGGGATAAAGATCCCAAGCTGCACTACGTACCACGTGGAAGAGGATCAAGCCAATGTAGTTCGAATGAACTCTCCTAATTACTACTTCTAAAACACTCAACACTTGAGTTTTTTAAGGTTTTCAAATGTTTTTGATGTTTTAAATTTCTAACGTTTTTGAGTTTCAAAAATGTTTTAGATATTTCTGGATTTTTAATTTTTTTCACCCTTTTGGTCAAAGACCTAAGGGAATACACAAAGCAACACTCTAGGGCCAAACCCTAGGAAAAATAGGGAAAACTCCTAAACCCGATTAACTAACGTCAAAGACAAGGAAATGATCTGACACTACCAAAGGGACGAATGAGTCAAAGACTCTCTAATAATGCCACCTAAAAGGATGAATGAGTCAAAGACTCTAATAATATCAGTAAAGAGACACACGAGTCAAAGACTCGCCCTAAAAGAAGGGTACTCTAACATGAAGCTAGATAAGCCTCCTAAAAGGGAAACTCCCTACTGAGACAAAGCCTGTCTCCTATACAAGAATGCTAGACTACTACTAGACCAAGCTGGCCTGCTACTAATAGGGGGGACAAGTTAGGATACAACTTGGAAAGGGTTCTATGACTGACGCAAGGCACACCTCCTATGAGCTAGTTCTCTACACAAAACTAAGGCTGACTCCCCAAAGGGAGAGGCTCTAAGCAACGAGGCTTGTCCCCAGAGGGGAGCTGCCTAGCGAGACAAATTATGTCTTCTAAGAAGGGACTCACTAATGAGACCACAATAGTCTCCTAAATGAGGGGAAAAATCTATCTAAAGGCGTCTAAAAGACTGAGGCTAGTCTACTAAAATAAAGAGGGGAGTGCTACTTGGACAGAGCAAGCTCCCTAAGGATGGACTTGGGCTGACACCTTTAAAGGGAAAATGCATGATCTTAGAGCACCATCCAAAATCGCAACTATAAAGCATAGAAACTATAGTATAGCAGCTATGCGATGATGGACAGTACATATGTGATTTTTCACTCAACCAAATTAACATTTTAAAGCATAGAACCTATAGGACAGCAGTTATGCCTCAATGGACAGCAGACATGTGATTTTTCACTCAACTAAATTAACATTATAAAGCATGGAACCTGTAGGACAACAGTTATGTACCAATGGACAGCAGATATGTGATTTTTCACTCCACCAAATTAACATTATAAAGCATGGAACCTGTAGGACAACAGTTATGTACCAATGGACAGCATATGTGCGATTTTTCACTCAACCAAATTAATATTATAAAGCATGAAACCTGTAGGATAGCAATTATGTACCAATGGACAGCATATGTGTGATTTTTCACTCAACCAAATTAACATTATAAAGCATGGAACCTGTAGGACAGCAGTTATGCCCCAATGGACAGCAGACATGTGATTTTTCACTCAACCAAATCTCCATTATAAAGCATGGAAGCCATCGGACAACAGTTATGCCCCAATGGACAGTAGATATGCGATTTTTCACTCAACCAAATCAATATTATAAAGCATGGAACCTGTAGGACAGCGGTTATGCCCCAATGGACAGCAGACATGTGATTTCTCACTCAACCAAATCACCATTATAAAGCATGGAAACCATCGAACAGCAGTTATGCCCCAATGGACAGTAGATATGCGATTTTTCACTCAACCAAATTAACATTATAAAGCATGGAACCTGTAGGACAGCGGTTATGCCCCCATGGACAGCAGACATGTGATTTTTCACTCAACCAAATTAACATTATAAAGCATGGAACCTGTAGGACAGCAGCTACATGCTCCTATGCAGACATGAATCACAATTGTAAAATGAAACAACCTATTGGGGCAACATCCACTTGGTACTACCATTTGGCAACCCACTACAACATAATGGGTCTCACCTTTGGCTGATCTGAATCGCTCATTTGATAGACCTTGCTTTGGACTTTATGAGGACCAAAGATCCCACTGATGTGCATCATATATATATATATATATATATATATATATATATATATATATATATATATATATATATATTTGAATGTGAACAGGTACTTGCACATAATTTTTACTGTCTATGTTCATCCATGATTAGGACAAAGCCTATCAAATGAATAGTTCAAATTAAACAAAGGTGAGATCCACTATGCTATAACAAGGCAAACTACGATGAGGTCTTGTACTAACTAGAGCATTCATCTTGACTTTCACTGTCCTTATAACCACTACAACTTTATAAACATGAGTTCATGTATGAGTTATTGTGTGCCGAGTGCTTGGAGCGAACAATGACTGATTGAGCCCTAAATCTGTACAAACCGATGGAATCCAAAAAAATCAATCATGACCTTTATAATGTCAAAAACTGGCCTAAATATTCTTTTTCACAGATACTTATAATTTATACCAAACACAAAGCTCCTAACAGAGGGGCCTATTTACACACATCTTGAGAAATACCAGACAAGCCTCAATTTTCCAATACACAAAGGAACAAAGATGCGAATCACTGTGAGAACAAAATTATGTCAACTCCTAATCATTTTCCTTACGAAAAACCTGCTGCATATAGCCCTTCCTTCTATAAATTTTTGTCTCGTTTTAGAAATACATTTCACTCTTTTTTTTTCTTTCTGGTTATTTAGCACAGACTAACAAATCTCTTCACAAAATTCATTTCTACAGCAAAATATTGAATTTTCGAATAGGTTCCTATTAAGAAACAATGCTAATTCCAACTTTAAAAAAAAAAACTATATATATCATCCTGCAAACACACAACATATATAAACTAATTCATACAGTAATTTCATTCTATATTCCTATTTTACTCACAGCTTAATCCTACTCTAGCTTAAGATCAAGCCATAATGAAGCCTATACACTAAGCTATTATAAGAAATAGATTAGAAAAGAACAATTTCAAAGGAGGAATCAAAATATTACCTGTTCACTTACTTGTCTTCTGATTTTCCTTTCCCTCACCTGTGCTAGATCCCTTCGAAAATGATGAAATTATTGAAGAAGATTCTTAATTTTCTGTGACTTCTCTTCCTTTCTCAGAAATTATTATTCTATTCAAACTCCTCACAGCTCCAATACAGACAAATAAAGCTTGCCTCAACGAATCAGATCCTAGCAATGAAGTTGCTAATCTTATCCATTGATGAATTTAGAAAGAAATTTTCGTCCAATTTGATACAAGAAACCCAAGGTTTATTAACGAGAATCAGGTCCAGGGCTTGGAATCGGAATGCGACCACAATCCGGTCGGATTTTAGTCGGAGAACATTGCCGGAGAGGATTGGAGGTGATCGGAGGTGGATCTGGGTAATGGAAGAAATGAAGAGGGTTTTGACTTGGAGATGGTGGTTGGATTAAGGGACTTTGCCGAAGAATGCGTTGCCAAAGATGATCAGATTCAATGGCCGTGAGTTTGACAATAGGTTTGATCTTGGAAGGAAGTGGAGGAATGGAAAAGGGGGATAAAACAGGGGGGTTGGAAGTGATGGTGTAAATGGAGGGAATATAGGGTCAGAAATGGGATGAATCCGGCCGGAATGGTGGCTGGCTGGATTCCGATGGGTTTCTTGGAGGTAGAGATGGGGTATTGGCCGGAGTGGGTTTGTAGATGGTGGAGGAGGGGTGAGGAAGAAGGAGTGGTAGGTTGGGATTTTAATGGGGAATAAGGTTCGGTGGTGTTGGGAGATTGCAGAGGTAAACATGAGATGGGTTTGGGCAAGGGAGGATGGGGTTATAATGGGTAGAGAAGGTGGTTGGATTCCAGCAAGGTTGGCCGGAATCAATGGAGGTAGAAATAAGAAAAAGGAGGTGAGGTTGATGTGGGTTCGGTTGTTGGGTTTGGTCGGATGGTGGCAGAGGTGGGAAGAAGGAGAAGAGGAAGAAGAAGAACAAGAACAAGGTGGAGGTGGGTTCGGTTGACAAGAGTAGTGGTGGGAAGATGGGTTTCGGCGAAGTTGATGCCGGAGAAGGAAACTGGCCAAGGCCTCTTTCTCTCTGCGATTTTCCAGAAAATGGGTTTTTTTCTCTAAAACCCTATTTCGCTGGGTTTTACCAAAGGGAAACGATAAATTTGACCCCCCTATTTCATGGACAGCCCCCTTGCAATGCATTTTATACATTCTTTAACCTACCGGGGGGCCTCGGGTAAGACAAATCCAAAGGGAAATGGTATATTTGACCCCCTCATTCTTTCCATGAACAGCCCAATCTAGTGTATTTATAACTATTTTTATACTAGCAGGGGGGGATCAAGCAGAAAACAGGGGGAAATATTTTTGAGAAAATATCTTCTCATCTGCTTTAATCCTAGCCCTTCAAATCAGCTTTTTGCTTAAGGGCTGGGATCAAAGGAAGCTTAAACCACCTAAGAAGGAAGCTTCCTAAGATTCCCTCATAACTAATTCTAGTCCTAAGCCTCTCACTAACCTAGCTTAGGGCCTAATGGTGACTTGGAGGGGAAGAAAAGCATCTTCACTATTTACGAAATTGCCCTGGTTCAGGATAATACACCCCCTAATTATGTTACACACTAATCCGCATACCCCTATATCTCCCTGGACAACCCATTACAAAAAATTTGAACTGGTTTTCCAGGTTCCAGCGCACCCCTATTTCTGGCTAAATCGCCACCCTTACTCTTACACCACATTATACTACAAACTTCGCTTGTTTGCTAGGCAAACTGCGACAGATTCGGATGAAAATTTACGGGGACCTAAATGAGGTCCTAACCTACCTTAGGAACAAATTTGGGACATTAAAACACTAGTTTGATAGGGTTTTTATCCTAACAACTCTATTAGGGTTCGGTCAAAATGGGGTGTCTACATTAGCAAGTTAACACCACCTATGTGTGGCAGATGTTTGACCGACTCCATTGTAAAAAGTGCTCGCATTTCAAGTTCATCTCTTCTGTTCATTTTTTATTTTGTCCTTTTATTTTTTTAAAAGTAGATACATATTTTAATTTTTCATTTGGGCTAATTGTTATTGATAAATTTAATTAATCTTCCAGCCAGGCGTATGCATTCCTCTCATGCATTTACCCTCCAGCAAAAATTTCATAATTATAATAATACAAGAGCAAGTGAAAAGGCAATTTGGCTGAAACGTGGCCTTAGGCTTCAAGCCCGAGAGAAAGCTTAATTGGCCTTCGGATCACATGTTGATGTGCCATTTTCAAGGTCCTTGATAATGACCTTGGTTGAATATTTTCAAAGATAACCTTCATAATTAGCCATCGAATCACATGCTGATGTGCCATTTTGTCCATCCACTTTCACCTTATTTCTCTTGGAGCTCTATTGTATGCGAATTGCAAATCTATTCACCTAGAAATTGAGATAGTTTCACTTCGTTTTTTTTAAGGTCCCACAAATTTTATTTTATTCAGTTTATTCGCCATTTACAAATATGACTGCTTTCTTATTTTCTATTTTCTATTTTCACTTCTATGATTTTTCATGTGTATGTTGTGAAATACTATTCTTAGTTGGAATCTTTTCTTAATTGCTAAACTAAAGCATCATTTAGAAAGATTTGATCAGTTACTATAGAAAAGTCATTTTACTAATTTTTACCTAATTATATGCTGTTATTAGGTATAATATTTAGCTCAATCAACTTTCCCTTTCTATGGGTTTCTTTCCCATCAAAATTAACATTCAACCCGTCATTGTACGGTTCGTCCCACTAGGTTTTGTTAATAGAGAGGTTAACGAAATAAGAGATTTTTCATTTCTTCTCGATGGTCATTGAATGGGTTAACGATTAGGAATGCTTGTTCATCATGAATTGTTTTCCATTGTTCTCTCTCTAACTTTTTATTAGTTGTTAGAGCGATAGCTTTTTCCCCCTGTTCTTATGTTCCTATATAGGGTCAAAGTGAACCTGCTGTCTTTTGTCAATCTTTTCCAAGCAAATCTTTTGTCAAATCTTATTTTTTAGAAATTCAATATTACCTCTAATTCTATGAAAATTAATTGATTTAGGAGACTTACTCCTTTTATATTTGGTGAAAAGAACCGTGCATATAAATACCAACCACCGGATTTTGATTAGGTAATATTAGGGGTTGTTTTAGATTTCTTTGAGAGGGTGTCGTTATAAAATCTATGACATGAGTAATTTTATCTATAGGGTATTCTATAGTCTTTTAAAAACTTTCATTAAGTAATTTTTTTAACCTATAAAATATATTAAATATTGCCCAATAGCCTTTCCCAGGTTAAAAGACTCGGATAGAGTTCATATGAGAAAATGATCGGATTATATTGGTTTGACATGGATGTGCATATGAGTGTTTTTAGGAATGCAAATAGCAAATTAATTCACCCTAAAATGTGATCACCTTTTAGGTGATCGAGGCCGTGATCACCTTTTAGGTGATCGATATCTGCCAGATAAGAAATCTGTTAGGAAACAAATCTGTCAGAAAAAACTAATTTCACACATAAAAGGTGATTTAGAAATACTAGAAAAGCAAACCAATTTTCACTATCATATATTTTTAAAACTTTAGTTTCTTCTAACGCCCGGTGCATCGCACTGGTCTGCAACTATAGACACCCCATTTTGACCGAACCATAAACCTCTTTGTGTCAATAGAAAACCCACCAAATCAGTTAATTAGGATCCCAAATTTCTCCCTAGGGTAGATTAGGGTCTCAGCTAAGTCCCTGCAAAATTATATCAAAATCCGATCAAATTTACCTAATAAGACGAGCTGAATTAGAATTGTAGTGCAAATGGGGAGTGAAATATCCTGTAAGCCAGCCATTTTTTACACTTAGCAAAAAGGGGGTGCATTATCCCTGTAATGTCGCCCATGAAGAGTTTTATTTGAAAATACCCATCATTTAGTTAAAATATAACATATACATGAATAGAGGGGTTGTCCAAGGTAACATAAGGGGCGAAAAGTTTCTTTTAGTTAATTTTTCATTAAACTTTTTTCAAATGACCACTTTTTTGCAATAAAAACCAAAGCAAAATTTTTAAAAAGGAGTTGTCCTATAAACTAATGGGGGACAAAAATTAAGGGAAAACTCTATAAATAAAACATTTGGGCTCTCATTTGAAAAAAAATTAGGGCTCTTAATCTAATTTTAGAGAGAGGGAGAGAGAGAGAAGATTTGAGAGAGAGAGAGAGCTTTCTAAAGAGAGAGAGAATTCCAGAGAAAGAAGGAGATCTAGAGAGAGAGAAAATGAGATCTAGAGAAAAGAAGGAGATCTAGAGAGAGAGAGAGAAGCTTTCAAGGAGAGATCCAACATAAGAGCACAAGGTTAGTAGATTTTGAGTTTGATTTTGAGTTTTCTTTGAAAATCTAGCCTAAAATGAGAAATCTAAGTGGAAAATGCTTAAAATTTGTTAGATCTAGCAACCTAGGGCTAAAATATCTCATATAAAGATCTAAAGCAATTCACTTTAGATTTTGAGTTTTAGTTGAATTTCGATGTGAAAATGGCAAAATAAAGTGCTGTCCAGATTCGTTTTTGCCATTTTTCATCAATTATTGGTTGGAATTTGTAATAATTTCATACTAAGAGGTGTAGAGCTCGTTGAGATCTTCGATTTGGCATATAATGGCCCAAAATTGGCCAAGAAACGAAGAAGTTATGCTAATTTTAAGATTTCAGCAGAAAATTAAGGTTAAAATGGTGAATTCTTGCATGATTTTTGTGAAAATATTTAGATCTGATGTGTTAGGCTTTGGAATTCTAAAATTTATGTGTTAATATGTGTTAATATGTGTGTGATGTGAATATCTAGTGAAATCCATGATAGATCTAGGGTTTTGAAGTGAAATGCTCTTGTAAGATGTTGAAAAACTTAAAAAATATATGCTTTGCAGATTTGTTTATTGAGTTTTGAACTAAAATCTGGTTAGATGATAAGGATACTTGGAGCCCTCCATAGGAGACATGCATTGTCTCATTAGTAATAGTGGTTTCTTCTTCTTCTAGAAAACATGTTTTGTCTAGTTAACACCCCCTCTTAGGGTTACCAGATTAGGAGCCTGTCCATTAGCATAAAAGTCTGTCCTTAGCTATAGAGTCATAGGTCTCTGTCCTATCATCATAGGAAGCTAAGATTTTGTCCAACCTTTTATCAAGTCATGTGATTCTGTCAAATCCTTGCAATGCATAGGATTCTATCCAACCCTTGCAGAGTCGTGATTCTGTCCAACCCCCCTGCAAAGCATAAGAATCTGTCCAACCTTTGCGGGATATTAGGAGTCTATCCTACCTTTATGATGATAGAGTCTGTCCTCTTGTGTCAAAAATAAATAAAAAATACTTCAAAACATAAAAACATCTTAATAGTTATAAGTCAATAGGAGTGTAGTTATAAGCAATTAGTTAGCCCATGATTTTCCTTAGGACACACAGCCTAATTACACATAGGATGTGGGAACCACCTGCATTAGCTTAAGGCTAACCAACTTACATTAGTTAGGGCATATATGGAGTCCTAAAAGTTATGCTTCACTTGAACTTAAGTAATCGCATAAGAAGCTTTTAAAACTAGTTGAGTCTAGTTGATCGAGTTTAGGATAGCGGTTCTAGATGGTTAGGCACTGTAGTTTAGAATAGGTCACCGAACTACGTTGACTCTGATTCTTCCAGAGGCCGTAATACGTAGAGCAGCTGGGATGGCCATCCAGGTCCGAGTTAAGTATCACATTAGAGTCTAGGCTTTGTCGTGTCGAGTCATGTGTGGAGTCAAGTTGTGTTGTGTGTTTTGTTATGTTTTCTTACTTTCATATACAGACTTTATACCTTTAGCTGTAGCGTGCATGTGTTTGTCCACCAAAACTTAAACACCAACTAGGCATGACACTTATAACCTAGCTATACTTAGGTGACACTTCTTTCATTTATTTTGTGTATGCTTATTATTTTCATCCCCGAGACATGCATGCTTAGGTAGACGTCTTCTCGGGGATATCCGTTCCCATTTCACATGATTTTTTGTCTAAAACTCTTTAAAGTTAATAAATAAATGGCATAAGCGACCAAGTGTTTACACTCGGGCGAATTGGGGGCGCCTAACACCTTCCCCATTCGTCATCAAGCACGGACTTTTGTATCTCTAGTTATCTGTTGCGACAGAGTATAGTATGGGATCCAAGGCTTACTTCCTTGGATGGTGACTCTGAGTTATTTTAGGTGCGTCTCGGTTCCAGGCTCGTCCCCAAATCAAGAGGTATCTCATTTTACATCGCTACTCATGCTGTGAGAGGCACTCTTTCGAGAGTTCCTTGGTAGAGCTCTCCTTCACGTGTGGAGATCTCAGAGGATCGATGGGGATCTTGTGTTCTCGCCAGTTCCCTCGGGATCGAGGTCCACAGCAACTAGTCTATATATATATATATATATATATATATATATATAAGTAAGTAAAGCTGAATGTGGAAAGCTAAGGCGCCACATGTCACGCCCTCTGCAAACCACATTTAGCTTTACTCAAACGTTGAAATTGAATGCAGTGGGACCCACGAGACTTTAATTACCATTTTTACACGTTTTCCTCTAACACACGTAACTTTAATTAATGAATTTGAAAACCGTGTTAAGGGGATGTGGCAACCGGATTTTATAATTATTAGACAGCGTTCCCTACCTGATTTATTTCCATAAATATAGGTCAGCCCATACGTTTTTCCTTCTTGAAAGAAAAAAAGAAGGAATTCTTTGTCATTTATTCCACTGCTATTATTGGCTTTTCCAAAATGCACATGGTAAACTAAAATTCCTTTCCATATCCCTCCTCTTTCACTTCCTCCCATCTCTCTTTGCCTGTTTCTATTGTCTCAAGAAACAAAGGAATAGCTTACCTCTCCGGATGAATGATCCAAGTTTTAGTGCAAAAACGGTAAAAAATTGCGTTATGGAGAAATCTGGGTCCGCGCGTGGGGCGGACATCCGTGAGTACCAAGTTTGGCGACAGATGGATCCTCGGACGTCCGTAGTTCTCGACGTCCGTATTCCGGGACGTCCGTAATTCTCGGACGACCGACGCATCAATTTTCCAAAACTTCAATTCGTTTCTGGTCCGTTTTCGACACTCTTGTACTTTACGGATATGCCGAAAACGTCATCTTTCTGTTTAAAATAATTTCAATATGCTTTGGAAAGTTTACAAGAATGATATCACCAAATTATAAGAAATAGGCACATAATGGGTTATCTTTTTGGAACACCAACAGGTGCCGGTTACTCTAACGCTTGTTTTTACGCGCTGCTCACATGCTCACAAATGAGGTGAATAATATGTGGCTCAATTAGACAACACTGGCGTTATCTAGACCATTCATTTTGAAAAACCAAATACTCTAACGCTCGTTTCTACACGCTGCTCACGTGCTCACAAGAGCTTAATCAGAAAACACTAGTGTTATCTAGACCGTTCATTTTGTAAATCCAAATAAACAAAATCACAACTCAACTCAACTCAACTCAACTCCACTAACCCTTTGTGCCAAACTAGTTGGGGTGGGTGTAGACACCCCATTTTGACAGGGCCCTAAACCCGCGTATTCGAATGAAATCCCGAGGTCAGGCGGAAAATAAATGGAATTAATTAGAGCAAAAGAGAATGTGGGGCCCGCTTGTGTAGGGCCCGCTGATGTGGGACCCGCTTGTGTGAGATCCGCTTATATTCAAATTTCTTTCAATCATTTTTTTTTTTTTAATTTAAAAGGACATGAATGGCATCCGATGCCATTTGTGATGATGGTTTTTGATTTTTTTTGAAAAATCAAGAGAAAATTAAGAAGTTAGGGGGGACAAGAGGGGGACAAACAAAGATGATGATGACTCTCCTCATGATGGGTCTCCCCACTCAAGAGGAGAGCTTGATCTCTCGCACAGGAAAACAGAGAAGAAACCGAGAGGGAGAACCGGAACCAGGGAGAGAAAAAAAAAAGAAAAGAGGAAAAACCAGAAAAAAAAAGGGGAGGAACCAGAGAGAAAAAAAAAGAAGAAAACCAGAGGGAGAGAGAGAGAGGGAGATCTGTAGAGAGAGAGAGAGAGAGGGAGAGAGAGAGAGAGATCTGCAGAGAGAGAGAGTCTTCTCCTCCGGCAACCCAACCAGATTCCGGCCACCTTCTCCGGCATCCTCCCAACCAACCACAGGAGCTCCACCGGCATCCGCATCTCCTCCACCCCACCTCCAGTGGGCCCCACATCAGTGGGTCCCACATCAGCGGGCCCCACACAAGCACACCGACTCTGTCAATACCTTCCTAGATCTCTTGTTCCTCCTATAGCTGGCGTAAGTTCATTTTTTTTATTTTATAAATTATTCATTCTTTGCACTGCACGGGTCCCACAGCGGGTCCCACACACAGCGGGTCCCACAGCGGGTCCCACAGTGGGTTCCACACACAGCGGGTCCCACAGTGGGTCCCACATCAGCATGTCCCACAACAGCATGTCCCACAACAGCGGGTCCCACAGCGGGTCCCACATCAGCGGGTCCCACATCAGTGGGTCCCACATCCGTGGGTCCCACAGCGGGTCCCACATCCGTGGGTCCCACAAGCGGGTCCCACATCAGCGGGCCCTAGTAGCGGGACCCAATGCCAGCGGGCCCTAGTAGCGGGACCCAATGCCAGCAGGCCCCACACAAGCATGTGGCAGTCACCTCATTTTTCTTTTTATATATATGTCAGCCCCCTCAAAAAAAAAATAACAAAAACATTTCAAAATACTTGAAAACAACAAAAATATTTCAAAATACTTGAAAACAACAAAAACATTTCAAAAACACTTGAAAACAACAAAAACATTCCAAAAACACTTGAAAACAACAAAAACATTCCAAAAACACTTCAAAATCCAAAAACATCAAAAATTCAAAAACACTCAAAAGCGTTTTTCGAAAAGCTGTTCCGAACTACGTTGGCTTGATCCCTTTCAACAGGGTACGTAGTGCAGCTTGGGATCCACATCCCAGGTCCAGTCAAACTTTTCAATAAAATCATTTAAATCCTTCAAAAAATCATTTCAGTATCAAAAAATATCCTTCAAGCTTTTCTCAAAAATACAAAAAACCAAAATGGGCAAGGATGGTGATTGCCAGGTCACTCGGAGCCTTCTTTTCATTTCATTTCCGATTTTCATCGTGTTTTTCCGGTTTTATCGGTTTTCCGACGTTTTATCGGGTTTTGAGACGGGCGATGACGTAGCGTGGCCCCTTCACAGGGATGGTCCTCGCTGAGCCCAACGATAGGCTATGACGATCGTGAGACCTATCCGATCTTCAGCGGATCAGGATCACTGAGCTCGATTCCTTTGAATCGCTCCCTGAGTCCATCGTATGTCCCATTTTTTTTTTCCTGGCATTCTCGGTCCTCATGTATCGTCGATTTATCGATTCATTTCTTTCCTCGCATCTATTAGTTTATCGTGTGTTTGTCTTTGATTTCTTGTGTGTTTACTTTCACATGCTTAGCTTGTGCGATATTTACTGCTTTTCTGCTTATCATATATGCTTTTACTTGCTTAACTGTAGTTGTGCATGCGGATATTATTGCTTTCCTAGATGTGATGGGATAGGAGTAGATGCGGTGAGCTAGGATTTGGATGTTTATTTTCTTTTGCCCATCCCCGGGTCATGCATGCTTAGATAGACGTTTCTTCGGGGATACTCGTTCCCATTTCACATGATTTTAGCCCAAAACTCTTCAAAATTAATTAATAAATGGCATAAGAGACCAGGTGCTCGCACTTGGGCGAATTGGGGGCGCCTAACCCCTTCCCCATTCGTCATCAGGCACGGACCCTTTATATCTCTGGTTATCTGTTGCGACAGAGCACAGCATGGGATCCAGGGCCCACTTCCTTGGATGGCGACTCTTCTTTATTCGAGGTGCGTCTCGAATCCGGGCTGGTCCCCGAATAGAGAGGTATCTCACTGACATCGCCTCTCATGCTGTGAGGGGCACTCTTTCGAGAGTTCCTTGGCGGAGCTCTCCTTCATTTGTGGAGATCTTAGAGGATCGGTGCGCGGGATCTCGTGTCCCTCGCCCAGCCGCCCTCGGGATCGGGGTCCACAGGCTGGCGACTCTGCTGGGGAGTTCTTGGAACATTGCCTAACTCTGTAAAAATGCCATTTTTACTAATTTTGAAGAAATTTGGATTAAAATCGTTTTAAATGGGAACATTTTCCGTTAGAATCCAGGGGCACCAAGTAGGTGCGTAAATAAAACGAGGGATTCACACACTGCACAACATGCATTATCATATTCTTTATTTCTTTCATTGTTTTTTATTGTTGGCTCCATGGGATAGATACAGTACATGCCGGAGGGTAAGTCATTACCTGGATGGGATTATTGTATCTATTACCAAGCTATGCGCCGGTGCTGCAGCCGTAAACACTAGGCGTACTTGTGTTTACAGCAGCCGATGAGCAATGAAGCATACTATGTATAACATTGGGCGTACTTTTGTTATACATATTAAGTATGGTTCATACGCATAGTACCCGATAGATTGAGTCCGGAGCCCTACTTTGTTTTATATATTATGTATATACTTACTGGCTTAGTGAAAACCAACTAGGAAGTACCCGTGTTTATATACATCTATATTGCATTCATATGAGGACGAACATGTGTTGCTTACACATGTGAAGCTTAGAGTTAGGAGCCTTGTCCCATTTGTAGACTAGGGTAGTTCACCTCATGTGGCTACAAATGCGGTCCTGGTACACTCACTTGTCTGTCATGAGTCGAGACTTCCTTGACTCCGCTAGATTAGACTAGGGTTGGTGCCCCTGGTTAGGGTATATATGTATGTACATATATTTATTACTAGATTAGGGTTTACTTCCTAGTTAAGTTTTCCTTCATAATCTAATCAATTATTCCTCTCTCTCCATTCTATGGATTATCATCAGATGCTTGGCTCTTTTAGTCATGATCTATCTCCCATGTGCTTGATCATTTGATTGATCCTGATCAGATGTACTCCGCATGTCGATTATGAGTCTATCTTGCCATTATCATTACCGGAGTGTGTTCTTGCTGAGAGCCCTGCTTTATCTTGACCATGACGGCATACTCTTCATATTTAGTTGCTGAGACCCTCCTAGTATAGCCGTCATGCTGCCGATTTTTTTAGAACCCTTCAGCATAATCATTATCCTTTTGGGTTCGTTGACAAAACTTGTGCTTACCTTACCACATCTCCTGGTATAGCCGTTATGCTGCCGAATTTTTTCCAAATACCTTGAGTGTGGTCATCATCCTTTTTGGCTTGTTGACAAACCATGTACTTGTCGTACCACCTCTTCATGTACAGTTGTTATGTTGTCGGATTTTTATCCAAGGGGAAGGATGTGTTTGTGCTACCTTTTGCTTCAACTTGCACATTACATTGTCATGCGATTAATTCTCATTGAGCCTAGTGTTTATGGTGTCCATGACAGGAGTCTTAGTCACTCGTCTACCATCAACCCCAAAAAAGCTTTCATCTCTAAACTTTCCTGGTCTAGCCAGTCTGCTGTACCTATTTCCTCTCACCTTGCCCAGATGGTTGAGTCTACTGAGAGTCTCGTCCTGACCAAAATGAGGGAAATGATGATGAAATTCAGGACCTGATAGACGGGGATCCCCTCACTCTTCTCGAACTCAAATGCTTCCGAGAACTCTGCACCTAACTATGTTGCACCTTTTCCACCCACCAGGGGAACCATTCAACTCATTCAACCCTTCATGGATCTTACCACCTTTACCTATACCACCCTGGGGCTGGGAAGTAGATTGATTGCAGAAGGAAAATGAAAGATGTCAGAGCTGGAGCTCCTTGAAAACATCATGCCAGAGAAAGCCTCACCATTATCAGGTGTTGAAAATCAGTTTGAGCCAGGTCTACAGAAACCAAAGAGGCCTCCCCTTCCGAGATTCCTATTCCAGGGTCGAACTCCATAGTCATCACCATTGTGGAGGAAGGCGATGTCCATGAACTTCCAGCGCTAGTCTATTGTCTCAAAAGAAAAAAAAAAAACCAAGTCTCACATCTTTGAAATTCGTTCTTTGTCGGCTGCATACCATCTCTCTTGTCAAAGTGGGTATGTCTAAATAATTGTGTCAATGTCAAGTCCGAGTGTGTTGTGTCCGTTGATCTTTCTTACTGTGAGTCAGTGTCCAGTCCTCTGTTGAGTTTGGTGTAGAGCCCATCGTGGCGTGTCAAATATCACTGATGTACTTGAAATCTTCTATGAATTGAACATATGATTCCAGTGTTGTCAATATTCTTGTGTATTCGCTCTTGGATCTAATGTTAATAAACAAACTAAGACACCCTCCTCGGAAGAGGATGCAGACGAAATTCCCCTCGAGATCTGAAAGATGGTCAAACGAGAGGAAGAGCGTCGAGCAAGGCCACTTGAAGACAAAATCGAAACTGTCGATGGGGGTATCAAAATCTGAAACTCGGAGAATACGGATTGGCAAAATTTTATCTCCCAAAGAGTGCGAAGAATCGATAAGCCTACTAAGAGGGTTCAAAGTATTCTGCTTGGCCTTACGAGTATAAATCGGGAGCATGCCCTTAGTGCTAGTCAATGAAAGACTCCCTCAGCTTTAAACATCAGGTCGAAAAAGCAAATTTTTCAAGGACGAATACAAGACATCAAGTGAAGATGATCAAAAGAATTAGAGAAGACTTTCAGACAACAAAGTCATAATCATAAGAACATGAACCCCAAAAAGAATACTTGGGCTATACATTACGATGGAATTCTAAGTCAAAGTAATCAAAGGGTAAGGGCATTCCCGCATTTCAAATGAACAAAAAAAGAAAGATAGAATCCAGAGACGAAAGGAGAAGGGAGCATGCCCCACGTCGACTCCTTAGAAATATCAGAACCCCCAGAAGTCAAATCAGTTTTAAAGCATCTTCAGCATATAGAGATGACCCTGAGTCTTAGAATACTGAGCATCAGTGCAAGATCCCAAAGACAAAGTGGGAATTCAATCAGTCTAGCTCGCACAGTGCAGATGAAGTCTTGCCAGGAAATGCCGCCAGACTCCTCAAAAAAAAAAAAAGAGGAGAGAGAAAAAGATTCAAAGCCGTTGAACCTCAATCACTTCAGAAGCCTGTTCACCAGAAGGCCATCATTGGCTGTTCGAACTTGCAACACCAAAAATCCCAAATTCGAAAAATCCTTTTGCAAACTCCTTTGGGCCTTAACAAATCAACGTTCTTTTCAAACACCCACAAACCAGGGGCATTTGTCTCTGAACTACGCAGACCTGATCCCCAGTTCTTCGAGGGTACGTAGGCAGCCTGATCTTCCAGGTTCGGTCAACCTTTGAGCTAAAAGCTAAATCATTCTTTTTCAAACCCCAAGCGAACTGCGTGGACTTTATCCTCCATTTTTTGGGGGTACGAAGCCCAGATCCAGTTGAAATCGTTTGAACCAAAGAAATATCCAACCCTTTTGAGTCCAAGCCCACCTAGAAAGTCCTTCTGGTGAACAAGCAGAGGTTCAAAGTCAAGAAGAAAAAGAGACGGAGTCTGAAGACCCGCTAGGCTGAAAACCCGAAAGGGCGGTCTAGGCAAAATTTAGGGTCATTCACCCGCTAAGTTGACAACTGAAAAGTCGGCTTAGGCAAAAGTTAGGATATCAAGCCCGCTGGATTGAAAACCCGAAAGGGCGAACCAGGCAAAAGTTAGGGCAAGCGGTCCGTCAGATTGAAAACCTGAAAAGGCAATCTGGTCAATGGCAATGACTTCCAACAAAAAAGCGAATCATCGAGATGGAGAAAGAACCTTCAACCGGAGCAAAATCTCAGAGTCTAAGGAGTGCCAGCAAGCTTACTTTAACGCTTCTCTAAACTAGGGGCATTGAAACCGAGCAATCCGAAAGGAGATAATAATCATGACAGAAATACCGAAAGAGGAGATTAATGCCTCTTGACACGGTATTCGAAATACTCTAAGAGTGGCTAGGCCATACCCTTAATAAATAACACATTGGATCCAAAAGTCAGCCTTCAGTGAGTTGAGTCCTTGGAGTTATAGTCATCTTTGGATGAGTCCATTCAAATCCATTCCTACTTTTCATTCATTTTCTCTTCCCTTTGAAGTCAAAGTCACTGGCGTTTAAAGAACTGCAGCACGTCCTCCAAGCGAAAAAAAAAAATTGCAGAGTAAGTCCTGGTTTAGGTATCAGAAAGAACCAAGAGTCATCTTATTCAAACCTACCAGAGACCTTAAGCCTCCAGAAGTGAGCAAAGCAGGAAGGAGATTCTTAGACTCAGCCATCATGGTGATTGTGTTACTCTCGCCATACCGAAAAAAAAAAAAAAAACCATGCAACTTAAAGCCTTCACAGAAAGAAGCATCTTTCCTTCAACCTCCATTATTTTACCTCCCTAAGACTCTTGTCATGGAAGCACAAGTACACTAGGGGCATCTTTTATGACTTGCGTCATAAAAGATGTCAAGCACACAAAGGCAATCAGTGCCAATGTCTCTAGCAAGTTGAGATGAGAGAAGCTCGAGCACATCTCAAGTTAAACCTCCAAATTCCCCAGCTAGGCCTACTCCATAGTCAGCTCATCAGCAAAGCTAGTCCCCAATGGAGTCTAGTATCTTACCTCCCGGAGAGTTCGCTGGCAATTGCTCAAAGCATTCAATCCCCAGCAAAATCCAATTCTTTAAAAAAGGGTCAGTATCCAAAATCCTAGCAAATCATGAGAGTCCGGTCCTAAACAAGGAACTCGCACTCCCATTTTCTCGGCAAGAGGCAAAGCAATTCTCAAAGGGATCAATCCAAATCCATCAAATCCATCAATCCAAATCAATCAAATCAATCAATCAATCAAAAGCGGGAGAGTATCAATCTTTTCATAAGAATGTTACTCCTCGATCGAATTTTCATCGCTTGTTACTGAGTGAGGGTTCCGCATAACAACGCTTTCCATTTTGATTAGTGCGTGAGGGTTCCGCCTAATTAAATTCCACCGTTTGTTACTGTGTGAGGGTTCCACATAACAAATTTTCGTCGCTTGTTACTGCGTGAGGGTCCGCATAACAACGCTTTCCCCTTTGATTAGTGCGTGAGGGTCCGCCTAATTAAAATTCCACCTTTTGTTACTGTGTGAGGGTTCCACATAACAAATTTCCGTCGCTTGTTACTGCGTGAGGGTCCGCATAACAACGCTTTCCATTTTGATTAGTGCGTGAGGGTTCCGCCTAATTAAATTCCACCGTTTGTTACTGTGTGAGGGTTCCACATAACAAATTTCCGTCGCTTGTTACTGCGTGAGGGTCCGCATAACAACGCTTTCCCCTTTGATTAGTGCGTGAGGGTCCGCCTAATTAAAATTCCACCTTTTGTTACTGTGTGAGGGTTCCACATAACAAATTTCCGTCGCTTGTTACTGCGTGAGGGTCCGCATAACAACGCTTTCCCCTTTGATTAGTGCGTGAGGGTCCGCCTAATTAAAATTCCATCTTTTGTTACTGTGTGAGGGTTCCACATAACAAATTTCCGTCGCTTGTTACTGCGTGAGGGTCCGCATAACAACGCTTTCCCCTTTGATTAGTGCGTGAGGGTCCGCCTAATTAAAATTCCACCTTTTGTTACTGTGTGAGGGTTCCACATAACAAATTTCCGTCGCTTGTTACTGCGTGAGGGTCCGCATAACAACGCTTTCCCCTTTGATTAGTGCGTGAGGGTCCGCCTAATTAAAATTCCGCCTTTTGTTACTGTGTGAGGGTTCCACATAACAAATTTCCGTCGCTTGTTACTGCGTGAGTGTCCGCATAACAACGCTTTCCCCTTTGATTAGTGCGTGAGGGTCCGCCTAATTAAAATTCCACCTTTTGTTACTGTGTGAGGGTTCCACATAACAAATTTCCGTCGCTTGTTACTGCGTGAGGGTCCGCATCACAACGCTTTCCCCTTTGATTAGTGCGTGAGGGTCCGCCTAATTAAAATTCAACCTTTTGTTACTGTGTGAGGGTTCCACATAACAAATTTCGTCGTTTGTTACTGCGTGGGGGTCCGCATAACAACGCTTTCCCTTTTGATTAGTGCGTGAGGGTTCCGCCTAATTAAGATGTCACCTTTTGTTACTGTGTGAGGGTTCCACATAACAAATTTCCATTGCTGGTTACTGCGTGAGGGTTCCGCATAACATAGTTTCCCCCATTGATTAGTGCGTGAGGGTTCCGCCTAATTAAAATTCCATCTTTTGTTACTGTGTGAGGGTTCCACATAACAAATTTCTGTCGCTTGTTACTGCGCGAGGGTCCGCATAACAACGCTTTCCTCTTTGATTAGTGCGTGAGAGTTCCGCCTAATTAAAATTCCACCTTTTGTTACTGCGTGATGGTTCCGCATAACATAACTTGCCATTTTGATTAGTGCGTGAGGGTTCCGCCTAATTAAAAATTTCCATTGCTTGTTACTGCGTGAGGGTTCCGCATAATAACGTTGTCCCCATTGATTAGTGCGTGAGGGTTCCGCCTAATTGTTCTAATCTCATTTTCAGTGCGTGTGGGTTCAGCCTGTTTCTCTAAAATCCCGTTTTTCAGTGCGTGTTGGTTCCGCCTGATTATTCAAAGTCCAAATTGTCATTCAATCAAAATTCAATCCCTTTTATATCTTTTCATTTCAAATCTCGGGCCGGTCAAAATGTGTTGTCTCTTTAACTTTGACAGTCGCGCGACGAGCACGCTCTGCCAAAGAGGGGCATCTGTAGACACCCCATTTTGACAGGGCCCTAAACCCGCGTATTCGAATGAAATCCCGAGGTCAGGCGGAAAATAAATGGAATTAATTAGAGCAAAAGAGAATGTGGGGCCCGCTTGTGTAGGGCCCGCTGATGTGGGACCCGCTTGTGTGAGATCCGCTTATATTCAAATTTCTTTCAATCATTTTTTTTTTTTAATTTAAAAGGACATGAATGGCATCCGATGCCATTTGTGATGATGGTTTTTGATTTTTTTTGAAAAATCAAGAGAAAATTAAGAAGTTAGGGGGGACAAGAGGGGGACAAACAAAGATGATGATGACTCTCCTCATGATGGGTCTCCCCACTCAAGAGGAGAGCTTGATCTCTCGCACAGGAAAACAGAGAAGAAACCGAGAGGGAGAACCGGAACCAGGGAGAGAAAAAAAAAAGAAAAGAGGAAAAACCAGAAAAAAAAAGGGGAGGAACCAGAGAGAAAAAAAAAGAAGAAAACCAGAGGGAGAGAGAGAGAGGGAGATCTGTAGAGAGAGAGAGAGAGAGGGAGAGAGAGAGAGAGATCTGCAGAGAGAGAGAGTCTTCTCCTCCGGCAACCCAACCAGATTCCGGCCACCTTCTCCGGCATCCTCCCAACCAACCACAGGAGCTCCACCGGCATCCGCATCTCCTCCACCCCACCTCCAGTGGGCCCCACATCAGTGGGTCCCACATCAGCGGGCCCCACACAAGCACACCGACTCTGTCAATACCTTCCTAGATCTCTTGTTCCTCCTATAGCTGGCGTAAGTTCATTTTTTTTATTTTATAAATTATTCATTCTTTGCACTGCACGGGTCCCACAGCGGGTCCCACACACAGCGGGTCCCACAGCGGGTCCCACAGTGGGTTCCACACACAGCGGGTCCCACAGTGGGTCCCACATCAGCATGTCCCACAACAGCATGTCCCACAACAGCGGGTCCCACAGCGGGTCCCACATCAGCGGGTCCCACATCAGTGGGTCCCACATCCGTGGGTCCCACAGCGGGTCCCACATCCGTGGGTCCCACAAGCGGGTCCCACATCAGCGGGCCCTAGTAGCGGGACCCAATGCCAGCGGGCCCTAGTAGCGGGACCCAATGCCAGCAGGCCCCACACAAGCATGTGGCAGTCACCTCATTTTTCTTTTTATATATATGTCAGCCCCCTCAAAAAAAAAATAACAAAAACATTTCAAAATACTTGAAAACAACAAAAATATTTCAAAATACTTGAAAACAACAAAAACATTTCAAAAACACTTGAAAACAACAAAAACATTCCAAAAACACTTGAAAACAACAAAAACATTCCAAAAACACTTCAAAATCCAAAAACATCAAAAATTCAAAAACACTCAAAAGCGTTTTTCGAAAAGCTGTTCCGAACTACGTTGGCTTGATCCCTTTCAACAGGGTACGTAGTGCAGCTTGGGATCCACATCCCAGGTCCAGTCAAACTTTTCAATAAAATCATTTAAATCCTTCAAAAAATCATTTCAGTATCAAAAAATATCCTTCAAGCTTTTCTCAAAAATACAAAAAACCAAAATGGGCAAGGATGGTGATTGCCAGGTCACTCGGAGCCTTCTTTTCATTTCATTTCCGATTTTCATCGTGTTTTTCCGGTTTTATCGGTTTTCCGACGTTTTATCGGGTTTTGAGACGGGCGATGACGTAGCGTGGCCCCTTCACAGGGATGGTCCTCGCTGAGCCCAACGATAGGCTATGACGATCGTGAGACCTATCCGATCTTCAGCGGATCAGGATCACTGAGCTCGATTCCTTTGAATCGCTCCCTGAGTCCATCGTATGTCCCATTTTTTTTTTCCTGGCATTCTCGGTTCTCATGTATCGTCGATTTATCGATTCATTTCTTTCCTCGCATCTATTAGTTTATCGTGTGTTTGTCTTTGATTTCTTGTGTGTTTACTTTCACATGCTTAGCTTGTGCGATATTTACTGCTTTTCTGCTTATCATATATGCTTTTACTTGCTTAACTGTAGTTGTGCATGCGGATATTATTGCTTTCCTAGATGTGATGGGATAGGAGTAGATGCGGTGAGCTAGGATTTGGATGTTTATTTTCTTTTGCCCATCCCCGGGTCATGCATGCTTAGATAGACGTTTCTTCGGGGATACTCGTTCCCATTTCACATGATTTTAGCCCAAAACTCTTCAAAATTAATTAATAAATGGCATAAGAGACCAGGTGCTCGCACTTGGGCGAATTGGGGGCGCCTAACCCCTTCCCCATTCGTCATCAGGCACGGACCCTTTATATCTCTGGTTATCTGTTGCGACAGAGCACAGCATGGGATCCAGGGCCCACTTCCTTGGATGGCGACTCTTCTTTATTCGAGGTGCGTCTCGAATCCGGGCTGGTCCCCGAATAGAGAGGTATCTCACTGACATCGCCTCTCATGCTGTGAGGGGCACTCTTTCGAGAGTTCCTTGGCGGAGCTCTCCTTCATTTGTGGAGATCTTAGAGGATCGGTGCGCGGGATCTCGTGTCCCTCGCCCAGCCGCCCTCGGGATCGGGGTCCACAGTGGGCTAATGAATCCTTTAGAAAATTTTCATAAAGAAAGTAAATGGATCTACCCGGTGAATAAACAAAATCACATGCTAATAAAAATGGACATTTCAGAACGATCCTAACAGCCCAATCAACAATTTTCAAACCATGTTTAATTTTTCTAATTGAATGGTTTGAAACGTTTGCAATGAGTAATTTTTGTGTAATGTCATGTCCACTATGGGAGCCCTTTGATTGCCATAATTTTCTGGAAAATTTTGGAAAAAAACTTTCTAGAACATTATTCTTTTCCACTGTTGGATCATATACCTTACAAGGACCTTACTTTACGATGAGGGATTCTCTAGAGACCATCACAGCAAGAGCTTGCTGTTGCATGAGGGTGCAGCCACATAGGCTCACTTTTCAACAGATTTTGTCAATTCATTTAGGCCACATTTGGATACCAGCAAGATTTAGATTTGGATTTAGTTGATATTTTGAACTAGATCAGATCCTTAGATTTCCAAATCAGCTACAACAGTGCAAAAAAATCCGATTTTCAAATCTTTTCTGTGAGACATTATTTGGAAATCAATATTTGTGGCAACTTCCGTGGCAGCGAGACATCCCTCACTCTATGATTGATGTGTTTTGTATCCAAAACTCAAATCCAAATCAAAATACAAATGCATGAGGTATCCAAACGGGCCCTTAATTCATCTTAGGTGGCTGCTCTCTCATGCAATATAGGGGGCCTGCAAAGTGCCTTCTATGATGGTCCCTAGCAAATCTCTTATAATAATAATAATAATAATAATAGTATAACTTTAATTTCTCTGGAAACAAAAGATAAATAAAATAAAAATAAAAACCGGTGAAACTTTTCCACGAGAAATGTTATTCCCGCAATACAAATAGGGCCCCTAATTAAACGGAAAATAGGAACAAGAGGTTCTCAATCGTCGTGCCTCTCCCATATGAATAATCCAATTTCACCCTTGGATCTCCGAAGTCCTTCCCACATGGACGGTGGGGATCAAAAGAAGGTATATTGTTCTATTGACATGGACGGTCGGGAGCAAAGGTAACATTGGCCCACTAGATCAACGGTGGCTATTCATGCATATCCGTTTTTACAATTTTGATGGACCGTTATTTAAAGTTAAAAACCAAGGAGTGTGACACCGATATCCCGAAGTTTCTCCCACGATCGTGTCGGAGTGGGAAAGCGACACTCTCTTCTCTGACCGATTTTTTGTTTTCTGCGAATGATGAGAAGAAGATACGAAAAGAGATTGGGCATAACCGCATAACTCCTAAAGTAGAACCCATTTCCAGGTTTTTGTACGCGTGCTTTTCCACGTGATTATGCAGCTGAGCCGGCCTTGCAAATTTTTGGAAATAACGGAAATGCCCTCACTTGCGACAAATCAATTCCACTCTAGCATTTTCTATCAAAAGGCTCTAGTGATACGGTGAGTTTTTTTTATATATATATATATATATATGGTCTAAGCCCTTATAATAATCCCCTATTTTTCAAAAAGTACAATACGAATAGCACTGTAGGATGATCCAGACCGTCCATGTGATGGGCCATAACTTAAATAGGTTGTGCCCAAAAAATCATTTCTAAAGGATGATCCCAACCCTCCGATCCACAGAGGAACTGCATATTATGGAAACCTCTATAGATCGAAGGGCTAGGATCATCCTATGGTAATGATTTTTGGGGCACAACCTATTTATATTGTGTTCCATCACTTGGACAGTTTCGATCATCCTATGATGTGGTCAGTACAGTATCTTTTGAAAAACACGGGACTAGAAAGGCTTACACCATATAAAATCGCATGGTATCAGTAGTACCATGTTTTGATAACTGCACTATATTGTCTTTTATTATTTAAGGTAGCTAAATGGTTGGGACTTTGTTTCTTACACTTCCCAAAAAGGCCTCTGAAACCAATTAAAAAGGAAAAGATTACCTGTGTTTGTCTAATTATTAAAATATTAGGTATACTAAACTGAAGGGCGCACTTGAAAAACAGGGTGAAAGCCCCCCCCCCCCCCCCATTAGCTATAAATCACAAAAATGCATTTAATGCTCCATGGCTTTCATCCATCATACATACATGACGTGATTTAAAACCAATTGGGGTGGCCTTTCACCCGTTTTCTCAAGGGCACTCCTCATTTTAGAATCCCTCTTAAAATTTTAGTGCAAAAACGGTGAAAATTTTTATCAAAATCCGATCAAATTTGCCTAATAAGACGAGCCGAATTAGAATTGTAGTGCAAAAGGGGAGTGAAATATCCTGTAAGCCAGCCATTTTTTACACTTAGCAAAGAGGGGGGTGCATTATCCCTGTAATGTCGCCCTGAAGAGTTTTATTTGAAAATACACATTATTTAGTTAAAATACAACATATACATGAATAGAGGGGTTGTCCAAGGTAACATAAGGGGCGAAAAGTTTCTTTTAGTTAATTTTTCGTTAAACTTTTTTCAAATGACCACCCTTTTGCAACAAAAACCAAAGAAATTTTTTAAAAAGGAGTTGTCCTATAAACTAATGGGGGACAAAAATTAAGGAAAAACTCTATAAATAAAGTATTGGGCTCTCATTCGAAAAAAAAATGGGGCTCTTAATCTAATTTTAGAGAGAGGGAGAGAGAGAGCTTTCTAAAGAGAGAGAGAATTCTAGAGAAATATGGAGATCTAGAGAGAGAAAGAAGGAGATCTAGAGAAAAGAAGGAGATCTAGAGAGAGAGAAAGAATGAGATCTAGATAGAGAAAGAAGCTTTCAATGAGAGATCCAAGAGAAGAGCACAATGTTAGTAGATTTTGAGTTTGATTTTGAGTTTTCTTTGAAAATCTAGCCTAAAATGGGAAATCTAAGTGGAAAATGCTTAAAATTTGTTAGATCTAGCAACCTAGGGCTAAAATCAACTAAACTATATTTAAAAACATGTCTCATATAAAGATCTAAAACAATTCAATTTAGATTTTGAGTTCTAGTTGAATTTCGATGTGAAAATAGCAAAATAAAGTGTTGTCCAGATTCTTTTTGCCATTTTTCAATAATTTTTGGTTGGAATTTGTAACAATTTCATGCTTAGAGGTGTAGAGCTCGTTGAGATCTTCGATTTGGCATATAATGACCCATAATTGGCCTAGAAAAGAAAAAGTTATGCCAATTTTAAGATTTCAGCAGAAAATTAGGGTTAACATGGTGAATTCTTGGATGATTTTTGTGAAAATCTGTAGATCTGGTGTGTTAGGCTTTGGAATTCAAAAATTTATGTGTTAATATATGTGTGATGTGAATATCTAGTGAAATCCATGATAGATCTAGGGTTTTGATGTGAAATGCTCTTGTAAGATGTTGAAAAACTTAAAAAATATATGCTGTTCAGATTTGTTTATTGAGTTTTGCACTAAAATCTGGTTAGAAATGAATGTTGTACTTCACATAAGAATTGTAGAGCTTGTTGAGATCTTCGATTTGGCTCATAATGGCCCAAAATTGGCCAAGAAACGAAGAACTTATGCCAATTTCAAGATTTCAGTTGAAAATTAGGATTAAAATGGTGAATCTGTGTGTTTTTGTGAAAATTCCTCAAAGATCTTCAAAACTGAAACTAACATGGTTAGATCTAAGTCTAATCAGCATGTATTATCATATATTTGTGTCAAATTCACATAGATCTTGTGTTGGAATGAAGTTTTGATGTGAAATGTCATAAAATTGTGTTGAATTACATGCTGTCCAGATTCTATTTTAAATTTTTCACTAAAATGCGGTTAGATCTATTAAAAATGATACACACTGAAGTTGTATATTTTTCTGAGATCTTTGATTTGATATCTTTCGGGCCTCGTAATGATGAAAAATGAAAACGTTACGATGATTTTAAGATGTCAGCCAAAAATACTACATTTCCAGATTTGGACTTGATCGAATATGGGCATTTTTCAGCCACTTCTGGCAATATCCAACCGAAATTGTCAACAGAGAAAAGTTTAATTTATTAATTTACTAAAATGTTGTAGTTGAACACTTTTCTTGAAACTGTATTTTGATCCTCTGTTTTGTAAAACCAAATCAGAACTTTTGAAAAGTAAAACTGCAGAATTGAAATCTGAAATTTGTCCGGAGATGGTCATTTTCCAGAAACATCCGGTCAGAATCAGCAAAAGTACATAACTAATCAAATGTTCACTGATGTGTCTCCTACAAATTTGATGTGTATCACTTTTGCTAGTTTTATCATTTGGGTAGCGTAATTTTAAATACAAAGTTTCAGTTTCCATGTAGAATACAAATGCGTGCTTTTGATGCTTGATTCATGCTTAGCCTAGTTGGCAATGAAGGCGTTAGCGCAAGAACATCCTTTAGAGGGACTTACTTAATCATGGTGGTACCCTCTCTCTTCCTTCCCCTTCCTTAAGTAGGGATTTCCTAGCCTTTTAGGTACCTTTGAACTTTAGGTCCCTTATTCATTGCATGGGCAATGAAAGAGTCATCTAGAACTCTCTTTAGGAGACAAGCTATGTCTCAGTAAAAAAAAGCATACCCTTTAGAGATAGGTTTTGTTCCACTAGTGAGTCACACATAGGAGACTATTCAAGTCTCAAAATAGAACACCCCTATTAGTGGAAGACTAACTTAGTCTTTTATTTGCCTAATCCATATTCTATCATTACAAGGGCGATGATAAGGATACTTGGAGCCCTCCATAGGAGACATGCATTGTCTCATTAGTAATATTGGTTTCTTCTTCTTCTAGAAAACATGTTTTGCCTAGTTAACACCCCTTCTTAGGGTTACCAGATTAGGAGCCTGTCCATTAGCATAGAAGTCTGTCCTTAGCTATAGAGTCATAGGTCTCTGTCCTATCATCATAGGAAGCTAAGATTCTGTCCAACCTTTTATCAAGTCATGTGATTCTGTCCAATCCTTGCAAGGCATAGGATTCTGTCCAACCCTTGCAAAGTCGTGATTCTGTCCAACCCCCTGCAAAGCTTAAGAATCTGTCCAACCTTTGCGGGATATTAGGAGTCTATCCTACCTTTATGATGATAGGAGTCTGTCCTCTTGTGTCAAAAATAAATAAAAAACACTTCAAAACATCAAAACATCTTAATAGTTATAAGTCATTAGGAGTGTAGTTATGAGAGTCTGTTTCCGAACTACATTGGCTTGATCCTCTTCCACGAGGTACGTAGGCAGCTTGAGATTCTTATCCCAAGTTCGGTCAAACCTTCAAAAATAAACATTTCAAACCTTTCAAAATAAACAAGTTCAAATCATTCAAAAATCCAAAATTCTTGTAAGCCCAATGGTTCCCACCTTGGCATTCACATCTTCTTTTCATGATTCCAATACACAAGTGATTTTATATCACTAATGTGTTTGTATGTCTAAGTTGTAGATCATGATTGTATTAAGACAAGATTGCTTGGATTATGGCCAAAAAGCTCTCATTGGACCGCATTAGGAAGGCCAAAGACATCGGAGATCCAAGACGCATGAAGACTTGAAGCATCGCAAATTGAAGATCAAAGTCATTTTAGAATGTAAAGATCCAATCATAGTTTAGGTGTTTAGAGGCATAAATAAAGTAATCTCATATACCCTAAATATTTAAGTGATTGTCCTTGTGGTGTTCCAACACTTTGGAACCCTCATAACAATCCCAACTTGGTGTAGAGTTGGAAGCACAAATGAACAAAGAACAAGAATTGAAAATCTGTTGGAAATAGGCTTCTTGGAACTCCGAGAAATTCCTCGGATCTCCGAGAAATGGTCCAGTAGCATTTTTCCAACTTCTGTTTGTATTCCCGAAACTCCGAGAAATCTCTCGGAACTCCGAGACCACTATTTCGGGAAGAAATTATAGCCGTTGGGGTTTTTGCCAGATTTACCACTATGCCCCCAAACGGTCATATTTTGGTTTTTCTATATATATATATGGGTATTCTAAACTTCCCAACCATCAATCCTAACACTCTAAAAATCTATTGGAATATCCTAAGAGTGTATTAAGCTTGTCTATGCCTCTCATCCTCTAGAATTAGGATTTGGATCATAGGCTCAAATTTGTACATCATCTTCAAAGTTTGTAAACCCTTGTGAGGGATTTTTTGTTTTCTTTTTTCTTTTTCAAGAAGATTGTATTTGGACGAGTGTTCGGAGAAGCGGAGCCCACTCTCTGTGGTGAGGATTGCCACCAAGGTTACAGGCAATTGGAATTGTAATCGGCACCGATCTTCGCCGAAGTTAAGAAGATCAAATAGCGAAGCATCAACGGGTTTGGTTGGTGGAGTGGAGTAGGCCTCACGTTGGAGGACCGAACCACTTTAAATCTCGAGTGCACTCTCTCTTATCTCTTGCTTTACATTTGCATTGCACTTAGGATTTAACTTGTGTGCTTAATTTTCATTCTTTGATCTCTTAATCTTCAAAATTGGGTTAGAAGTTTTCAAAAGATTAAAACTTGTTAGGAACCTAATTTTACCTCCTCATTAGTTGCCATTGGAATAGTACTCGGGCCTACCCTTGGAATTTCACTTGGTATCAGAGCCTTGGCTCTTAAATGATTTTCTTTTCTTGTAATCTTTGGTAAATTTGTTTTAAAAATTTAACAAGGGAAAGATCATAAGATCATTGGCAACTTTCTAATTGTGAAATGGCAAACATAAATGGAACCGGACTTCCGGAAGGCCATCCCACAACTAGACCTCCTGTCTTTGATGGGTCCAACTATGGACATTAGAAGACAAGGATGCGCATCTATCTTCTTTCGATAGATGTGGAGCTTTGGCATAATGTTGAAAATGGATACACTTTGCCTTCCAAGCCATTTGAAGAATGGAATGTTGTAGAGAAAAGGTATGCAAATTTAAATTACAAAGCTATAAACTCTTTGTTCTGCGCTTTATCTACGGAGGAGTTTAATAGAATAGCTCTTTTTATTCCGCCAAGGTTATTTGGGATACTCTTGCCGTTACCCATGAGGGAACATCACAAGTCAAGGATTCCAAAATAAACTTGTTAAAGAGCAAATATGAAATGTTTAGAATGGGTCAAAATGAAAGTATTTCCGAAATGTATATCCGATTTTCTAAAATATCAAATGAATTAGCTAATCTTGGTAAATCTTATCCTACTGATGAGCTTGTGGGTAAGTTGCTTAGGTCACTTCCTCCACATTGGGATCCAAAAGTCACCGCCATACAAGAATCAAAGGATCTCAAGACACTAACTATGGAGGAGCTTGTAGGATCTCTTATCACTCATGAGATGCTCCTCACTAGCCATCAAGAAGAGAAGAAGCCGAAAGAGAAAGAAAAAGAAAGTCGATCTCTAGCTCTAAAGGCCTCCAAGACGGACTCATCATCCTCAAGTGATGCGGATAGTGATGAGAAAGAAGCGCTAAGAAAATTTAAAAGCTTATGGAGAAAGAAACACAAAAAGGATAAAAAGAAGAAGAAAGAAGAAAGTGAAGTAGAAGGAGGAATAAGGTGTTACAATTGCAAGAAGACGGGACACAAAAGACCGGAGTGTCCACTTCTCAAGTCATCTTCCTCAAAGTACAAGGGAAAGAAAAAAGATTGGAAGAAGAATAAGGGTCTCGCCGCCGCTTGGAATACTTCAAGCAAGTCGGGCAAAAGCTCAAGTGAAGGGGAAGCTAATAAAGATGATCTTTGCTTCATGGCACTCACCTATGAAGATGAGGTAAGTTCTAACCCCTCTTGTAATTCATCAAGTAGTGATAGTGAAAAAATATCTTATGATGAATTGTACATAACCTTGCATTCTCAAATTTCAAAAAATAAAGTTCTTCAAAAATCTATTTCAAAATTAGAAAATGAACTTGATATTTTGAAAAATGAGTCATCTTCTTCCATATCTAAATCTCAAGCACAAATTGAACATTTTAAACTTGAGATTGAAACCCTTAAGGATTGTTTGGATGATAAATCTTGCCAAATTGCTAAACTCCAAAGTGTGGCAAGCTCTTCCAAAACTTATGAAGATGACTCTAATAATTTTCTAAATCAAATAACCCATGAAAATGAAAGGTTAAGATTATGTCTCCATGGATTCTTAAATGGTGATAAAATTATTGACATAATCTTGAAGAAGGCTAGTCATAGGCTTAATCATGTAATTTATGATAGGACTAGTCTATCTAACCCTCATGTTAGATGACATTATTGTGGAATCAATGGTCACTACCAATTCCAATGTGCATCTAAGATTAGGGATTGTGGTGGAACCAAGAAAGCTTGGGTTCCTAAAGCCCCCATATGATTCTCTTCATATGTGTTTAGATTAGGGGAAACTTAAAATTGAATATCTTTTATGGTTATTTAAATATCCCCTCTTGTGTTGAATAAAAACTATAAATAGGGGGAGTTCTATGTTTGTCTTTTTTCTTGAAAAAGGTGGAGCTTAAAATTGAAAATTTTATCCCTTTGTTTTTCTTTTACCCCATCTTTTTTATTGATGCCAAAGGGGAAGAAAAATCTAGTGTAAGAAAATATATGTATGCTTTTATTAGAAAATCTCTTGTGCTTGTCATCATCAAAAAGGGGGAAATTGTAAGCCCAATGGTTCCCACCTTGGCATTCACATCTTCTTTTGATGATTCCAATACACAAGTGATTTTATATCACTAATGTTTTTGTATATCTAAGTTGTAGATCATGATTGTATTAAGACAAGATTGCTTGGATTATGGCCAAGAAGCTCTCATTGGACCGCATTAGGAAGGCCAAAGACATCGGAGATCCAAGACGCATGAAGACTTGAAGCATCACAAATTGAAGATCAAAGTCATTTTAGAATGTAGAGATCCAATCCTAGTTTAGGTGTTTAGAGGCATAAATAAAGTAATCTCACACACCCTAAATGTTTAAGTGATTGTCCTTGTGGTGTTCCAACACTTCGGAACCCTCATAACAATCCCAACTTGGTGTAGAGTTGGAAGCCCAAATGAACAAAGAACAAGAATTGAAAATCTGCTGAAAATAGGCTTCTCGGAACTCCGAGAGAATTCTTAGAGCTCCGAGCTCGGAACTCCGAGAAATTCCTCGGAGCTCCGAGAAATGGTCCAGTAGCATTTTTCCAACTTCTGTTTGTATTCCCGGAACTCCGAGAGAAATTCTCGGAACTCTGAGAAAATCTCTCGGAACTCCGAGACCACTATTTCGGGAAGAAATTATATCCGTTGGGGTTTTTGCCAGATTTACCACTATGCCCCCAAACGGTCATATTTTGGTTTTTCTATATATATGGGTATTCTAAACTTCCCAACTATCAATCATAACACTCTAAAAACCTATTGGAATATCCTAAGAGTGTATTAAGCTTGTCTATACCTCTTATCCTCTAGAATTAGGATTTGGATCATAGGCTCAAATTTGTACATCATCTTCAAAGTTTGTAAACCCTTGTGAGGGATTTTTTGTTTGGGCGAGTGTTCAGAGAAGCGGAGCCCACTCTCCGTGGTGAGGATTGCCACCAAGGTTAAAGGCAATTGGAATTGTAATCGGCACCGATCTTCGCCGAAGTTAAGAAGATCAAATAGTGAAGCCATCAACGGGTTTGGTTGGTGGAGTGGAGTAGGCCTCATGTTGGAGGACCGAACCACTTTAAATCTCGAGTGCACTCTCTCTTATCTCTTGCTTTACATTTGCATTGCACTTAGGATTTAACTTGTGTGCTTAATTTTCATTCTTTGATATCTTAATCTTCAAAATTGGGTTAGAAGTTTTCAAAAGATTAAAACTTGTTAGGAACCTAATTTTACCTCCTCATTAGTTGTCATTAGAATAATACTCGGGCCTACCCTTGGAATTTCAATTCTTCAAACAAATCTTTTACACTGGTTTTTGAAAAGATCTTCCCCTAGAGTTAGGAGTCTGTCCTGGTTATGTTGATGCTTTGAGTGTTTCGTGTGAGTGTCCCTAGAGTTAGGAGGCCTTGAGTCGTTGTCGGTTGGACACTTAGTCGAGCCGATGGCTAGACTAGGAAGCACTTAGTTAGCCCATGATTTTCCTTAGGACACACAGCCTAATTACACATAGGATGTAGGAACCACCTGCATTAGCTTAAAGCTAACCAACTTGCATTAGTTAGGACAAATAGGGAGTCCTAAAAGTTATAATTCACTTGAACTTAAGCAATCGCATAAGAAGCTTTTAAAACTAGTTGATCGAGTTTATGATAGCGGTTCTAGATGGTTAGGCACTGTAGTTTAGAATAGGTCACCGAACTACGTTGACTCTGATTCTTCCCGAGGCCGGGATACGTAGAGCAGCCGGGATGGCCATCCTGGTCCGAGTCAAGTATCACATTAGAGTCTAGGGTTTGTCGTGTCGAGTCATGTGTGGAGTCGAGTTGTGTTGTGTGTTTTGTTATGTTTTCTTACTTTCATGTACAGACTTTATACCTTTAGCTGTAGCATGCATGTGTTTGTCCACCAGAACTTAAACACCAACTAGGCATGACACTTATAACCTAGCTATACGTAGGTGACACTTCTTTCATTTATTTTGTGTATGCTTATTATTTTCATCCCCGAGACATGCATGCTTAAGTAGACGTCTTCTCGGGGATATCCGTTCCCATTTCACATGATTTTTTGCCCAAAACTCTTTAAAGTTAATAAATAAATGGCATAAGCGACCAAGTGTTTACACTCGGGCGAATTGAGGGCGCCTAACACCTTCCCCATTCCTCATCAGGCACGGACTTTTGTATCTCTAGTTATCTGTTGCGACAGAGTATAGTATGGGATCTAAGGCCTACTTCCTTGGATGGTGACTCTGAGTTATTTTAGGTGCGTCTCGGTTCTGGGCTCGCAAGAGGTATCTCATTTTACATCGCTACTCATGCTGTGAGAGGCACTCTTTCAAGAGTTCCTTGGTAGAGCTCTCCTTCACGTGTGGAGATCTCAGAGGATCGATGGGGATCTCGTGTCCTCGCCAGTTCCCTCGGGATCAGGGTCCACAGCAACTAATCTATATATATATATATATATATATATATATATATATATAAGTAAAGCTGAATGTGGAAAGCTAAGGATGTGCCACATGTCACGACCTCTGCAAACCACATTTAGCTTTACTCAACGTTGAAATTGAATGCAGTGGGACCCACGAGACTTTAATTACCATTTTCACACGTTTTCCTCTAACACACGTAACTTTAATTAACGAATTTGAAAACCGTGTAAAGGGGATGTGGCAACCGGATTTTATAATTATTAGACAGCGTTCCCTACCTGATTTATTTCCATAAATATAGGTCAGCCCATACGTTTTTCCTTCATGAAAGAAAAAAAGAAGGAATTCTTTGTCATTTATTCCACTGCTACTATTGGCTTTTCCAAAATGCACATGGTAAACTAAAATTCCTTTCCATATCCCTCCTCTTTCACTTCCTCCCATCTCTCTTTGTCTGTTTCTATTGTCTCAAGAAACAAAGGAATAACTTACCTCTCCGGATGAATGATCCAATTTAAATGCCCTCGCCTGTTTGTGGTGTGTTCTTCACGCAAAGAGGGTGTCCGGCATTGAGAAGGAGAAGACCGGGTAGTGGAGCCGTGATTGCTTTTGATTTTTTTTCTTCCTGGGATGAAGGTATCTATCATTTGATCTTTGCTTTGCCCTTCTCCTTCCATTTGAAAATGCAGAGGGGGAAAGAGGGAGAGAGAGAGAGTCCCCTCATTTTCACGAGAACTTATTGTCCTTTTCTTCCTTATTTAGGGCTTCTTCTTTTTAAAAAAAATTTCGTAGGCTCTCCTAAGGATTTCTCTGCATTCGGAGGGAAGAAACTGGAGGATAACTTTATACTATTTTCCTTACCATCAATTGATATTCTTTGCAAGTAAGATTTTGTTTTATTTTTATTTTTATCAATTGATATTCTTTGTGAGGCTGTGAATCTACATGTCCTTGCTACACTAATTACTCCTCCAAACACTATATTTCCATTCAAGTAACTCTCTGAATCAATACTGAAAAGGTAATGAATAAAACCTCCAATTAAATATTTGTAATGAAGCATAAAATCTTTTGATGAAGCGGGACCATTTTCAGTATAGTAGGGGCTTGAAAGCAGTATCATGAATATGCTCACGTTGAACCCTCAAACGGTACACCCACACCAATTGCCGCTACAACAATGTTATGCAGCCATATGCATTCCATCCATAAACAATTTTATCCTTGGATACTGGATTGTATCATCAAACCCATATTTCTGAACTTCTTTCTAATATTATCATTTCTCAATATCTCATGGCTCTTTCCATGTTTAGATCATGATTTTTTATTATAAATTGTGCATATGCATTGTTCCGAGCATGTAAAAATTCCAAAAAAATATATTATTTCATTTTATTGTCACTTAAAGAAATGAATTCAAAACTTATGCCCATTTTATGAATGCATTTTATTTCATTTGAATTCAAAACTTATGACCATTTGATGAATGCATTTTATTTCATTTTTTAAACATTTTGTCTCATCTTTCCGTGAAACATTTAATTCTTCAATTTTCTTTTTTCTACACCATAATTCCCACAATTTTGTTTGAATCATTTTCTTTTTTAGTCGCTCCATCCAACGCACGGGTCTACAACTAGTATCTACTATAATAAGCCGGGATGAAAAGAGAGAGTTTTTTTTATTTTTTTGAAAAATCCGTGAGAATTACACCTCACATTTTTTGACTTTTTTGAACAAATGCCCCCATTCAACTCATATAATTGCAATCCTACCCCCCTCCTTTATGCTTTTAACAAAGGCACCCATTAGATCATATAATTTCAATCCTACCTCTCCTTTATGCTTTTAACAAAGGCACCCATTAGAGCCGTAAAAAGGCACCCATTAGAGCCGTATAATTTCGATCTTACCCCCCTCCTTTATGGTTTTTTAATTAAAAAACTATAGGGTGATCTTGACCATCCGATTTAAGATAAGAGGAATGGAAACATCTATAGATTGGAGGGCTAGGATCAGCCTATAGAAATGATTTTTGGGGCACAACCTATTTATGTTGTGTTCCATCACATGGACGGTTTGGATCAACCTATCACGTGGTCCGTACCGTTCTTTGTTGGCCCGTGCATCGCACAGGTTTTTTACTAGTATATATAAAGCGGAATCCTCTAAGCGGTGGTGGTGCCACGTGTCAGCCTCTCCTCTATCCCGCAAGTTTAAAAAGCCCTCTTCTACGGAAGAAAGCTATTAAATCTCCTATTAAAACCTATTATATCTCTTTATTTCTCTACAATTAAATCTCATATAATATCTCTCCTTCTATTAACTCGGCAATTAATTGTCGTTTCGTTTCCTCATTAACTATACACGGTTTTGTTTCATTTCGTCTCGATCTTTTCTCTCTCATGTGTCAGCCAATCTATATCCCACGTCTATATCAGCCAATTTAATAGCAAGTAATTTTTAGGAAGCAATTTAATGAAAAGGAGGAAAACCGATTTGATAAGGGACGATTGGTTTAGTAATTGGCATGGTCACTATTAATTAGGTGATTGTTAAAATTCAAATTAGTAATTGATTGCTGAAAATCTGATTTAGTTTCCTAAAAAGCCGAAAACGTAATTAGTGGGGATCTTAATCAGTTAGGGAGAAGTCAATTCTAGCAGTAGCTGAATATGGTAGCTATACACGCATTATCTGTGTATAGCCCCTCTAATCATCTGTGAATGTGTTGCCACGCGTCTCCCCCTCTTCACCGCGAAAATATACATGTTTCCACTGTGTATCGTCAGTTTGTCACGCACTCCACACAGCTAATATACACGTTTCAACTGTATATAGCCCACGAATATGCAACGTTTGGTCTGCGTATAGCCCATTTATATCCCGTAATAAAAGCAGAAATTCTTCCCAAACGTGAAAACTTCTCAAAGGTTGCAGTTATCTCCTTACAATCTCTATGTCGATTCTTCTTCCCTTTCTAAATTTTGCTTTTTTTCAGGGTTGATTACAAATGAAAATGAAGGCAGCCTTTGATCTCCCCAACGCCCAAAACTTACTTTCGTTTCACATGGTTTCTCCTACCATTAAAAAAGGGAGAAGTCGTGGATTAGGATCAAACCCTTTTTCTCCTTCTCCAAAGTGTTTTCTCCTATTATTGGTTTTGCAAAACAGTCGAGTTTTTCCTACAAAGGTATACATTTCCTTTTTTGTGTGTGTTGGTTGTGTAATGTTACAATTAGATATCCTACACGAATTGATATATTGGATTTTTAGTTGGTGGGATAATTCCAGTATTCTGAGGGTCTTTAGATTTTTTATTTTTTGAAAGAAGATAATGGATGGCATTGTTGTTGGTTGTTATTGAAATATTTTTTGCTTCATATGTTTTTTCGTAAGCATGGCATCTATTTCTCCCCTGTTTCAAAGTTACATTTTTACGCCATATTTAGGTGGAGGTATTGGGTTGTTTTTCTTTAAGAATTAGGCTTCTTCGATAGTAATTAGCTTGGTCATTTGTTCACATCAGGCGATTACGGAGGTATGGATTTCCCTCATATGTTGCCTCCTAGAGTACGATTGAGGGGCAACTATTTAAACAAACAAGTGTGTAGGGTTGAATGAGCAGGATAGGTGAACTCAGACGATGATTGGATGATGTAAACCTGGACGTGCCAGACCAAACACAAGAGAAAGATGAAGAGTTTATGAGGGCCTTGGAGCACCCCAAGGCCTTAAAAAGATCAGTAATGTTGAAGGCCAAGAGCACTTCACAGGACACCCATATTTCTGTTAGGCCCTGAATTGGTAACAGATAAGGCAGTGACGTAAGAGCTGACTTGGCGAATCCTGATTGTAAAACTAGTTGAAACGGCGTGACCTGCACAATGACACACGAGGTCAGAAGGCCAACCCGGAGTCCTTTCTCCGGACGGGCACTTCGACACTCAAGTCAGTGAAACTGAACTATCAAAGCGATGAATAGTGAATTCTTGGGATTCAGGATCCTCCCCTTGTCTTTAATTATGGCTATTTATAGTGGGGGCTTTGGGTATTAGTTTACCCTTTTACCCTTGCGAACAGGTGTCGATTAGCTAGTGGACTAAGTCCATGGCGCCACGTGTCGTGCGGAGATTGGACTAAGTCCATGGCGCCATGTGTCGTGCGGAGATTGGGGGTGTTTTCTTATACCCCATCATTTGCCCCCCAGTTCTTCAAGTTATTGTGATGACTTGGGGAAGTTTTATAGGGTACAGATGACCAGATTTTTCAACACTGCCGTTCTGGCCTGTCTTTTGTGAGCTGAGATGCTCCAGATCGGTTGAAATTATCCAGGTCGGTAGATTTTATCCACAGCTAACCATATCGGCTTACGATGATCTGAAAATCTTCGATTCTGACGAACTAGATAAGATCGTCTTGGGACGATCTGGAAGTCTCTGATTTTCACTAAGACATCCAGATCGTCTTAAGACGATCTGGAAGTCTTGGATTCAGACAATCTCGATTCTGACAAACTAATTCAGATCGTCTTAAGACAATCTGGAAGTCTTCGATTCAGACGGTCTGGAAGTCCTCGCGTTACTAAGATCTTTATAGGACGATGTCGTTTAGTGGATTGCGTTGTATCCATCTCGACTCAAGACAATCTCGATTTTGTCATTTAGTGGATTGCGTTATGTCCACCACGGCTCAAGACGATCTCGATTTTGTCCTTTAGTGGATTGCGTTATATCCACCTCGGCTCAAGACGATCTCGATTTTGTCGTTTATTGGATTGCGTTATATCCACCACGGCTCAAGACGATCTCGATTTTGTCGTTTAGTGGATTGTGTTATGTCCACCATGGCTCAAGACGATCTTGATTTTGTCGTTTAGTGGATTGCGTTATATCCACCACGGCTCAAGACGATCTCGATTTTGTACGATCTTCTACACTTGGGGGTTTCGGTGAGTAGATTTTTACCCATTCCCTTTCCGAGTTTCTCTTCATTCCCGTCTCTTTCCTGGGATTTGGCTCTTCGTTTTCCGAGTCCGCATTAATTAACCTGATGCGTGTCACTCAATAGATGGCGAACACGGCTGGCCGTCTGACAGGTTTGCATATATAAGTCCTGCGGGGTCTCATTTCTACCGTTGTAACTTATATTTACTTTTTGCTCTGCCAGTACGGTTCATTCTCCTTGATTAGTTCGGCGCGGTTCGCTTGAGCTCGAGGTCAAATTATCTGTAGGTAATTATCTAGTCCATTTTTTCTATTTTTTCTTTGGTCGCATGTGTAGTAGTGGCTCTAGTTCGGAGTCCGATTCGGGGTCTAGCTCGTCTTCGAGAGGGTCTACCACCTCAAGCGGTGCAAGTTCAGGCTCATCGGAGAGAACGGATTCGATCTCAAATTTAATCGATCAAAAGGCCATGGATGGCCAGCGAGATAGTGATGGTGACGAGGAAGTAGATGTAGGTTCGGACGAGGTAATCGTTGACCTGAATCTGAGTCCGTTCCGCGTCGAGAATCCTGACTCCCCAACCATTAATAGTAATGGAGCCGAAGAGGATGAGGACGAGGAGGGTAACCCTGATAGGAGGGCGTCAGCCTCGCTTGCTGGTAGTAGGGTAGTCGAGGTACTGGCCTCGGCGAGGATGGAGGGCGGTGTTAGAGAGGGTACCGCGGCCGCTCTGGTGGAAAACACCCTTGATGCTTCTCGCCTTAGTGATGTGCGAGATAGATATTGTATTCCAGGTCAATTCATTCTGAGGGCGGCTATAGAGGGGGACAGAGCGTGTAATGATAGCGTCGATTTATGTATCTACGAGGAGGCCATGAAGGCCGGTTTTAGGCTACCAATAAATTCCTTTGTGGCCGCCATGCTGAGATTCTATGGTCTGGCCCCTGCTCAAGTGGCGCCGAACTCGTGGAGAACGATAGCCGGCTTCGTTTATCTAGTACGGTTCCGACTTCAACGGAATTTGTCCATGCCCCTCTTCAGAAGATGTGCCCAACTAAAAAGCCATCGATCCGGAGGTTGGATTTACATTAGCCAATGAGCTGAGATGAGGATGATTATCGGTATTCCTACCTCTATTCACACTTGGAAGAGCAGGTTCTTCTATGCCGTATGTGAGGAAGGATGGCCGATCTCGACTAACTGGTCTTTTGTAAATACAAAGGCTACGAGTCGCAAACCGGCATTAGATGATGAGGACTAGGTAACCTTAGCGATGATTCGCGATGATATCCATGAGTACAGTCTCGTCCATTGTTCGGAATTCTCCAGAGAGGAGGTTTTGGTTGAGATCGGGATTAGCACTGCTACCCGAACACGTAGGTGACTTAGGCCGCTCTCGGTTTTTTTTTTTTTTTTTTTTGCCGATCTCAGTGACTTGTTCCTCATTTTCTTCTTTTTGTGTAGAGATGCAGAAGCAATCGGCTTGGGAAAAGGTGCGCTAGTCCGTCCTCGGCAGAGGCGGTGCTCAGAAGAGAAAGCCGTCTGAAACGGCTACTCAGACCGCTCAGGGTAAAGAAAAAGGGGTCACCGATGACCAGGGTGGTAGGACTTCCAAAGCCGCCAAGGTGGGTGAGGGATCTTCTGTTGGTCGGACCAACCGTTCTGGAGACGATGCCGCGCCAATTCTTGGCTTGGAGGCGGCGCCTTCAAACCGGCCTGGGGCGGATACTGTTTTCCTTCCAAAGTGGGGTGTTAAAAAAGATGACTGCGGTTTAGATGATGCGTGGGTTGCTCGGGAGATAATCTTGAAGAGCCGTTTACAAAAGGATCGTCTCCGCATCCTTCACGAGAACCATGAGATGGCCGAGGCGGGTGGTTTCTCCGCTCTCTACCAGGTACATCTTTGTGACACGCTTAGCTTGTGTCTCAGTCTTAAGAAACAACTTCGTATCTAATTTTCAGCTCGGATATTTGCAGCTCGGTTGCTACTGGACTGATTTGACGACCAAGTGTGTCTACTTTTCCCGGACACTGACTTCTTCCGAAGAGAAAGTTGGGAAGTTGGAGAAAGACAAGGCCGGGTTGGAGATGGCTGTTGCGGAGGGGAGGGCTAATGTAGTGCGCTTGACATCGGAGCTCAATGAGCAGAAGGAGTCGACGAGAAAGGCTGTAGCTTTCGCTGAAAAATAGCAAGGGAAGCACCAAGCTAATTTGGCCAAAACGGTGAAGGCGAAAGAGGACGAGCTCGTTGAGCTAGCTGCTAAGTCGTTCAGGGATGGGTTTGATGAGTGCAAATCTCTTGTTAAGGCCAAGTTTCCTGACTTGGACCTTGAGGACGTGCTCCTCCCCATGCCCAACGAAGATGACCAGGAGACTGGTCAGGGTCAGTCCCCCGGCCTCACGATCCTCGAAGCTGAAGTCCCGGCTTCAACCCAGCTTGAAGCACCGGCGGATCGGGAGACCGGTGACGCCGCTCAGTGAACTTCATCTCTCTTTTGCTTGCTATGTACTTTTTGTCGGCTTCGGGCCAAGATGTACTACGCCCCTAGGGCTCTTCTTTGAAATAAATATATTTTGTGGATTTTGGCGTGCGTGCGAACTTGTTTACTTTTAATGTGCTTGTTTTACTTTGAGATTGTTAAGTTCAATAAGGCTTTTTGGTTTAATGGAAATAGCCGACGTGGGGCAAGTTTGCCCGAGCTAGATGACTTGGGCTTTCATCGATTGCTTTATTGGTTTTAGGCTCCAACCCATCCTGACCAGAAATGTATTTCCGGTCTTTAATGGAAATGGCCGAAGTGAACCAAGTTATCATCAGTGCGAGGTGAACGAATTCGAAAAATGCTGTGATATTTTCATTAATTGCGTAAATTTTACTGTGATTACATCTCTGTATACATGTTTGTTCTTTCTTGTGGGGATGCTCCTTTGATGGGCTACTGGTAGTACTTCATCAAGTTGGTGGAGTTCCAGGCATGGGAGAGCTGGTTCTCGTCGAGAGTCTTCAACTTGTAACTACCAGGCCGGATAACTTCGACTATCTTGTATGGTCCTTCCCAGGTGGGGGAAAGTTTTCTGGCCTTCCTTGGTTGGGATACTGCAGCTTTCCTAAGGACCAGGTCGCCCACACGGTATTCTCTGGGGCGGATTTTGCTGTCGTGGTAGCAGGACACCCTCTGTTTGTAAGCCGCCGATCGGATCTGAGACACTTCACGTATTTCGTCGAGTAGGTCCAGATTGGCACGGAGCCCGCCTCCATTTTACTGTTCATTGAAGCAGGTCACACGTGGTGAGGGAACGCCGATGTCGATCGGGATTATGGCTTCAGTTCCAAAAGTTAGGTTGAAAGGGGATTCTCTAGTAGCGGAACGCGGAGTGGTGCGGTATGCCCATAGGACATGGTACAACTCATCGGCCCATCGTCCTGCCTTTTCATCTAGCCTTTTCTTCATGCCTTGGAGGAGGATTCTGTTCGTGATTTCCGTTTGCCCATTGGTTTGAGGGTGGGCGACGGACGTGAATCGATGTTCAATCTTGAGGTCTGTACAGAATTTTCTAAATTTTTTATTGTCGAACTGTTTGCCATTGTCTGTAATGAGTGCACGAGGGATTCCGAATCGGCAAACCACGGATTTCCAGAAAAATGACTGGATATTCTGTTCAGTGATTTTGGCAAGGGGCTCTGCTTCCACCCACTTTGTGAAGTAGTCTATTGTGACTGCAACAAATTCTCGTCCTCCAGGAGCCGGTGGGAAGGGTCCCAGGATGTCCATTCCCCTCACAGAAAATGGAAGGAGGCTGACTATGGGGGACATTGGGACGGCAGGTTGGTGACTGACAGATGAGAACTTCTGACACCTCTCGCATTTCTTTACCAGATCCAGAGAGTCTTGTCTCAAGGTAGGCCAATATAGACCCCTAAGCAATACCTTGATTGCCAGTGCTTTGCCCCCAAGGTGTTCTCCACAGATCTCCTCATGAGTCTCTTGGAGAGTGTAAGCGGCATCGCTAGGTCGGAGGCATTTTAGGTACGGGAGGGTATACTATCTTTTGTAAAGATTTTCCCCGTCGAGTGAGAATCTTGCTGATCTCTGTGTCACCTGTCGTGCTTTCTTCTTCTCTTCGGGGAGTTTGCCGCTGCGCAGGTAGTTGACAATGTCGTCCATCCAGCATGGTTCGTGATCGACTTGCATGACTTCGACGACTTCACTTTGAATGCTGGATTTTTTCAGGAATTCAATACATATGTTCCCCAGAGCGGTATATCCAGAGGCCGCGAGTTTGGAGAGTATATCTGCTTTCTCATTCTTCGTTCTCGGGACACGCATTACCTCGAAGCTTGTAAACTCGTTGGCGAGCGTGCGAACTTGCGCCAGATATTTGTGCATGCGGTCGTCGCGCGCCTCGTATAATCCTTGTATCTATTTAACTATCAGCTGGGAGTCGTTGTGTGCTTTCAATCTTCGGGCCCGGGTTTGGATTGCCAACTTCATTCCGGCCAGAAGCGCCTCGTACTCCGCCTCGTTGTTTGACGCATTGAACCCAAACCTTACTGCGTAGTCTGCGACGAAGTTCCCTGGTCCAGTGAGGATTAGTCCTGCTCCGCTCCCAAGGTAATTCGATGACCCATCAACGTGTAATTCCCAGAGCGGCTCTTCCTCCATTTCTTCTTTTTCTTTGGCTGTTGCGATTCCACTGGTTTCTACGGATTTTGGTGTCCCATCCGTCCCCGGGGGCTGCATGGTTCTTGCGGGGATCTGCCCTCCGCGTATGTCAGCTTCTTTGTCCAGAATTAGGTTTGAGGTTTTCAAAAGGTTAAAACTTGCTAGAAACCTAATAGTTTTTCACTCCTCATTTGTTGCCAATTCGGGACCACTCTTGGATTTTCAGGATCAGTTCTTTTTTTTGTCCGACTACATGGCCTGGCCTTTATTTCTATGGTGGGGCTCGCCGCTGAACCTCAGCAGCTCTCCAGACTTCTCCTATGACAACCGGATTTTTCCCGTTCTGCATTACCGGCTCGAGGCTGGTGCCGCTGTTCCGATCGAGACTGGTGTCGCCGATGAGATCCTGTCTGCGCATGCCGTGTTCGGGAGTGATGGTCATGTCTAGAATGAGAGTGATCACTTTGATCACGACGGGGCGGTGCAGTCTCCTTGGCCGGGAGATCCTTCCTTCCCTTAGGGGGTTGGGAGACCTCCGGGGGAGGGCCTTGAGGGACCTGCTGAACGAGGTTCTTATATTGGTTGACCAATGTAGTCATTTGTTGGAAAAGAGTCTGAATTTGTTCGGGCGTAACAGCCGAGATGGGGATTGACTGAGCAGGGCATAGCCCCGCAGCTACTGGTGGGACGACGACCTGAGAGGAGAGCCGCTCTCCCCTGGTTCCTTGGCGCGTTGTTGTGCGAATTGCCTGAACAGGAGGTGCTTGGGTACTCTTCCGTCCTGCCATTTTTTCTGAAACTCAGAAAGGCTTTTTGTTCAAGGTCCCACGGATGGCGCCAATCTGTTAGGCCCTGAATTGGTAACAGATAAGGCAGTGACGTAAGAGCTGACTTGGCGAATCTTGATTGTAAAACTAGTCGAAACGGCGTGACCTGCACAATGACACACGAGGTCAGAAGGCCAACCCGGAGTCCTTTCTCCGGATGGGCACTTCGACACTCAAGTCAGTAAAACTGAACTATCAAAGCGATGAATAGTGAATTCTTGGGATTCGGGATCCTCCCCTTATCTTTAATGAGGGCTATTTATAGAGGGGGCTTTGGGTATTAGTTTACCCTTTTACCCTTGCGGACAGGTGTCGATCAGCTAGTGGACTAAGTCCATGGTGCCACGTGTCGTGCGGAGATTGGGGGTTTTTTCTTATACCCCATCAATGGTGTAACACTATTGACGCTATAGCTGATTTTCCTCTTCTCCTTTGACGAATGTTCCACCTAGCTTGGGCGTAGATTGTATTTTTGGCTTTATTTTATGCACATTTCATCGTGTCTATCTTATATGTAACGTACATTGCATTCTTTGAGTTTGAGGGATGAAGTAAGGACGACTTATAATTTTCATTGCATGAGAGTGCGACAAGTGACATGTAATGTGGAGCAGCCCATTGTCAATGTTTACATCGGCCCACCCTAGCTCATTAGCATAGGAATTCCCATTTTGTTGCATTATAGGGTGGTGTAGTCATTTTGTCGTTTTATTATGTCTTTTATTGTCTCTGGCATTAATCGGGGTATGTAGTTTGGTTATTTCCTCGATTGGTCATGGCAGTTTGGGCATTTAGCTTAAGTTAGGGGTTATTGTGTCTTTTCCATATAAGGGTGGCGGGTGGCCTATAAAATGCCCATTTTCCTGCTAGTTTGTAATTAGCTCATTTAGATTTTGAATTTAAATTTTTTGTTCATAGATCTTGATCTTGATTAGACTTCATCAATTTGAGCCGGGTAGATTCTTTCACCTTCATGAAAATTTTCTAAAGGATTCATTAGCCGACCCCAACTAGTTTGGAACAAAGGCTTAGCTGAGCTGAGTTGAGTTGAGTTGAGTTGAGTAGATCTTGGTCTAGATCTTGGAAATTTTAGAGGGAAATTCTTGGAAGAAGAAACGTCTTCTTTTTTGGTGAAATTCTTTGGGTGGGAAATCTGCAAGCTGAAATTGTCGCCTCTTGAAGATTTGGAGAAAATTGACCTTAAGATCCAGCTTGTAATCAAAGATTTGTAAATTCGTTTCCCAATTTTGCATCCTACATGTCAATTGGAAAAAATCATTGCGCAAAACCAACGAAACCATGAGAATTGGATCAGTTCTAAATTCTCGAATTGCTCTGCTAAGGATCATTAAAAAAAAAAAACTACCCAGATGGCTCCTTTCCCAGTCCTTTCTTTTTCCATTGCCCTTACTTGTGAATTACTTGCATAGTCATTACATAGTCCATTCCCATTACTTGCATAGCTATCAGACGAGTATCCAGATGGCTCCTTAGTGGGGACTTGAGCAGCCCGGTGTGATGGCTCCTTACTGTCCCAAGTGGGGCCCCGCCTACATATGGGACTGGGTGGGACACCCAGCCTAGTATGAGACATGCTTAAAGGCCTTTCCTAATGCATTCCATCAATTCTGGAGCTTTTGGCATATTGGTAAGGTACCTAACATTTGGTATCAGAGCAGCCACTGCGTCCTGTGTTCGAGTCATGGAAGGGGCGACCTGTGGAGAGGTCTACCAGGAAAGAGCTACCCGGTAAAAAAACTAGAGTGAAAGCCGTCATAATGAAATTGCTACAGTGTGGGACGACTCGGAAAGGGCGACCTTTGGAAATCACTAACTGGAAAAAAAGGCCAAAGTGAACACCGTCACAAAGTGGGCTATTAAGGACGGCGGATGCAGAAGCGTAGTGGAATGTTACGACCCTGAGTGGGGGGCACCGAGGTATACGATTAGGTGGGACCCAGCCTGCTATGGGACAAGTTTAACTGGCCTTGCCTAACCCGTTCCATCAGCTCTGGGCTTGTGGCGTACTATTAAGGTACCTAACATTTTGGGTCTTCCAAACATCCATTTCTACAGCTGTTTATGTTACTTGGGTTTCATCCCCAAAGTGATTGTTGAGGCAAAGGCAGGTAGCCCTCCTCTAGCTAGTTTCTATCAATATAGTATATTTCACTGTTTATGTTACTTGGGTTTCATCCCCAAAGTGATTGTTGAGGCAAAGGCAGGTAGCCCTCCTCTAGCTAGTTTCTATCAATATAGTATATTTCACTGTTTATGTTACTTGGGTTTCATCCCCAAAGTGATTGTTGAGGCAAAGGCAGGTAGCCCTCCTCTAGCTAGTTTCTATCAATATAGTATATTTCACTGGCTGCCGTATGGCCGAATTACCGTTCGGGTTAAAAATAAATGAGGAAACACTGAAATCTCAATGCCAGAAGATAGCAATGTGTTTGGTTTATTTCTGGCCAGTTAATCCATGTGAAACTGGCCATAATCTAACAGAGATAGATTTGGGAAAAGGCCAATAGCATCTTGGAACACGGTCAATTTTATTTTTTTTCCAGAAACGTAGGGCATGTCTGGCTAACATGATTTTTTTTTCTGGAATATTAGCTTATCCAATGGTGCGGGAGGGTGGGAGAGGGATAAACACTGGAGGGATCGAGTGAAGAGGGGGTAAGAAATGCCTGAAAAATAAGAAAATCTCCATCCAAAATATGATTGTTTTTTCCATGTTTTTTAGCCACTTTTCACTCTCTACTCATTGGTGTCTAGGGCTGGCAATTTCACCCGAAAAAGAGGGGATCCGCCCCGCCCCGCCCCGTTTGGGGAGGGGATTCCCCGATTTGAAAGGGGAAGGGGAATATAAAAATTCCCCGGTGCGGGGAGGGGAAGGGGAAGGGGATGGAGTAGTCCCCGCCCCGCCCCGCCCCGCCCCGCTAATCAATGCCATTTTTTTGTAAATTTTTAAGTGTTTTTTTTAAGAAAAACGACTAGAAACTCTGTGGATCGGCTACAAGATTCCCCCAAACATAAACTTAGCTTGTCTTTTCCTTTTAATTAGCTTCTGAGAGCATTTTGAGAACTATAATAACCTTTTCACAGATGTTGAAATAATAAAGACAATCTGAGAGCCTGAGACGCTGAGTGTATGCAATTATCAAAAAATCGTAGTGCCAACAGAATTTTAGGGTTGGATTGCAGGTTTTAATTTTCAACAAGAAAAATTTGGCTACTAGAAATTTGTTTCATGTCAGCACTAGACTGAATTGCAATTAAAGAAATAAGTCATTTGTTGATTTTGTTCTCTTCTCTATTCTCATTTCTCATGCTCATCTGGGGGTTAACATGCTATACATAATGAACTAATGAACATTATTTTGCGTGTGTGAGCGCCCACTTATGGACTTTTAAAGTTCATTGTGACTACTGAAATAGTTACTTTTTGCACATTGGCTGCCTGTTAATGAAGGTAATCCTGGTGCTCATTTCCTATTTATCATTCCATAATTTATGCAGAAAATTGCTGAAAGATGAGGTCCTGTTGTTATTTATATTTGTTGTCTCATCCATGCATTTCTGATTTTGTCCATCTGTTTGTTGATCACATGAATAGAATCATAGCATTCGTCACAATATTGTCTGTAATGGACGTAGAAGAAAGAAGCTCTGTTTGTTGGTTTGGTTGGGTTCCAAAGAGGGGGCGGGGCGAGGATTTTGTCCCCGAAGGATGCGGGGAGGGGAAGGGGAAGGGGATTAGATATTCCCCGCGGGGAGGGGAGGGGGATTCCCCACCATCCCCGCAGAGGGGAAGGGGAAGGGGAGAGGGAAAATTCCCCGCAAAGGGGAAGGGTAAGGGGACCCCAACATCCGGCCCCGACCCGCCCCGTTGCCACCCCTATTGGTGTCCTCTCAAGTATCTCCTTTTCCACTCTCCCTACCTCTCACAAGTAATCGATGCAAGAGTTTCAAAATCAAAGAAGGTCCGAGTCGGGGGGTGAATTTACGGTTCGATCCTTCTTTTTGCAACTTACCAAAGAAGAAGGTCCGGTTTCTCGATGTCCCAATATTTGGCGCCAGGCAATTCCACCCCGTATTACAGCGTTTGCGTGGACAGTTTCATACAAATGCAGAAACACGTATGATCGTTTAAAACAGCGTTCTTTCGACTTGGCTAGCAGATGCATCCTATGTTGTGCAGCGGAGGAGACAATAGATCATTTACTTATTCACTGCTCCTACTCGCATTGTATATGGAACACAATGTTTCGATCTTTTGGTATCCTCTGGGTGATGCAGAATGATATTTCAGAAGTGATTCTCAATTGGGGGTGTGCCTTTAAAGATCGTCTGGGTGAATCAATATGGAGGGCTTTACCACTAGCAATTATATGGTCTATTTGGAGAGAATGGAACAACAGAGTATTTTCTGACAAAGCGAGGCACTGGAGACACATCTGGGTGAATCAATATGGAGGGCTTTACCACTAGCAATTATATGGTCTATTTGGAGAGAATGGAACAACAGAGTATTTTCTGACAAAGCGAGGCACTGGAGACACATCGCCCTTGAAATAAAACTCTCCCTTATCTCATGGGCCAAGGCGAATGGAAATTTCTCATACCCTACTGGCGTGGCTCTTAGAAACTAGAGGGAGGTACTGCTGGAAAAGAAACCTCGCGAATTAGTCACTCCACATTGGATTGCACCAAACAAGGGTTGGTTAAAGCTAAACCTCGATGGCAGCTCATTAGGAAATCCCGGGCCTGCTAGCTTTGGCGGTCTGATTCAGGATTCTAATGGTAGAATTCTAATGTCATACTCTGGCTCTACGGGGACATGCGATGCAAATGAAGCCGAGGTTAGAGGACTGCTCTTTGGACTTCGATGGTATGATTCTAACAACTTCGGTCCACTGATAGTAGAGGGGGATTCATCAAATGTTATTGGTTGGGCTAAGAATCATGGTGGGGGCCGTGGAGGTTACACCATATTATTGACGAGGTTCGGGATATGGGTCGTCACATACACCAGCAATTAGTTCACAGGAGGCGAACGGCCAACTCTAGGGCGGATACAATGGCTAAAGAGGGTGTCTACCTTCTGAAACAAATGTTAATTACTGTAATGCATTGGCTCATCTGTATGATTCTGTGCTGTAGTATTGTATCTGTTTCTGTACTGGGACATCCTGTCCCCATTTTTTATTAATAATTTTTTTGTCAACTTTCAAAAAAAAAAAAAAAGAGTTTCAAAATCAAAGTTCTATGGAACCATAAAAGAAAAAAATATATACTAGGGCCCTGTTTGTTTTGGATACTGAGAACTGAAGGCAAGTCCAAAACTGATTATTGGTCTAACATTTACATTTAATTTTGAGTCCAATAATCAATTTTGGACTCACAATCGGTTCTCAGAATTTTAAGTCCATTGGTTCTCACAATCGGTTTGGGACCGACAATTGGTTCTCACAATCTAAAATGAACAGGGCATAGGGATACGAAGCTAGATGAGAAGCACAAGAAGAAGCTAAAGAAGAAGCTAGATGAAAAGCACAAGAAGAATGGGCTCATTATAAACACGAAAACATCAATGACTGCATCCTTGAAAAATTACTCTTGCAATTTATCAATATAAAGTACACAGTTCAAAGTCGGATTACAGATAGGCATATTAGAAAATATATATACAGGATGTTGTGATAAGAAATAAATTTACAAATATGGTCAAAAGAGTAACACGACCATCTACCTTAGGGAACTTCAGAACCCAATAGTGTAGGCTTCATCAACCAATACTGTTGAATCCTCTGCCTTGCATACTCCATGTAATCAAAGTCTATATCATTTACATGCTCCTGCAACGGAAAGGAGGAATGGGGAGGTTTTTATTAAAATGCCCAAAATGAACTTATGAGAACACAGAACAAAAAGTAAATAACAGGAAGTAGTTTTTAAAAGCTGCAACAGGTTACCGAAATAATTCCCCATAGGCCCCAAACAAGATGGCTTGCTAGACTGTACTTCTCAACTTCTTGGACTAGCTGCTCCACTTCGAATTTATTGGTTTTCTCTCCTAAGAAAAAAACAAGAGATTAACGTCTTGATTAAGTGATTCTTTGAAACATCATGTTACGAATGAAGCTCATAACATTGCATTATAAGGACTCCGTATTTAGTAACAATATGCATCCATCAAGCTCATATTCACTTTCAATATGATAAACCCAGCCATGCATAACCAAGTCACGTAAAGATGTCCAACCTTACATGGAGAGGAATTCACTGTTAAGACATCAATTGAGGTAATCCTAAAGATTTAATTCTGATTTCTGACACAATCTGTTTTAATCATAAAAGAAGAAAAGAAAAACTCTATTTCCATTCTGATTTCTAGGCATGTCTCTATCCATCGTTGTATCCATAAAAGAGCAAAAGATCAAAATGCTATTTTCCTAAGAGGGCCAAAATATATTTGCCCAGTATTACCACATAGTCCTTGTTTGTAACTGTCCAAAATAACCTCATGAATCTAGGCCTAAGAGTCATCTTTGCTTCTTTTCGAAATGTATAGTTTAATCAACACATCCAACGGCATTTGGGGTTCCTAAATCATGAAGGGCATTTTTCTTCGAACCTATATTATAGAAGTAGAAAGCAGGATTATCATATGTATCTCTCTAGAAGGCAGGCACCATTTGAATCCATAAAGAGCAGGAGATCAAGGTGTTATTTTAATGCCAGGGCCCAATTATCTTTAACCAGTATTACCAGAGTCATTAGTTCTTAACTGGCAAAAGTAACCTCATAACTCTAGGCCCAAGAATCACCTGTTCTCCCTTTTGAAATGTATATTCTATTCAACAGATCCAAGGGCATGTCAACATATCTGCATATGTTTGAAATCCAAGGGAATCTCAACATGTGTATGCATATGTATGATTGGAATTAACATGTCTTCCCTGATTTGCACTTACATAGCGCCCAAACATACAATTTCCCCACTCATGCTCTCTTTTGCACTGTGCAAGAGAGAGCAAGTTTAAGTTATATTGATATATACTACACAAATTTCAACAGTTTGTAGCAGGGATCCTATGTCATGCCATGCAAGCAAAGTCCAGACAAAAGATTTACCTGAGAAACCTAGATACATACGAATAAATCTTTCACGTTCATCTGAACCTGTTACATAGAAAGGCCAAGAAAGTAGAGAACTTAGTTAGATCCAATGCTTGAACTTAATACACGTCATTTGCATTAGTTATGAATGAAGCTGAACGAAAGCATCAAAAGATGGGGGCAGCCAAATGCCAGTCACCAACCTGGGTATTTGTTGAAATCCAAAATATGAGGTGTTTCGCTATGATAATCAGCAGACATCTCGCAGAAGTGATTCGCAAGATCAAATGCAACAGGGTTGAAACTTGCATACTCGTAGTCCTATGAAACAAGTAAATGTTTGTAAAAATAAATGCCTTTTAAATATTATTACAAATTCCACAAATTCTTGCATTGACTATGAAAAACAAGGGTGAAGAAAAATGAATAAAAATCTAGCAGCAGATGACTCAAACCAAAACTGAAGTCAATTTAGCTCAACACTTCTTTTTTTATAATTTTTAAGTCAATTTAGCTCCATACTGCAAGGGTAGGCCCAATTATAAAAGCAAGTTAAAGAACTGACTTGAACTGTCTTTGGAAAAGGCAGTATTAATCTTACCGTGCTCGCAATATCAAGGGAGGAGCATGGGCCAACAGAGATTCAACAACCATGACCTTAAATGTTTTAGAGGGGTGAGCATGTCAGACAGAGAATTTACATAATTATATGGAGTGGAGCAAGGAACTTACTATTATAGTTATTGACCTTGTCTCTTCATCGATCATTATGTTGCCATATTGGAGATCATTATGACAAAACCCTATCAAATTGTTCTCCTTTGATAATTCATTTTCCAGAGTAGTTATCTCATCCTCCATGACATTCAAGCGAAATTCTAGAATTTCTTCAGGGGAACAGAAGCGTTTGGCCGTACTAAGCCAGTTCCTGAAAAGCAAGGAAATATTCATATTAGAATTTGCACAACCACTAAGGCTCTGTTTGTTTTGGATTTTTAGAATTGATTTTGAGTCTAAAACTGATTATTGGGCTTCAAATTACGCTTACTTTGAATCAAATAACCAGTTTTGGACTCAAGTCAATTCTCCAAATCCAAAACGAACAGGGTTGAAGCCCTGTTTGGATTGCAGCAAAAAACATTTCTGGTGGTAAAAAAAAAATTCTGAGGAAAAATTCTCCGTTTGCAAAGTTTACAAGGAAATGAAGTGGTTATAGCTTATTTAGATGGACAAAATTATAAATTAAATTTCTCTTTAAATAACATTTGAACTGCAGTGGTCTGAGTCACTTTTTTATCATATATAATCAAACCATAAAAAAACATGAAATTCTAGAAAAAATTTTAGGGAGATGATAAATTCACACACCATGTAGGATAATTCGCACCCCTTATAACGTGATTTGACATCAAAACGAATTAAAGTTTGCCACAATTCACATTATAAGGGGTGCGAATTTATCATCACCCATTTTTTATTTTCCAAACTTTTCCAGAAAATTCCTGCAATCCAAACAGGGCCAAAATAAAAACCTAATTTTAGTTGTTAATGTACCTTAATCTCTTCCAGAGGAATACATTCTTTGGACCAGGCATGTCAAGATCATGGAACTCCTTCAGTTTTGTTGCTATAAGAGCAGATATTTCTGGGTCACGCAGGTCAGGAGCTGACAGTGTCTGAAATTCCAAGCCACCAAGGAAAAAAATAGAAGAGATTTGATCAGTTTAATACAGTATAACAAAATTAGCACTATCTACCATTATTTCCAATATTTCTTGGCCAGAAAGAAGTAAGCATGAAGGAGTACTAAACCAAAATCTATTCTACTATCTGATTTTTGGGTATTTTTCTCTTCCTTTTTTTTACAAGACTAAAAGACCAAAGTTTTCTTAAAAATTGTAATTGATGTAAAGCAAAACCAAGAGTAAGAAGATTCAATAATCATCCACAGCGACATCTGTGATGCGTCCGAGAATTTGAATATTTTACAAGAAAGTGAAAAATAAAAAAAAATCAGAGGTGCCTGCAATTATAAGGCCCTAAAATCCTATTAAATCCCTCTGAATCAAATGAAGCACATCTAGTCTCAGTCTTGCTCAATGTAAAACAGATCACAATTTCTTTTGGGAGATGAACTAATAATAATGTCTTAAGTTGTTCAGAAATTTTCAATCTAATGCCACTATGGATTCAAAAATTCTAGAATGGTTTCAAACTTTCTTAGAGTTAGAAGCAATCCTTGATCAAAAGAACATAACACACCACTCTGCCCAAAAGATCCATAACATCAAAGTAATTTAAATGATTTCTATAGTCCTAGAACGGATTCAAATGATTTCTATAGTTCAAAGAAATTTAGGTGTGACAATCCATTAACATCAAAGTTAAGAAATCAAAATAACTTTTGATCCTAACAGAGTATGACACATAAACCAGACATACCCTTGCATGGATGAACTCCTCAACGCGCCCATTTGGAAAGCGACCTAAAAGACGAGGACCCTGCCCATGCTTAGACATACATTCAAACGTTCGAATCTCATCATCACGATCAAAGAAAACCTCAACCCCCTCGCCATAAATCCGAACAAGAACTTTGCGAGGATTCATTCCTCTCTCAGTCTGCCAATTGATTTGGTATACTTCATTAGTCATTGCCCCTTTCAGTTGGATCACCTCCAATGCCTTTGAATCTTCAACATCAGTCCAATTTGAAGCCAGTGAATGCAGAATCCTCTTTGCTTCTTTCGGAAGCCTCGGTTCACTCTCCACAACATTATCAAGTTCAACCACATCCATCACAAAAAAACCCACCAAGTTTTTCACTGATGCACCACAAATTTCTTATCAAAACTTGTTAATCCAATAGCCCTCAAAATCTGATAAAAAAATCGATTCAACAATACAGGCACAAAAGAGGTGATGAAAAACAAGAGTACCCAAAAGTAGAGATCTTAGAATGGAAAGAAGACTTGAAAACCCTACAATGAAATCTTCGGCAGGAAGCGTAGAAAGAGAGAGATATGCACAAAAGAGATGATGAAAGCCTGAGTATATATCAAACCCTAACTTTCGTGTAAGAAACCCCAAATTGAAATATACTTATGAACAATTACCAGGGGGGGGAGGATGGGAATTATCAACAGGACCATGATTTTCTGAAATTACCAAGGAGGGACAAAAGCGGTCTTGTTAGTAAAAGCTGGACGAAAATGCCCTTTTCTTAAGCAACACATTTTGCTTTTCCACTTTTCCCTCTTCTCTCTTCTTTCCCTCTTTTTTTTTTTACTTTTCCATTTTCAACTTTGTGTTATTTTAACCTGCCAATCATCTTCTTCATCGTTTAGCCACCACTAGAGGCGGGAAACTTGAAAACTTGAAACGTGATTTCATTCCCATCTATCTCTTTGTATCTAGGTTTTGTTTTTCATTTGTTTTAGGGTTTTGCATTTCTCTTTCTCCCTTTCAATGACAGATGAGGAAGATGAATCGTAGAGTAGAAAGAAACAAATGGTGAAAATGAACGAGTGAAAAAACATGATGTAAAAACGTGTTTATAAGGTACTTGATAAGCCCATTCGAAAATTGGTAACACCATTTTGATATTGGATAACCCCAATCCTAGAGACTTGAAAACCCCCTTCTAAAACTCCAGTACCCTCGGCCAATTTTAAGGGACCTGATAAGCTCATTCGTAAATTGGTAACCCCATTTTGATACTAGATAACCCCCTTTCAAAACTCCAGTACCCAAGGCCAATTTTCAGGGACTTGATAAGCCCATGGATTTGGTAACCACATTTTGATACTAGATAACCCCAATCACAGGGACTTGAAAACCCCCTTCCAAAACTCCAATACCCTCGGCCAATTTTCAAGGACGTGATAAGCCCGTTCGGAAATTGGTAACCCCATTTTTTTTTACTAGATAACTCCAATCCCAGAAACTTGAAAACCCCCTTCCAAAACTCCAGTACCCTTGGCCAATTTTCAAGCACTTGATAAGCCCATTCGAAAATTGGTAACCCTATTTTTGAGAGTTGCTAACCCCCTTTCCAGAGAGTTGATAAACCCCTTCTACTACAAAACCCTCTGCCCATAGCGACTCTTCTAATGGGATTACAATTCTGCTCATGACAGAAATAACAAAAGAAATGGATGTTGTCTTCATTAAATGTGCTTCATGTATTACATCCCAATTTGTGTATTACAAAAAAAAAAATGTGTAGCCATCCATTCATGTATTACATCAAAATTTTCGTATACAACCACTTGTTTTCCAAAAAGTGAGTCCATCTGTCCATGCATTATCTCCATAACACACCCTAAAATACAAACTGCTTAAATCCTAAACAAGATAAATCAAAAATAGAGGAATGAAAAATGGTGCAAAACTCCGAAAAAGCAGAAGAAAAACAAAACCTAGATATGGAGAGATATATGGTAAGAACTTAACATTCAAGTTTTCAAAACTTGTAAGCAACAATGGTGGATGAACAAGGAGGAAGATAACTAGTAGGGTAAAAAAGTCAACAAGTGAAAATGAAAGAGTACACGAAGAGGGAAGAAGGAAAAAAGAAGATGAAAATGTGTTATAAATGCTAAAGGGCATTTTCGTCCAACTTTTACCGACAAGAATTCTTCTGTCCTCTGAAAAGCATGGTCTGTTGATAATTCCGTCTAATTTTTATCCCTCATCGGTAATTCTTCGATATACTTAAAATAGGAAAATGACTAGATCCTAAAAAAACAAACCTTTCTCCAATTAAACGTGTACACGTGTCAGATGAACCAACGAACCGAGAAGATTCCTAACGTTGAACGAGAGATTCTAATGAAATCGTGACGCAAACACAGTGTTTGTCAGGAAAAAAGGCACGAAAGTCGTTGGTCGCTGGGACAACTGTGAACTGTCAAAGTACTGCTCTCATTTTCAAAGTGACACACATTTTAAAGTATCATTCTACTCATTATTGGTAGGTTTACAGGAATGAAAGTGATATATTCGCCCCCATTTCTTCCCTAGGCCACCCCTATAGTGTATGGGTTTTGCTAACTTGGGGTGCAACTTGGGCCGGATCAGGTTGAGCTTTTGGTAACAAATGAATTGGCGTCAACCATTTTAATGTAAAAGCTCAGCCCGAATTCTAAAAAATCGACCCGAGTTGCACCCCGGTTGCCAATGAGTGCCCCTACAGAAGGGTAGTGACGTATTAGGGCACTTCTTATGGGGGCATTTAATTGCCCTCGGGATCATGATTTTACACATAATTTGAGATTTTTACATATTTTGAGATTTTATTATCAAAACATGTGTAAAATCACGATCCCACCTTAGCAGGTGCCCTTCAGGCACTTGCTAGCAAAACCCTCTTTAAGCGCATTTATAATAGCATCATAAATGTAAAACTCAAAGGCACTAAATTCACTTTCAACCAATGCAGGTGCCCTTTCACCTTATTTATGCAAGGGCGCCCTTCATTTTAGACTTTCTCATCTTTACGAATATATTATAAGAGGAGCTTTGATAAGACGAAGAAATATATCATTTTCCTTTATACGATGCCCTTTATGCTGCTTCCCCGATTCCCTCTTTCATTGACTTTGCCCTTTAGCGATTAGCCCAGTAGGCTGTGGACCTCCTTGCCCGAGGTTGCCCGATGTGAGCCCGATTGGATGGTTTTCGATTGGCCAATGGCTTATCTCGCTTTGTGGCCATCCGCTGCTAATTCAATTGAGCGTTATCCGGATAATGATTTCTTTGGGAAAGCCTTGAGTCTGTTTCCTTGATCAACGGAGCCCACATTTTTTTAGAATCTCAACCCTCCATGGTTTAAATGGAGGGGAAAATACATAAACGTCTACATATGGAAAGGCCCTAATTAAGTTAGGCCCTGCAGATAAACAGTTTGAGATGGGCCTACTGTCTTTCTTGTGGAGTGTTGGTATCTTTTTTTATATAAAGCATAGATACGGAAATGAGAGAGTTTCTATTTGCAGATGTAAACATTAAACAAGGTTCCATTTGCGTACTAAACACGCACAACGCACAACGCACACCAATACTTTTTTGAGTGAAAAGTTGTTAAGAGGTGTTCTCAACAGTCTTCAACCCAAAAATAAAGATTCTAAAAATTAGATCAAGTTGGTATTTTAGTAGAGAAAACGGTTTCTACACACATGTGTAGATAAGTTATCTACACACTAGCTTAAAATAAAGTTGAGGCTCACATTGTTTGGGTGATCAAAACCATTCATTTGATTGGCCCTCACATAGATAGGGTGTCCACAAAAAATCAGCTCCATAGGATCATCCTAACCACTCGAACCGTGGAGGCAAAAAATGGACAAATTGTTAAGGTTTATACATGTCCATTTTACCTCCACAAATCGTAGGGTTGAGATGATCCTATGGAGCTGATTTTTTTATGGACACCCTATCTATGTGAGGGCCAATCAAATGAATGGTTTGGATCACCCAAACAATATGCCATCTACTGTATTTTAAGCTAGTGTGTAGATAACTTGTCTACACATGTGTGTAGAAACCGTTTTCTCATTTTAGTAATGGAAACCTCTTGTTTTTTTTAATAAAAGTCCCGTGTCACATTCCTATCCACTTTTTGATATTCGTGCATATTCACCTTGTCATTTATTTTGGGACATGAGCACTACTGTATTTTGATGATCAAACTCCTCACTTTATTAAAAGTACGGTATGACTCACACCATAGGATGATCCAAACCGTCCATTAGATGGGCCATAGCCTAAATAGGTTGTGCCCCAAATATCATTTCCATAGGTTGATCCTAACCCTCCGATCTGAATGTTAGAGGGTTGATTCTATGGAGGGTTAGAATCAACCCTCTAACATTCAGATCGGAGGGTTAGGATCGACCTATGGAAATAATTTTTTGGAGCACAACCTATTTAGGTTGTGGCCCATCTAATGGACGGTTTGGATCATCCTACGGTGGAGTGCTATCATCAAAATAGAGTAGTGCTGTGATAACATTTCCCTTTATTTTTTAACCAACTGTGATAGGCTAATACAAATCAGGAACTCAGATAGCCCTCGTGCTTGGAAGCATTTTCCTCGTATTTGTGTTTTGCTTTCCTAAGGCCAAGTTTGGATTTGCAAGAAAAACAGATGAAAAGTTTTTTTTTCCTTGCCATGAGTTAGAAAAATAGAAAAACCGATGAAAAGTTTTTTTTTTTTTCCTTGCCGTGAGTTAGAAAAATATGAAAACCAATGAAAAGTTTTTTTTTCCTTGCCATGAGCAAGGTTTAAAATTTCGGTTTCGGTAACCGTTTCGGACACCACCAAAAACCGAAATTTGGTAATTTGGTTCCAAATTCCTGTCCGAAATTTCGGACCGAATTTTGTAACACTTTTGTTTTAATAAATAATGTCATTAAACCGAAATTCGGTCCGAAATTTGGTAAAGGGCGAAAAATGGAATTTCGGGAAATTCCAGTTTCGGTCCGAAATTTTGGATTTCGGTCGAAATTTTAAACCATGGCCATGAGTTAGAAAAATATGATACGATTGTGGTTAATTTAGAGGGATGTTATCATTAATTAAAGGTCCTCTAAGAAAAAATTTGACAAGGTTGGTTCAAGTTGACGTCTTTTTTTTCTGTAAAAAAGCGTAGGAAGTTTTGGAAATATTTTTTTTTCTTTCTAACTTGATGCCAAAATCTCATTCTAGGATCAATGGCTGGTAGAGCTTAAATATGTGATCAACATATGCTCACAGAGAAAGTGTTAGGGGTCCCGGAGTTGTGGCTCTGGGAGACCACTCTGACGCTCAAGTTAGAAATCGGCCAAACAGGAGAACAAAGCTAGAGGTTGAAGACGAAATATAACTCTTGATAGGGATCATAGAATGTGTACCTCTGAGCGTGGGGTTCTTATTTATAGAGAAGGAGTCCACAATTGTTTACGGAACTTGCCTCAATAGGAGTCTTTCCTTCTTGGGCAATTTCCTTGGGAGATAAGTACCAAGTTTCCTTAAGGACTGTTTCTATCTTGGCGAGCGATGTTGTTAGGAGAGTTTCACTCCTTGAGTAGGAGTTTCCTTTGGTGGCACTTCCCTTCTTGGAGATGTTGCTATTACTGAGAGAAATGGGGAATCCTCGTGGGATTCTACGTCATATAGATAGGTTTGGTACGTCATATAGATAGGCTCGGTTTCCAATCTAGGGTGATGCCACATGTCAAGCATCTATGGGACATGTCGATTTTACCCCTAACATAACATTTTCCTGAAAATTCTTGCAATCCAAACAGGTCTAATAAAGCTTGACCTGCTATGGTTCAAACAATGGAAAAGCATGAAAAAGGGCGATGATAACCCCCGCCCCCTGACCGTGATTTGACTCAAAAAAGCGTTAAAGTTGCCACTGTTCACATGATTTGACGTAAAAAAGCGTTAAAGTTGCCATTGTTCACGTGATTTGACGTAAAAAAAGCGTTAAAGTTGCCCACTGTTCATGTTTCGGGGCGAATGCGTACTACGGAGGAGGTGAAAATATCATATCCCTTTTAATTGACAACATTTTTCTTTAGTACTTTTTCAGAAAATCCTACAATCCACCATTCAATTTCACCTCCGTCGCCACATAATCATTTAAGCTTCGCCGCCTAAGCAATAACCGTCCGATCAGTTCAAAGGAAGAGATTAAATAAGATAAAAAACCAGATGTGAAAGGTAATTGCTGTTCCCATTTTTCAATTGTTCATTGCGAAAATCTCTCCAACCACGGAAAAAATGATCCATTCACTTTTGTCTCCTCCTTTCTCAAGAACCTCTCCTTTTTTCAGTGGAATGGTTTCGTCTCCCACTTTCGTTTTGCATTTAAATGGAGGAATTTCGACAGCAACCAGTTCACGTTGAGTAAACCAATGGAAGAATTTCACCAAATTTGTAGCGGGTATTCACCAGTAAAAAGGTTAGAAGCCATGAACGCCTGTGGATGTCTCCATATGCTCTTCTTGGGTGGGCGTGACAATAGGGAGTGCAATTCTTCAGTGCTATCCTATTAGGGTCCAATTGCTTCCACCATGGGAGAAAGCGATAGTAACTGAAGAACTACCTGTCCAACACCTTCATGTGTGTAACCCAATTGATTCACTTATTCTTTAGTGCCATCCTATTAGGGTAGATGGAATGGAGCAAGTGGCTTACACACTCGAGTTGGCAACATCCTTTCTTGTTTCAATTGGATTTCATGGTGAGGTCTCAGTGTGTATGCAGCAATGAAAAAAGTAGCCTACACTCTTGGTCAATAGCCACAAGAACCCTAGAGAGCACGTTCGGTGCAAGTCATAAGACCGTCCAAATTTACAAGGTTTCTAACAATCTAATCTAACTACTATATATAAAGGCAAAATGGTGGGTTATTTTCTTCCACCTTTTGCTTTTAATTCCAATTGTGTCCCATAGCCCTAATTCCAATTGTGTCCCACAGCCAAGGGCATTTTTGTCATTTGCATTTTCAAGAGAGGAGACGTAAGAAAATATTCTTATTCACCGTTGTGCCTTTTTCTAACACTAATAAGATCTGCCCACTTGCCCCAAGTCAACATCATTTGAAATACATGCATCATGTCATGCATCCATTCAGTGATGTATACTCTCTTCATGGGCATAGCCATGATCATTTTAGATACATGGACATTGTTTGACAATACAGCCTATACACACTTCATGGTCGTGGCATGGCTATGATCAATTTAACCACATGTACAGCTGTTTGAGACACAGATGTCATGTCAAGCATCAATTCAGTCATGTATGTGTCATGAAAAAAATGAGAACAAAAAAGATTCGATAAAATATACAATTTCCTAAAATCCAAATATCCCTGTGTTATGAAATATAGATAACAAAATGCCATCATCCCAATAGGGTCTGTTATTGTTATTGTGAGCCATGGTTTTCATGGCTTTGATGATCTTAGCAACCTTCGATTGAAATAGTTGTGATCAATTGAAATGGTCGTGTAAAAATTTCAAAAATAAAAATAAAAGAAACACATTTTTAAATGGCTATGAAAACCTTGTTACATTTCTGATAAAGTAAAGTTTTAATTTTTTTTAAAGCAAATTCCATAGGTTTTAACAACACGCAGCCCACATTATTCGGGTGATTGAAACCATTCATTTCTTGAACCTTGTCTTAGCTCTCTGATGATGGATGTTTAAAAAACTCCACTGACACCACTTAGGCCTTGTTTGGTTGCAAAAAACATGGAAGACGTTAGAAGGGAGAAGAGTGGAATATGTCTTGTCTTGTGTAATCACTACTAATCTTCCGATTGGTGGATGTTTAAAAACCTCCACTGACATCACTGAAGGATGTTTACAACACAAGTGTGGAACACTTAAAATATATAAAAAAAATTATTAGGGTGATTAGAACCATTCATTTGTTGGGACTTGACTTAGATAGGTGTGGCCAGAATAAGACTAGGATGATTCTAACCTTCCGAATGATGGGCGTATTTAAAATGGGTGACATAAGTGTGGAACAATTAAAATTTATAAAAAAATTATTTGGGTGATCAAAACTATTCATTTGTCGGACCTCGACTTAGATAGGGTGTGGCCAGGATATCTTCTTCGTAGGATGGTCAAACCTTCCGATTGATGGGTGTTTAAAATGGAGATGAAAGTGTGGAACACTTTAAATTTATAAATTCATTTGGTTGGCCTTCCATGGATTTAACTGTATGTTTTTAATTTAGCTAAAGTGCCGCTGAAGACCTCTTGTTCAATTACTAATAGATTAGGGTTAATTACTGTTACGCGCTGGAGAGTTCAAAATATGACATGAAAATGTTGGCTTTTAAAAAAACTCTAAAAAATGCTATTTTAATAAATAAAAAAAAATTGAGGACGAAAATGCCCTTTAGGTAACTTTACTCTTTTAGTTTTAGGTTTTACAATTTTACTCTTCAAGTTCTCAGACGCTCCTTTCTATAGAGACGTTCGGAAGGGTTCTTCAATGGCGAAATTCTCATTATTCCGGCGATTGAAGGCTTCTTTTTCGGCGCTTTCGTCGGCCACAGATCCTCATTACTCCTCCAAATATATAAAATCGCATTCTCTTTGTAACGATTTCTCTCCTCCAAATATACAAAATCTTCATTTCCTGTTTCTTTTTGCAGACTTTCTCTCCTCCAAATAATTTTCCTTGGGTTTGATTGTTTTCCTGTTGTACATTGGTGTAGATGGCCCAAAATATGTGTGTAGCGTTGAAAATAGCATAAAAATAGTTAGTCGAAGCAAAAAATAGTTACTCATAGCGAAAATTGTTTGTATAAGGCTTTGCATCTTTTGGCTTCGACTATCATGTTTTTTGCTTCGACTAGCCTTTTTGGTTTGCACTCGCTATTTGCCTTTGGACAAGTTATTTTGGCTTCGAGTAACACCTTTTCGGCTTCGATTAACATTTTTTTGCTTCGAGCAACACTTTTTTGCTTCAACCTAGAGTTCTGATTTCCAGTAACTTTAATGCTTTTGGGCAATAGTTTTTTGGCTTCGAGTGACACATTTTTGGCTTCAAGTAAAACCTTTTTGGCTTCGACCAAGACAAAATGATTTCCAGTAACATTTTGCCTTCGGGCAACAGATTTTTTTGGCTTCGAGTAACACCTTTTGGGCTTCGACCAAGCATTATAATTTCCAGTAACATTTTGCCTCCGGGGAAGAGATTTTTTTGGCTTTCAAGTAACATCTTTTTGGCTTCGAGTAACACATTTTTAACTTAGAGTAACACCTTTTGGCTTCGACCAAGACTAATAATTTCTAGTAACATTTTGCCTTCGTGCAAGAGAGTTTTTTTGGATTCGAGTAACAAATTTTTGACTTCGAATAACACATTTTTGGCTTCGAGTAACACCTTTTGGCTCCGAATAACACCTTTCGCCATGCAAAACTCCAAATTCAGTATGAAGAGTAACACCTTTTGGCTTCGACCAAGACTAATAATTTCTAGTAACATTTTGCCTTCGTGCAAGAGAGTTTTTTTGGATTCGAGTAACAAATTTTTGACTTCGAATAACACATTTTTGGCTTCGAGTAACACCTTTTGGCTCCGAATAACACCTTTTGCCATGCAAAACTCCAAATTCAGTATGAAGATAAAACCCCAAACTCACATTAAATCGATCCAAATATCCCTAAATATGCAGAAAAAAATGCAAGAAATCAGAGTATGAAGACATCAATGCAACAAAGAAATTGCTGAGTTTTTTACTGCGATTCGGCGTGAGTAGGAGAAAACGAGGTGAAGCCTTGGGATTTCTCTTTTGCATCCAAGATTCAGAATAAACGAGGAGGATTCGCCCGAGAAAAGAGAAGATTTCACAAGAGAAAAGCGGAGTTTCACTCGTCTTCACTCGTTTGGCATTTGATTCGAGTAGGAAAATTTTAGGGTTCAAGTCAGAGAGGTAAAACGAATGGGTAAAGTAAGCTAGGGGCTTTTCAGTCCTTTAATTCTGTTTCTTTTAAAAAATGGCATTTATTCGAGTATTTTCAAAAAGTAGCATTTTCTTGTCATATTTTCAACTCTCTAACGTGTAACGGTCATTAACCCAATAGATTAGGATATGCACCAAAATCTTTAACCGTACGCACGTGCCATGCACGTGCATTTTAACTAGTAGATATAAAAGGTAATTAGAGCATGATGTTCTTGTGTCTATATGGTTCCTAGCTTTTTTCTCCTCTTCTACAACCCTAATACTAATGGAAAATTCTGTTGATTCTCTTCTTCAATGTAATGCTTCTTTAGATGATATCTAGGTGTGACAATATTTTCTTTTTTCAATATTTATTGTATTTTTTTAATAAAAGGTGACTATTGAATAATACAAAAAAGTACAGTGACGTCCTCCGAAGCGGGCGGCAAGGTGTCACCCAACCTTGTTGCGGTCACTGTACTACCCCTTCATATTGACTTATGACTTGTCTCGCTCCAACAAATGGACGGGACCTACTGTACGTAAAGTCATAAAAGAAGAGTGTAGCTCTGACTTTATGTACGGTTCAGAGCAGAGCAGAGCCGATCCGTCGGACGGCCAAGCGCAGAACATACCTTGGGTCAGTGAGTAGAAAGGAAGAGTATAGAAGCCGTTCTGCCAATGGCCTTACTAATAGGGCTTCTCCTTGAGGCGCTCGGAGAAACCAAAAAAAGCAATATGACCTCTCTCTCTCTCTCTCTCTCTCTCTCTCTCTCTCTCTCTCTCTGGCTACTGAACTTCACTTTCAATAGCGTTTGCGTGAGCTATCGCTTACTCAACTTGCAGAAAGAAAAAATATCCAACCCACTACCTAATATTTGTAATTATGACTACCATATCCAACTTTTCCACTCCCTCCCTAGCAAGCTTATCCGCTTCCTCGTTAGCTGATCTGAGCATCTGTGAGAAAGTTGGGCAGATAACTCTGCAGTAATCTTGGACCTCCTTTATGATGCTGGCCAACTTCCACAAGCCTTATGCCGATTCCTTAGCCCATGATATAACGTTGGAAAAGTCCCCTACCACTATCAAGGGATAGAATGAATTCCCCATAACCCGCGCTTTAGAATTCACTTCATGTGAATTGCAAAAGCCAATAGGAGCCGAAAAACTCATCCACCTCCTCCCTTTTGAATCATGGATCAGCCCTCCTATCCCGGCAGGCCAGGTTTCCCTCTCGCACTACCATCAAAATTAAGTTTTAAGCAACCAACCAGTGGGGGGACCCATCAAAGGGGGGCGGTCTTTAACTTTTCTCTCCCAGATGATTGATCACCAATGGCGAAGGATGTCCGATGTGGAATAGGGTGTTAATACGTGCTCATCTTTCACCCAAACCACCAAATCGATCTTGATCTCTATCAGTATTCGCCCAATTTTTCTTTGTTCTCAAAGATTTTTTGATTTCTCTTGTCAAATGCACCATATGATAGCGAATGGGACAAGGTTCCCCAGTGCCCGCCCTAATTTTCCGAAGGGGCTGCTACTCCAGTGTAAAATCATGGGCTAAATAATCCATGTAATCAAAGGTTGCATCTCCAAAGTTTCCTATTTCATTTATTGCATTTCTTCTTATTGTCTCTCTTGATTGAACACATTCTGTAATAGAAATCCATGCATTCAAGTTCAATATATTTAGAATTGACAAATCTCCATAGTACTACCACTGATATCATATGCATGTTTGTGGTTTCCTCAGTGAGAGATGGAGGAAATGTCCGTTTATTCTGTTGAAAAGTATTCTTTTCCTTCTTAAACAAATTTCTTAGCAAGAGACGACCGTAACAAAATCCATTACAAATGCTAAACCAAGACAGTTGATAACCAAAATTCAAGACCAAGTTCTATAATAACAGTGAAAAGGTAAAAAGCAGTACTAGTAACAGGCAATTCGAAAAGCAAAAGTGTTTTCTAGTCTATTGTGCTTCATAAGCTTTTTCAAGAACTTCTACTTCTACCATGTGAAGTTAGAAACCAGAGACTTTTACTTGTAAATCTAGAGGCTCACCCCAAAACTGCCAGGGAGCTCATTGGCACCGCCACCATAACTATAAGAAAATGAAAGCGTTTTGAGCTCAGAGACCAAAGAAGCCAAGCTCACTGGCTCTCTCCTTCTCAAATGTCTCGAAATACTGATATATGATCGTTACCGCAAGCAGAATCCCAGTCCCCGAACCGATCGCCCCCATGAAATCCGCTAACACCGTCAATGCGCCGATGCATATGCCCCCAAATGCCGCAGCTGTGGGTATGTAGCGGTTTAGTTCCTTCTGTAAATTTGACTCTCGGTGACCAGGCATCACCATTTGTTGCTCCTGCGGAAACAGTTAGGTAGATATGAACAAATTGACAAAATATGACAACAAAATACCTTTCTAATGAATTACAATATTCCCAGACTAGAAGAGGCCCAAGGGTGTTGCAGATGGTAAATTTTTATTTATTTATTTATTTATTTTGAATGGCAGCCAAATATTATATTAATATAAGGACCGAGATTACGGATCGGCATCAAACAGGGCTAAGACTTCTTTAGAGACGACTCCTCTAGCTAACGTATCCACATCTGAGTTTGCGGATCGATGAACACGATGGAACACGGAGAAGAGCCAATCCCATCAAGCATCTTGTCAAAGAAACTATTCAGTTTGCAGATGGTAGAATTATTCAGTGAAAATTCCAATAGAGGAGTCAATCCTTTATCAAGTCGGACAAACCAGAGGAGTTTTTTTATTGACTTTGTAGGGCTATATTCATTCACAGGCGAGTCAATAATCAACTTGGAGTGTTTAAACAGTACTTCATAAAACTCAACCCAGAGGCAAACTAATACTGCCAATCTACTAAACAAGCAATTTAAAAAAAATATATAAAAAAAATGACCAATTGTATTTTTATTTCAACCATATATACATAAAGAAGGGACCAAAAGTCCCAGATAACTACAACAAAGATGGCCTGGGAAGTGACACCAGGTTCCCAAAATATTCCTCTATCCCATAACATTCCCCATTTCGACCATAAGTACCTTCTCCATTATCTACCTCTCATGCCATTCATAAAGAGCCACCAAAAAGCTTGTGTTCTAAAACCTCTAGAAAGTTAGCAAGGCCACTCTTTTTCCACAAATAGTTCCTGGGTATACCTGCAAGGAGTTTCTCCCCTACGAAGAGCACTTCTCCAACTCCCCCAAAAGGTGCTGGATTTGATAATCCTGCATGTCTGTGAAGGGGTCATCCATAAAGCCAGGACTCTTTCTACTGGCAATCCTTTCTTCCACCAGTTGGATACCCACCACCCTATTAGCTTCCCATCGTCGCTTCCTCAAATTCCTCTCCTCATTCAGGATGAAATTGAAAAAAAGGTGTTTATGCAAAGGCGAGGAGGTGTCCTTAACCTTAGCTGACCCAAATAGGCGGTGGAAAGTCCAAGGATAGTCTTGGGCCTCCTTAAATAATTTCCACTGCTTCCTAAGGAGATCTCTCGAGACCTCCTTGTGGGTCGGGTCATTTATAGAAGCCCTCTCTTCATCATATATCATCGTTTTCATCTTGTAGAGAATCTTTTCCAACGCGAAGATTTCCATGGATACCTTCCTTTTCCGACCAATGGAGCACGAGGAGAAGGAAGATGAGCCTTGCTGCGTGTCGCTTTGTTGTTCCATTCCTGGCTATCTAAATATGAGAGCACTTGTTCAAAAGAAGGCCTAAATCCAAATCTCCAGAGGGATCCCAATGGTCTCCCCTAGCCCCTTTACAGCCCCTTTACAGAAGGGTCACCGCCTAATTGTGGCCAATGACCAATCCCCTAATCTACTATCGTGTATGAAGAGTTCCATTTGAAATACAATATTTATATAGCCTACGAGTTCATACCCTCTAGCCCAAATCAAAAAGAAATCTTTACAACTTCCTCTACTTGGTAATAGACATATAATAAATACTATACTCAAAACGCAAAGGCTTATTGGGTTTTATTATCCTAGTCATGTCGGGATTTTACTTTTCCACACCAAATGACAATGTTAGATATTTATCGAGAATGGCGCCATCTCCACAACCCCCAAAAACAATGATGTAAAGGATCCTTCTGTTGCACGCTTAAAGCACCTTTTTCCGATATCCTTCTTCAACTGAGAAGATGTCAACCAGAAATCACCCAAACCCCATTTGGATTACTATCAACTGGGACCCCCATTCCCCCAAGCCATCTAGCTTCATCATGGGCAGAATCTATAGGGGAACAACTGATTACTCATCCTTAGGCAGCACAAACCCTGGGCAGAGGGAGGGAGGGAGGGATTATGACAGTATGAAATCCAGCTGAATTGTTTCTCCTTCATCACCACTGGAATAGATTTTGTGGATTTCTCCAGCTTCCTTTTAAAGAATTTTCCTTGAGAGTTAGGCTTCCGGGGCATGAGTTTTAAGGGCCCAGACTAGAAGCCCTAGGTTTAAAAGTTTCCAAAATTTTCCTAGCTTCTGGAATTTTACCAACCGAGGTCCCTTTTTTTCTTGGGTGGGGGGGGGGGGGGGATTCTTTTGGGAGCAGGAAGGCCATTCCTTTTAGAACCAGACCCAGCAGATAACGGGCGGGTTTGACCAAAATTCTTGTTCACAGATCCCAAAGGGCATCCAGCAGGCCCAAGGGACAGCGAAGACAGACAATTCTTGGGGACTGCGCCCTGCACAAAGATGCCTTTTGATTTTGATTGATCGAAATTAAAATTTGAATTCAAAAGAAAGGGCCTCAAGGGTTCACCGGAAAGCCAGCCCTGAAACTCTGGGAGGCACTCATCAGGTGGCACCGAAGAATTTCCCAAAATAGAGGGATCCAGATTAGCTTCGACCGATGAAAGCAACCACCCCCTCGAATTTAAGGTAGGGGAGGCCCCATAATTAGGAGAACAATCCCCGGCTAACTCTTGGATTTTGATTCCAATGGTATAGTAATGGTCTGAGATCCGGATTTTAACAAAGGAGCCAGATAGCTTCCATCGGGGGGCTAGGACTTTGGCCGACACAAAACTCATACATTGTTGGTGACTCCCTTCCATCTTCGTCTCCAAGACCTTACCAAAGAGGCTCCCTAAAGCGTCCACCATTGAAGTGGCCCATGCATGTAGCAGATTACCATAAAAGTTGACCCAGAGGGCTTCCGCACCTTGAACACAATCCCTACTCCAAGCAGAGAGAGAGAGAGAGAGAGAGAGAGAAAGAGAGTAATTGATTTCCCCACGCCTCAAATCCCTTGGTTAGGATCTTTAAGGCCTACTCCTCCAATTTGAACATAAAGAGGACTTCCTTCTGCACCAGGATGCAGGGGCAATGAAGGGATGGGGTGTTCCAGAATTTTTTGCCCAAAACCAAAGGTCCTCTCTAAGGTCCCATTGTTATCTTTTTTCCTCCCTATCAGACAAGCCTTTAGGGTATTCGTTCGCACTTCCACTTCCTTACCTGAGATAGATAATGATGGGATCCCTCCTTCAGCATGTGAGGAGATTTCCTCAGAATCAGGCCATTGGTTGCCCTCATTACTATCAAAAGCCGGTGAAGTTGTTGGATTAACAGAGATTACGAAATTTCTATCCTGCCAAAACCAACGACATTTATCCCGCCACTTAAAGTTGAGATAATCACAGGAGAGACAAAACCGGTCCCCAGGTCGCCTTCCTTAGCTCTCCATTTAAAATCCCATCCCCCCCCGGTATGATTCTGAACGGCTTCTATCATGTGAGGATTTGGTTGGAGGGGGGAATGTCATTTTCTTTTGCTGAGAGCATCTGCATCTACTCCGCCATTTGAAGTTACAGTAATTGCAAAAAGAGCAGAACCAGTCCCCCGACCACCTTTTCGATTTATCCCCTTCCATCTGATTCATACTAAACAAGCAATTGAAACTGTAGGGAATTTAACAGGGTAGAACTCACCCCTACAAGCTAGCCGTTAGAGGGAGGATGCCCATTCCCTTATAACCCATCCCCATCCATTTCACTTATCCGATGTGGGACTATTTGCTTTTCTATGGAACCCCAACAATCTCCCCCTTCATGCGGAAGCAACGTGGACAATCTCACTCCTCCACACGGCGGCAACGTGGGAACCCCGAGATACCACACCGGGGTTTCTGAGATCTTCCCTGAGGGACATTTCCGCCCTCGGAGGCAAATGGGGTTACTGCTGATACCAGTTGTAGGAAATTTAATAGGGTAGAACTCACCCCCTAAAAGCTAGCCGTTAGAGCGAGGGTGCCCATTCCCGTATAACCCATCCCCATCCATTTCACTTATCCGATGTGGGACTATTTGCTTTTGCATGGAACCCCTACAGAAACCTACACATCTTTTAACATCAACACCATGCCTACTAGGCAGATGCTTGTGAGCTGTTACAAACAGAAAAATTACTATATCCACAAACTTATTGTGCCCTTATAAGCAAAAGACATTGATAGTTGATATGGAGGCCGCCAATGACTACAAGATGTCCCAACAAAGATATCAATGAAAAACATCCACTAATTCCCAGGAAATCCATATACAAGCTTAAATTTTGAAAGCTATTTATCTAGAAGGCAGACAGACTCTTGCACCAATATTACTTTTATTGACGTCAAACTTGACTCAGAAATCAACCCATCGATTTCAAGTTTGACAAGAATGAACCATTGACGATCTCACAAATTAATTGAAAATACGATGTTCAAAGATTTGGATGGCCAATTTTCAAAAAACCAAACTTCAAACATGGTTCTTAGAGGGTGTCCAAACCAAGACAGCATTGCTTCATCATGTAGCAAAATAGAATGTAGATAACTTGAAAAAAAAATCAAATATAATGTACCTTGAGCTGTTTAGCCACATCCCTAGCTGAAGATCCAGACACTTCTATCCAAGTTTTTGAGAACAGGGCACAAGCAGAGAGCATAAATACAATATAGAATAGTGCATGGAATGGATTGGCTGCCATATCTGCCAGGCTGAAAGAAAGAGGATCCCCAAACATAATCACTATAGGTAGATGAAAAAAAATGTAGAAACAAAAGATTACAACAAAGAAAGAAGCTAAACTGGAACATGTAAAATATGTAATCGTACACGGCGAAAAGAACATGATGGTATAGACAGCAAAGATAACAGAGAGAAAAGGGAATACTTAATCACCTTGATGGTGCTGTAATATAATATGCAATGCCGCCAACAGGGATGAACTGACCCCCTGAATATTCAGATTCTTTCCATTTACCAAGCAGATTTACTAGAAAATTTCCAGAGTATCTCCTGTATAGCAACTACACCAGAAATGAATAGGTTTAGATTTTCCATTAGGTAAAGTAAAACAACATGTATGCCATTCCACTGTCCACCTACAACTATATAAAGGTCCCATACCTGTGAAATAAAATAAAGATTTGAAACAAGTGCAGATTGTAGAATGATAGGCATGTTGGAGGTGTAGAACAGTTTAATTGGATAAGAGCCTTGCTGCCCACGGGCGTTCTTCGATCTCACAGGCAAAACAACGCGGAATCCTTGGAAGTAAATCACAATAAGGAAGACCAGAACCGTAGCAAGCAAATTTGTCACGTTTGGTAAGTTTTGCCGGTAGAAAGCCTCCCGAAGGGCACGGACTTTATCTGTTCGAGTTATAAGCAGATGGAATAAGGCAATAACGGCACCTTCAAATTCAGCCCCTCGCCCGGTGTTGATAGTCGTGGGGCTGAAAGCTTTCCAAATTATATTTTCACTGCAAAGCACAATCAAACATTTGGGTACTTGACCTATGTAATTAAATAGCCGGAGGGAAAGACAGAAAATTCTAACTTACCAGATATTGGTCGCAATGAATAGAGAAATGCCAGAACCAAGACCATATCCTTTTTGGAGGAGTTCATCTAAGCATATGACAATAAGACCAGCAAAGCAAAGTTGGAGAATTATGAGAATAGCATTCCCAGTTCCAAGTTGACTGACACTGCCGTACATCCCAGATAGGACATATGCAACTGCCTCACCAATAGCAATAAGGATACCCAGTAACTTTTGTGCACCATTTCTGGGGAAAATAGAGAGATGTCAATCAAATAGACCAATAATGTTAAAACAGGAAAATATGGATTTCTATTGAGTATTGACCATCCGAACAATCATAGCACATTTTGCACGTATCATTTTCCTACATGCATTTAGAAACTCCAACTAACAAAAATAGAACTCTTCTCACAAAATAGCAACAGTCAATTTGGTTTTCAGCACTTGATAAAACACGTACTTTGAATCCAAAATGCTAAAGGCTTTAGGTTAAACATATGTACCTTCAGCATGAAACGATTGAGCAGAAAAATAAAAGGGCCACAATTAACCAAGTTAAGTGTAAGTATGCTTTCAGAATGCCAAAAAGCCACCATGAGGTGAATTGTACCGAAAATAAAAAAAGGGTTAAGTCAGTATTATCCTTTTTAACTTCTGAATTAGTTAACCGAGGAAGTATCCAGTGGGCATGAAAAAGGAAGCTCATTCTGCGTCAACAGGATGAGATGTGACGGCCACTGCATCTCATCACATGCTAAGAAACCAGAGCAGGTGGGCCCCACATCTAATCACCATTCTATCTTGTATAGGAACAATGATGAGATTCATGCAAAAAATAGGTAATCTACTAATTTTTTAGGAATATAATCATCAGTTGTAAAGAAATATGTACTGGCCAAAGTAATAACTGATCCATTTAAGGACCAGGAATTTATTATTTAACCATCACAAAATTACATTACCTAAATATAAATCATCAGCTATATAGAAATATGTGCTGGTAAAGTAATAACTGATCCATTTATATTTATTCCCATGATTTTCCTTTACATTTCTTGTTCTACTAGATAACCATCATTGCTCCAAATCAACTGATAAACAAACAGCCTCTGATCTGTCCATAATTATAATTTAGTCAAACTAGCTAACTGCTCCATTTATATTCATTCCCATGAATTTCCTTAGCATTTCGCAAATATTCAAAAAGAAAAGCATGATGTCCCAAACAGACAGTAGCCATAACAGCTGACACCATTAGAGCAACAAACATATCTAAGTTCAACAGAAAATGAATAAAAAAGCATCAATTATAATATTCAAATGAAAAAAAAAGCACCAGTTACTAAAAAATTAAATCTAGTACACAAATACTTACAACAGGGCACGGTCCTCACGAACGCTGTTGTCAACTTCGATGATCTTAGACCCTGCCAAGAGTTGCATTACCAGCCCAGATGTCACAATGGGGGTAATTCCGAGCTCCATTACAGTCCCACGGTTCGATGCGAGAATAACACGCATCCAATAAAATGGATCGGCACCAGTTGTCGAGTGTATGCCATAAAGGGGGAGCTGGCTGCAGACAAGAAAGATGAAAAGAGAGATAACGGTATAGATAACCTTCTCCCTGAATGGAACCTTGCGATCAGCACTCTGCACTTCCGGCAAGATGGAGAGAAATGGTCTTACAAGATGCAGAACTCTGAATCCTCCTCCCATTTTTCCTTGTCAAGACTAGAGTAGTTTATTCGCTATATAAAGTTCTGTAAATAATATATGAAGATATTCAGAACCACTGACAAGGCAGAATGGTAAGGTAATCATCAACAGGATAAAGAAACAGACAATCTACCGATTACAACAGAAAACATAGGAGATTCGACAAAGACAAATCCACTGTATGACTTGAAAATACAAACAAATGAAAGCAATAGGAAGTTCATAGCCCCTACAATCTTTGTAGAATTGAATTCTCAGGTTAACATCAACAGAATCAACATTTCGGCAGACCATATTTATTGAGTAATGCAATTTGCAAAAAGGAAAAAATGCAATTTGCAAAGAAATGTGATAAAAAGATAAAATGAAATCTTATTCCTCACCAAAACACTACGCCTATTAATATATGTATGTATGTATGTATGTATCAAACCTCCACAACTTTTTAATCTCGGAAGAAAATAATGGAGAAGCATGCAACTGCGATTCAATTAGGGCCTGTTTTGTCAATAGGAAAGGTCTTTCCACTATGGAAAAGCCTTTTCTTTTCCTTTACTTTTTGGGGAAACTGTTTTCGTCGTTTGGTACAACAAATATGAAAAGGAAAGCTTTATCGAACAAAGATATTCATCTCTTTTGAATGCATGTCATTTGCAAAAGAAATAGGAGCACATCATTAGAGATCAATAACGGTAGGCCCGCATGCATAGTAATGAGTTATATATTATGGGTGCTTACGCAGAGAGCTTAATAACAATAAAACAATGGAACCCACTTATTACTAATTATTAATATATTAGTGGGGCTAAGATAAAAGGTCAAATGTTTAAAAACAAATGTCTGCATGTATATTATATATTACGAGGAAAAAGTTAAAGAAAGTTAAAAAGGAGAAACTAAATTGAATTTTTAACCAATTTTGTTTATTCCAACTAATTCTAAGCACGGTAAACGAAAAAACAGAAGACAAGATGAAACAGAAACATGGATTATTTAACTCATAAGCTGTGTGTGTCTGTATGCAGAGCTTGGTAACCACAAAGGAGAAACAACTTCAGTCTTCACCTTGACCATGCACATGGGAAAGTGTGTGTGTGTGTGTGTGTGTGTGTGTTTCTAAGTCGAAAATATTGAACATTCTGAAAAGTACTCAATTGAACCTGTAACTAAGCAACCCAATCGAATCTATGACCGGCACATAGCCACATATGGACAAAACTGGGACGCAACTTAAGAAAGTTTTTGTTAGACAAGCTACTCACATATGCAAACACAAGTCATATGTACGAACCAAAATATTGCAGCTACATATTGGTAGGAGATTAGAGAGTAAATGAGAACTGAAATGAGTGCCCTGTTTGCAAGGAAATGAGGCACATGCTTCAATTAGGCCATATAACATTCCATCTAGATGCATGCTAGTTTATGATTGTTTAAAAACGCATGTTGATAGTGATACACA